>NW_028301594.1:24497249-24811999 GCF_987345545.1 Pholcus phalangioides
AATGATTAAATATGATTAAATTATAAAGTAGTAACTTATCCTTTTTTTTTCGAATTTCTTCATCTAAAGTAGTTTGAACATATTTAACTAATACAGTATTCCTAAATAGCCCTGTAAAGATTTCAAAATCTTACTTTACCCCTCGCTCTGAAATCGGGATCTCCGATAAGTCGAACAAACGATAACTCGAAGATTTTTGTCGGCTGATGCACATTCGACTTATCGGGATTTGACTGTGTTTAATTATGGTAATTGTTATGATTAATTATAAGGATTCAAATCGATTGATGAATATGTGTCTTACAATTATTTAATTAATATAATTATTGGATCCCGGATTATGCGAATGCTTATAGAAGTGCATATACAATTATATATTTTAGAACGTTTTTATAGTTAGTGCATATAAATGCATAAAATTACCACGATTTTAGAACAATTTTTTAACGTTTTTTCTATTGATGGCGTTGTACTAATTGTTCGCAAGATTATTTTTATCTTTCCAGTCTTCCAATTTAATGGAAATTTCTTTGATTTTTTTCAAGGAAATATTTTGCCATTGAGCATTGTTCATTTTAGGGCAAATTTTTAAGCATTCTTAACTGCATATTTTTTGGTATTTCTAATGCATATTTTTTGGTATTTCTAATGCATATTTTTTGGTATTTCTAATGCATATTTTTTGGTATTTCTAATGCATATTTTTTGGTATTTCTAATGCATATTTTTTTCACTTCTAAATACATGTTTCAATATACATATATTTTTTTTATTTTTATGCATGTTTCTGTTTTTATGCATATTTTCTCTATTTGTGCATGTTTATCATTTTTAGGGAAACTTCAGCATATTTAAATAAATGTTCATTTCACGCATATTTTTCAATGCACGTGACGCCATTTAGGGCATATTGAAGAATTTTCAAGGCATATTTGTTACTTCATGCATATTTCTGCATTTTTAAATTCATATTTTCACAATGTTTATAAATTTTTTCTTTTATCCGCATTTAAAAAGACATTTTTTTTTCATTTCTTGTGCCATACTTCGGATATTGTCGGAGCTGGCATTATCCTTAATTTATGGACATGAGTGTATTCTATCACGTGTATATACTGTTTATAATTTGTGTTAATTGCATTTTTAATTGGGTTGCTGTATTTTTGAAATATATGACATCCATATTTTTATGGGCATCTTTTTATCAGCCACCTTGTTGGGCATTTTGCCTGTTATGGCGTTGTATTTGTATTATCAGATGAATTTCTTTTTTCATTTTCCCCATTAATTTTTGATTTCATGGCATATTTAGCCATGTTTAAATAAGATTTATCTTTATTTTTAGTGCATATATAATCCGGGCTCCAATAATTACAGAAATATCGGCCCCGGTCAGTCCGATTTATCAAATCGAAACTAGCTCTTCATTCATCATTTCATGTAAAAAACAGTATAGAGTGATATTTCAAACAAATATATAAATGTAAGTATTTCTCTAAATATATCTTCCACATTAGTTGGATATCATTAGAGGGTAGACGATAAAAAAAAAGTAGAGATATTCATTCTCGAACAAACCGAAAACAAAGAAATCGCAATTAAGTGAATTAATTCATTAATTAATCACTCGCGCGTGTGTGACTCGCTTCTCCGTCTCTTCAACCGTTAACTGAATAGAAATAGGAAAATAATGGGAAAAAAACTTGAAGCGAAACGCGCTTGTTGTACTTTTCTTCTCTAGTCGATGCAAATAATGGAGAAATATAATCATACGGCTGTTTTTGTTCTCTTCTCTCATGATACTTCTCCCCATGATTATTGTTGTCTCTTATTATTTCACTCATAAGGCTATTTTGCAATTTTGTTGTATATATATATTTTTTTCCAAAAGCAAATTTCTTTTTTTCTGACATGGCCATTTCAAAATAAAATACAATAATATGTAGGTTGTCATATTAGGGTTCTCTTATCTATTTGCCCAAAAGCGTGTGGAATTACTGTTTAATGAGCTGTATAATTCGACTATAAACAGTGGTCATATTTCGTGGAAAAAGAGCCGTTTCGCGTCATTTCAACGTGATTTACGGTATGCAAATGCATTTGTTACGTTAGAGGAAAATAATAATAATAATCATTATAAAGCGACTGAAATGAAATATATTTTTTCTTTTCCTATATTATATATATTTATATTCCTTTCCTCTTTCTCTCTCTGTTTTTTCTCATATTAGAGAAATGGGAAGATTAATTATACCGTATATACAGAATTTTCTTGTAGATAGATTTGGATAAAGTAATTGCAATAAAAATAATAACTTTTAATACGGACATCCTGTCTTTAAAGGTCCAATAAGAACGTTATTGCCCTGTCTGTCCTGACACCAACAAAATAACTTTCACTTTTCTAAGTATTTTCACACTAAGTTTTTCACGTTTTTTAGTTTCACTCCCCCCCCCCCCCCACTTCTCGTTCGCAGAGTATGTATCCGCTTCTGTACTATTAAGTCAAGAAAATCACTCGAGAACCACGAATGTGACGCAATGAGTGAATACAAAACCGTTCAGCCGATACGTTCTCCTTATAAGTGAGACAGGACATGGGATGAACATTTGTGGAGGTCTGAGAGGTCTACTAGAGAAGGAGGTCTTTTGAGGACTTATCAATGGGGGGGGGGGTGAATGTTAATTCAGGTGACCACAAAGCAGGGAAAGGTTTTTCGCCGTTTTCCGTATTCCTAGTGAAGGTGCAGTTAAACCGAGCACAACTCAGGTCTATCACCATCTATGGGTGATTTGCTACCTAGTGAATTGTGTGCCGGAAGTGTAACTGTGCGTGTATTTAACAGTCTGAATGCGTATGTAGTGCTGTGTTTTATTTTTCAGTGCTGCCCTCTATATTTCAGAAGTGAAGTGCGTGACGTGTTATGATTGAATTACATTTGTGCTGTTTGTAGGTCTGTTGCTCTCTTCACGTTTAGTTTTTTTTTAGTTTCTAAGTTTTTCACTGAGACACTTGAATTCAAAAATGTTGTTTTTTCTCAACTCTTCTCCGATTTTTGAAATTAAATATTTCAATGAATGTTACAGTTAAGAACGTGGGATTTTTTTTCTTTATTTTTGGGGTGAGGAGAAACAGGGCAGAAACTTCCTAATTGGCTTATTGGGCACATGGGGGCTTATGTAAAAAGTAAGGTTTTTTTTTATTTCAACAACTCTACAGCCCCTTTCAATATGAATGACATATCTGAGTTTAACATGCTATTTGGATACTTTTACTACTTGGACGTATGCCTCTAGCATCAACGGTTCGCCAGTAATTATCTGCAAGGGAATTATGAAATCACCCTGTAAGATCGAAATACTTTCGTTTCTCCTCTTTTTTTTAATAATTTTAAATACTTTTATCAATATTTTATAGCTAAATGAAAATTTTCCTCAGATTTTTTCTTTCTATTTGTGACATTGGAAAAACATAGTGTGGCAGGACTTCAACCAATCAATTTTTTTGTCGAAAAGGTTAAGAAGAAGTTACAGCCATTCTCGTTTCAACTTCTTTTTAAGTCAATTAGAATTGTAATATAATTCATAAATTAAATTTATGGAGGAAAAAGAGGCGAGTGTTTTTATTAAATGTCCTTCTCCTGGCTAATGTTTTGTGAGAAATATTCAGGGTACATAGGTAACAGGGCGCATGACATTTTACTGGCGAACCGTTGATCTTAGAGACATACTTCTTATTAGAAAAATTATCCAATTCACGTGCAGTACTTAGATACGCCATTCGTGTTTTAAGGGGTTGTATAGTTATAAAAACAAAAATTAAAAACTTTTTGTACAGTCCCCGTGTGCTTCAAAACCCAATTAGAAAAAAAGATGTCCTATCTGTATCTCCTGATGCCAGTAAAAATATTCCATGTTTCTAAGTGCAATATTTACTGAGATATTCGAATTCGGAAAAAAATGGGGAAAAACAGCAGCGTTATATGTGGGTAAAATAGTTTTGTCCGCAATATTAAAGCTGTTTTTCCAAATTTTGAATTTGAATTTCTCAGTGAATATTGCACTTAGAAACGTGAATTTTTTTTTTTTTTTTTTTGCTGTTGGTCTCAAGCAAGACAGAGCAACAACCTTCTAACGAGGACAGGGTGTTCATATGAAAAGTTATTATTACTATTTTGTGAATATTTATAGAACCCCTCGCAACATGAATGGTGCATCTCAGTTCAACACGTTATTTAGATCATTTTTCCAATTGAAAGTACGCCTCTAGGATCAACGGTTCATCAGTAAAATGCGGCAAGGGAAATCAATAAAGTAATCACCCTGCATTTCATTTATGATCAAAAGTGTGCCCAAGAATTCTTTTGGATTTTTCTGGTTAGCATTTATGTTTTTGCTAATTTTTGACGTGAATACGTCTTTTAAATCACCTGGCGATACTGGGAGCGTTCGCAAAAAGTTGCGTGACGAAATTCTGTGGACGCTCATATATCTCAGGAACTACCAGACGCACGTCACAAACAATAGCATCGTCAGATGCACATGACAAAGGTGCATTCAATGATATCGTTCCCGTTTCAATATCTCTTCTCGTCTGGGCACCAGGCCCGTGGCGCTGACTCGTAATAATTTTTTGTTCGCTGCATCACGAGCAGTTCGCAACGAAAGTAGACGACATTGGTATCGCCTGTTATAGTTATTTCAAAGACAAATCCCCGATGATAATGACATAATTTCATTATCTCAGTACCTACCACACGATATTTAAACGCACAAAAACGTATTAACATCAAAACCTGCAGCCGTGTCTGTGACAGTATCCCAATTCTTTTTTCCCATTTTTGTCCAATTTCGTGAAAATTAACCGTTTAATTAATGTTTGCATGAAGGAAAACAAAAATTTCCTACCAAATTTCGGGGTTGAATTCGTATTTTTGTACTCTCGAATAAAACACGCAGATACTGATCTTTACCCATGAATCTCTGACCAACATATGTTATTCTTTCATTTTTTTTAAAATGGAGATCCTTATCGTTTATGTGGAAATGTGGCCCGGAAAGTGTTTATTTACCGTCAAATCACCGGGGAGAAAGTGCGGAACTTTTATAGCTGTTATTTACAAGGTGGCGCTGGTTCGTGATTAAAAATAAGGGGAAAACATTTTCAGCTGAAGGATTTTTATCTTTCAAAAGCTTTCTTTTTAATATAATAATCCGCTGAGATAATGTTCAGCGTGAAATATGGTATAGGCAGGAGGCTTTTATTTCTTTTTTTGGCGGAAGCTCTCGGCACGGAATAAACTTCAATTAATGTCACGAAAAATACTTAATTTATATTCAGTCGAAATGCTTACTTGCACCCAAGAGAACCCTTCAGAATTTGTTTACGGAGGGTTACGCATGTTATCACGTACATATAGTATGTATATCGTATCCATATCGCATTTATATAGGCCTACATTGGGAAATTTTAATGACACTCAATATTTGTTGAAAAAAATAAAACGAATAAAATTTTATTCGAGGAGAATAGTTTTTGTTAATTAACCTCCTTATTATGTGGTATATAATTTGTATCGCCAGGATGTTCAGGCAAAATGCCATAAATTCCTTTTTTTTCGATTTTCAAACTTTTTTTTCTCAAAAATGCCTTTTTTTGAGATTTTTCTGCCGTTTAAACGCTTTTTTCGACATTGTTTTACGTTTATTTCAGAATTTTAGGGGCCATTTTTCTTTTAGAATTCGATATTTTTATATCGAGACCTTAAAAAACACAAGAAATCTCTTTCTAAAATCTTCAACCCTTAAGGACCATTCAAGTAGAAAAGTCAACATCGGTGAGGGCGGGGGGGGGGGGGGGTTGACTGATGCTTACGTCATCAACCATCCTTTATAAAAATATGAAATATTCTTAACTGCCGCTGTGGTGGTCGAGTGTCATAGTGACGGACTCGCGTCGCGAGGCCCCGGGTTGAAGTTGGTTTTCTGTGGTTCCCAACTTCAAGGCGCGAATGCGAGCCGATCTCCCCTTGAAAAAGTCTCGCCACAGAGAGCAACAGACCTACAAACAGCACAAATGTAATTCAATCATAACACGTCACTTCTGAAATATAGAGGGCAGCACTGAAAAATAAAACACAACACTACATACGCATTCAGACTGTTAAATACACACACAGTTACACTTCCGGCACACAATTCACTTGGTAGCAAATCATCCATAGATGGTGATAGACCTGAGTTGTGCTCGGTTTGAAAGAAAGAATATTCTTAACTGCATCTTCACTAGGAATACGGAAAACGGAGAAAACCCTTTCCGTGCTTCACCTGAATTAACATTCACCCCCCCCCCCCCCCCATTGATAAGTCCTCAAAAGACCTCCTTCTCAAGTAGGCCTCTCAGACCTCCACAGATGTTTATCCCATGTCCTGTCTCACTTATAAGGAGAAGGTATCGGCTGAACGGTTTTGTATTCACTCAGTGCATCACATTCGTGGTTCTCGAGTGATTTTCTTGACTTAATAGTACAGAAGCGGATACATAGTCTGCGAACGAGAGGGGGGGGGGCGTGTAGTTCCCCGAGGGTGTGCTTGGTGATCGGGGGGATTCTCTACATCAGATCCCCACCCAGTCACACTATGCATATTCTCGAAGGGCAATGCCAATCAGAGGCGAACGCAGGATCGATGAGGCACAAAAGCCTTAGAGGGGTCGGGTCGCAATGAGATTCCTAAAAAACTAAATTTTTTCTTAGCCTTCAAACAGCATTGAATAATTTAACAAAAAAATTGATCATAATAACATTTAAAAGTATTTCCTTCAGAAAAATTATATTTAAAATAATTTTTTTTGCATCAAAGATACATTTTTGTACGTCTGGGGAGGGGACATAGTGTTCGCCGCCCCCTCCTCCCGAATACTTCTCTTGTCCCAATATTCGTTAAGAGGTGAATAGACGGAGCTAACGAGATTTTGCTGACAATTTGGGGGGGGGGGCGGCGGCGTCAGAGTTTTGCTGACTCTTGCTGAAAAGGCTGGTCATCAAAGGCTAAAAATCTGCTGACGCAATACTGGAACGGCCCCTTAGTATTTATTCCAATCGGAAAGCCTTCCTTCCTCCGGTCGTATTCAGACACAAATAGGAGCGAGTGCCTGAGAAATGGGTAAATTGGTTTTAGGCTTCAAGTGACAAAGACATCACATCTCTGCTATACGTAGCTTCCAGATAACATGCCATGATAAATTAAAAACATGCCATGATTAAAAAACAGTCGCAGCAGTATACTTGGGAAAAAAATGTGTCGTTTTTAGCGAGGAAATGCAAATTTTTTAAATTAATTTTAAAGTTTTTTTTTTGCGAAATAAACGCGAAATTTAGAATTTGAAAACTTTGTTTTTTTGCGAAATTCACGTATCCCCTAGTTATGACCGAATTGTAATAAATCACGCGTGATTCACGGCCATAACAATAACGAATATCATTTATCCGGTTGAAATAATCCGAGTAAACGCACCACAGAAAATACTCCGCGGATATTCCGAACCGCAGCGTGATATTCAGCGCGGATACGTCTGTTCACGAGCAAGCGGCGATAATCTTGTGTTGGGTCTAGCCTAAATCCCTCGAAATTGTCATCACTGATGCATCCGGAGCGATTAATCGGTCGACCTAATAGTCAAAGTGGCATTCCGGGATTACAATGTTAATTCCTGAACTGTACATGCATGGTCCATTGCCGCGATTACACTCACGCCACTGTCTGAGAGAGAGAGGGAGCGTGTGTGTGAGACTATCATCTCCGCGGCGATATGAATTGAAGTGCAATATTTGAGTACAAAATAGATTCAAGTGTGGTGAAACCAGTTATGATTTTGCCGCCCTCCCGCAATGATGGTTTAATTTTCTTGACGACTCATTCCTCAGACTTGTCGCGATGGATCATAGCCCGCTTAGCCTACGCCCCTCTCTCTGGCTGTGCCGTCTTAAGGCATGGGCCCACCCGGGCACGGCTCGGGGGCCTCAAGAGAAAAGGGGCCTCACAAAAATGAAATCTGATTGGAATTTCACAAGAATTTGCCTGGTAGGGCCTCAGAAAAATCACTTGGTCTTTTTGTTTTGTTCATTTACATGCTTAAATGCACTCTAGGTCACTTACGTGCCTGCACACTCTTTTGTCCAATCACATGGTTGCAAACTCTCTATAGGTTACTTTTGGTCATTCACTGACATAGTTTCTCTCTAGGCGGTAGCTGATATAGGGTTTATCCACCTGGGTGGGGGTCCAAAGTTTAGCGCCCACTCATTCCTCGAATTTGCCGCCCTAGGCTACAGCCCGCTAAGCAGCCCTGTAAATACGCCACTGGATGAAACCGAACGAAATTCATTCATTCCACATACATATACGAACTCGTTATAAATTCCCCAGCGGAATGTTTACAAAGTGCATGTACGGTTAAGTAGTAATATAGTACGACTTACTATTACTACTTAACTGTACATGCACTTTGTAAACATTCCGCTGGGGAATTTATAACTAATCGGTATATGTTAGAATGTGTGCTGTGTGTACACGCATGACCCTAACGTTTTTACAGTCGAAATTGTTTCGGGGTTTAATGGTGCTGCCATCTATCGTCAATAATATAAAGGCTACAGTCGTACTGGAGTCAACACGAGTAGTTATAAAAAATTCAGATATTAGAAATTTTTCGCTCGTCATATCCGTTTAAAAAAGACTAATTTGAAAATTTATAAGGAACATTATGCAAATCGAAAACTTAACATAATCTATCAATTGCATATAAAGAAAAATTGCGATACAAAATGAAATTACTGCAATCTACATATTTATCCTATCTATTTACAACTGTTGGACCCTTAAGCATGTCTTGTGTTCTAGGGAATAGTAGTACATAATAAGTTATAACGCGCGTACGCCCTCCAGCGGTCGTAAACATGGACCATTTCAGGATAGGAGAAAAATAATCCAGAAAATAATTGACTCCCTATTGCAAGACGTGGAAGGGGATATGTGCGCAAGCTCCCTAAGCATTTCTAGGAGTACGCACAATTCTCCTGTATTTCTGGGAGTACGCAAGTTTGCTGCGTATTTGTAGATGTGGGCACGTCTCCTTACAAGGGGTTCTCACTCACGCATTTCTAGTCATAGGAGCACACTCACGCATTTCTCTCGCACAGTTCTAGTAGTACGCACAACTTAAGTATGTCAATAGGCACGGCTCCTCAAGCATACTACGTACATCAAGAGGGGAACGTGCGCTATTTGAATTTTTCGAAAATTTGTTGCTGTAACCACAACTCAAGCTGAGAAGAGTAGAAGTGGTCCAAAACCTGGCCGGGCCACTACAGGGGGTTCACTAGAGCCATCAAGAAGAGAGGGTAGATGCGGCTTGGCACCTGGGCTGGCCAAAGCGACACGAGGGGGCTAATCCGACTGAGATACTAGGCCGAGAAGCGTAGACGTGGTTCTTTTTAAATTTGTAACTTTTTTTTTTTTTTAAATGTGGTTCATTGCCGGCATGTTATATCGTTTATAAATGCATAATAAAGCACCCGACACCGCCCAGCCTTTAATCCAGGGCAATGGTTAAAATTGACGATTGTCCATGGAGCCTGGGCGGTGCAAGGTATGAAATGAAATGCAACCGCAACCGCGAGAGATAGGTTTTTGTTTCTCATCTCAGTCTTGAGCGCACATACTCTGAAACACCTACATCTCAAATTCCATTAACATTATTTCATTTTTGCGGCTTTTAGGAAGGGGAAGGGGGGCTCCTACAGCTAGAAAGTTATTTTATGACCACTCTGTATGTAGTGTAAATATGAAGCAAAGATTTTCTATTCAATTAAATAAAGTCGGAATATTCAGAGGGTTTAAACAATTCTCTAACAGCCATCAAGTAATGAGGTGTTTCAAGAGTTTAAAAAAAAAGAGTAAAATATTCGGATAGCGTAAAATTCCTCGGAGCTATTAGAATGAAAGAGAAAGCACACAAATTACTCACTTTTATTCTTCCCTCAATAACTCTCGAAAGTAATTATTAGTATCCTCATTAATTCGACACATTCTTCGCAGGTTAGGTCATGGGCAACATTACCGTCAGGATACACAGCATCGAATCCAATTTCTTTTATTACTCGGATACATTTCCAAAGTTTCTAGTACGTACGCGCGCGTGTGTGTAGGGGGGAATGAGGCAAATACCGAACTAGCCTACGTGTTCAATTTTCTCACTAATTGGAAAAGAAGGATTTTCTCTCATCAACTCGAGTCCAATGAGCCGCTGATAGTTTAAAAATAAAAAGTGTGTGTGTTTTTTTAAAGGTTACTTTTCCCATAAAGTGCAGGAGAAGGGATAATTGGCTTCATGAACTTGAAGAGGGGCCACGGATGGTTTTCACGCCCGATCGACGTTTCCTATTCCCCCTTTTTTTTTTAAAATTGAAAATTCTTAACTTATTTCTTTCTTGTTTACTTTCTTAGAAGGTTTTATTGCTCTAATAGTCTAATATTATACAGCGTAGCAAGTAAGGAAAGTCCACAGGTCGCATTTCACTGGCGATCTATTGATCCTAGAGGCATACTTACAATTAGGAAAAAAAATCTAATTAACGTGTAGAACTCAGATACAGTCATTCATATTGCAAAGGGTTACATAATCATTAAAATTAAAAAAGTAACTGTTTATATAGACACCCTGTGCTTGATTACGAAGTTATTGCCCTGTCTTTCCTGATTGGGAAAAAAAAATTCGTTTCTAAGTGTAATTCACTAAGATATTCGAATTAAAAAAATAGAGAAAAGTTGGGAAAGAACTACTATTACTATATAAACCTCGCACGCACTTCGTCTACATTTCTCTGAGGAACCTCTAACGAATTGGTACACGTTGGAATGTGCCTGTCCGTGTTGTGAACCTAACGTTCCAGTCTAACGTTTTTTTTCCAGTCGGCATGAGAGGAGAGACGGGGGTACCATCTTTCTAATTGGGTTTCTGGGCACACGGGGACTGTGCAAAAAGTTTATTTTTTAAATTTCAATAACTATGCAACCTTTTGCGAAATGAATGACATATCTGAGTACTACACGCTGCAGTATTTGGATAATATTCTAATTGGATGTATGCCTGTAGGACTAACGGCTCACCAGCCATACGCCCTACGACCTTTGCAGCCTTTATTATATGACATTATATTATATGATCATTTTTTTTAAATATGAAAAGGAATGAATTTTTATTCTGTTTATTATGGATTATCTTCTCTAGCAATTTATTTTACTATCGACAATTTCCGTTTACTGAACTATCAATTGAATTGTTTCCCTTTTCCAATATGGCTCGGAAAACACTAAAAATTTGTACACAAATGGTTTAGACTAAAAATTTTATCCATTAAATTTATTGGAAATATTTTTACCCATCCAGAAATTAAATAATAATGCATTCTACCAACTGCAGTTAATATAGCCTATTATTATTTACAATAGACTCATTTTACCAAATAAATATTTCATGATAATAAAAGGATTATTATACGGGAAACATTTTCGACATGAAAACGTAGCATTTTCAATCTTCTTTACTCTCTTATTTTTGTTTTCCCATTGAGTATTCTATAATTGGATGGGTATGCACTTATACTTAGTATGATACTATATTGCATATTATATGAAAATGGGCCCCATTATGTTTTTATTACGTGAAGTTACGTATATTTTTTAGTATCTATGTTTTCAGAAAAACAAAATTAGAGTTATATACATGTACAAAATTAATTTAACCGAAACTCTTAGTTCATTATCTGATCAAACTATTTTATTCATATACTTTACTATTAAACGCATTATTTGACGATTGGAACTCGATTAAATACTTATAATTATTATCAACTTAAATAAAAAAGAACAGGTTATAATTCGGAAAATTCATTACGCATTAATTTTTAATTATTGTGCTTGTAAATATAATAATTCATCTTAATTTTTCGCCATCGTTGCACACACATTTTAACATAATATTTCTGCATTGTGGACACAAATTTATCTTAGAATAATTTTTCCTTCAATGTGTACATGTGTTGATTTTTGCATCGTATTTTCCCCAAGGTAGTACTTACCAAGGTTTCTTACTACCACTTTCATATAACGTCTATATACAGGGTGTTCTGTAAGTCATGATGCGGCCTTTATCTCATCAATCGTCCGTCGTAGATGTATGTGATAGCTGTTTTAAAAATACTCAAACGGCGTTCAAAACTCACCCTGTACCAAGTTTTGAGAGTGAAAATACAGTGTAATTTCACAAAATAAAATATCTGAATTTTTATACGTTCCCCTTGTCCTCTACCTTCCAATTAGGAAGTTGTCTCCTGAGGTAGGTCGACGGAAAAAATTCCATGCTTTTAAGTGTAATATTTGCTGAAATATTCGAATTCAAAAATTGAGGAAAAGTTATGAAAGAAAAATGGATCCATCGAAACTTGGTATATACGCTATATGGACCATGAAGAAAAGAAAAAACTCAATGAAAAAGCGTCACTTATTCACCTGGTGGCCATAAATTGAACTATAATTGAACTATTTTTTTATTTAATTTGGTAATTAACCTCTCTCCTATGTTCTCATGAAGATATCCCGTAAATTTGGCTGCATTTGGATGAGTAGTTTTTAAAGAAAACTACTTAGAGTACGCACGCGGGAACTTCAATAATAATCACCCTGTATTAATTTCGCCATATTTTCTGTCCAATGCGTATATAGTAGTGAAAAAAAAACACCAATCTTTAGTTATTCAGCTTTAGTTGCAATGAATATTTACGTGAGTAAGGTTCATAAATATCCATGAATATCATATGAAGGTCACGAAACATGTTTTCACGAAATCTCCGATCAAAAGAATCATTCTCTTCACGATCACAGCATTTACACGTCTTTTTTCTCCTCTTGCTTATGTCTTTTATAGAAGAGAATTCATTCCCCTCGAGGATTGAATGCACCGACCGCATTAAACGTACATCAAAGCAAACGTGTCACCTCGTAAGTAATAGTGAAAAAAAATAAAATAAGAGATAATATTGATTCCTGTTAAACGAGTCAACAGAAACTCAGCGCAAAGAAAATGCTGATGTTCGTTTGTTGATTAATTAGATGATACCGAAGGCCAAACACGAAAAAAAGTAAGTATCTCTCGCCCATGAAATTGTAACTAACGAATGGCCCGAAGCTTCTTTTAATTATTACATTTCAATTTTTTTTACATTGTATATTGGGGAAAAATATGTTTAAGCTGCTGGGTATGAAAAATAAAAAATAAAATTTTGTAATTTTTGTTTCATAGCAACTTTTACTTTTCATCAACACATTTCACTGATTTCGAACTATTCATGCTTCAACTTCTCTTCGGAAATGCTTATAGGATTTACCTTCCTGTGATTGTGTACTGTACCATAACTAATGTTTTGCATTTTCTTTATCTGTTTTTGAGTTACTCTACGTATTATTTGTTGTTTTTTCGCGTACCAGTGAAGCAACCCTGGGGTAACGCGTACCACGGATTGGAGATCAGCAACATATTCCATGGTTTATTCGTCTATAAAACCGATTTTTCCTACTCCTCCCACTTTTCAGCAAATGAATTGTGGTCAGTGCCCTTCTTGTTAACCCAAACCCATGGGATCCAATGTTGTAACTGTATCTCTGGGTTCCCAGTCTATTTCACTAGCCCTTCATCCAAAAGGGGATAGAACGTAGATCACCCACTTTGGGGAACACGGGTTTGAATATATATATACATATCTTTTCCTTCTCATATTCTTCTTCAGCTTTCATTTTTCGTTTCTTTAGGAAATTTTTTCTTCTACTATTTCCCTTCTCTTCTACAGTATTTTCTTGTCTGCCATTTCCCTATTTTTTTTTCACTTTTCTGTGTTCACTTTCTTCTATTTTTCCATTTTAAATTTTCCTCTTTTCCATTCTTCCTTTTTCTTGTTCTGTATTTTTTCTCTTCTTCTGTATTTTTGTTTTCTTCTTTTCGTTCTTTATTTCTTAATTTTTGATTTTCCTCTCTTTTCCGTTTCGTATTTTCTATTTTTGATTTTCTTCCTTTTTGTTCGGCATTTTATTACTTTTAATCAGCTTCTTTACTGTGATCTTCATTTTCTTATTTTTAATTTTCTTCTTTTCTGATCTTCATTTTCTTTCTTATTTTCTATTTTCTCAATTATTTTTGTTGTTGTTCCATTTCTCTCTATTTTCTGTTCGTTTATTCCTTTTCTTTCCTCCTCTTCCTGCCTATTCTTATGTTTTCCCTTAATTTTTATTTACCTCTTTTTGCATGTCAACCACTTTTTTTGAATTTTGGTATTTATTCTTAACTTTTTATTCCGTAAATTTTATCTTCAATATTTTTTTTTTGGTTAAGAAATTAGTTCGATTTTGGTGCAAGTTTAAAAGACAAAAAAGACCTAGACATTTCGAGACTTTTTTTTAAAAGACTATTCCTAAAAGCCTTTTTTTAAAGACATAATTCATTTATTTAGGAAAGTTCTGTAATAATCGTTTGACAGTTAATTAATTTTCTTTCCCGCAAGTGTCTATCAAAGTTTCGAAAGAAAATGTCTTTTTAAAAAAGTTTTAGAATTCCGTTAAGCAAATTCACGCACATTCAACATCCGGGAGAAAGGTTCCAATTAATTATTCATATGAGAATATATTTAAGTATCAATTCTCTCCAAAAAAAAAAGATAAAAATCATTGTGGATGAGACGGGTTGGTATTTTTTCGATATCACTCAGGAGACTTCGATACCACTCAGGAGACAGCACTGGCGCTTAGACAATAAACGTGATGTAATCCAGACGTCAATGTCACTTTAATGTGCAATTCACGTCACGAACAGAGTTAGATTGATAGATCTCTTATGTGTATTAAAAAAAAAGCAACTTATCCGAACAGCTCTTACTATTTTTCCATGTTATTTATGTGATACTATTCGTGAGTATCGATGACTTCTCGTGTGACGTGTGCGTGCGTTTAGGTGTCAGACTTATCTTCGGTATGAAAAGAATTTAAAAAAATCGTGTCCCCCCCTCCTCTTAGACTATGATTTCGTGTTAGGGTTAGAAACGAAAGGAAACGAAAATTACAGCAGACAATCTACAACACACGCAACGAGAAAAATGCCCCTCGTCGTAGGATGATATTGCTCCGACCAGCAGCAGATTACTTACTTCACTATCTTAGCTTGATACTGGCGTGACGTGGGCCGTCCAATTTAGTCGCCTCGTCCCAAGACTGTCATTGCCCGTTCCACAGACACGTCCTTAGACGTCATTGATTTTTGTAAGAGGTATAATCTTTTTCTTTTCTTTCTTCTTCTTTTCTTTTTTGTATATGGTATTACACTTAGAAAATGAAGATTCATCGAGGTATATTTTTCTTATAGTGCTGAAAATCTTTCTTGGAAGTCACTTTTGTGTTTATAGCCAATGCATTCTATTGAGTTGATGGTAATAAACCAGACACGCGGTCCGTCTCTCGAAAGTTTAGATAATGCGTTCTTTTTTTAAATTTTCTTTGGTTCACCCTTTTAAAAACGTATAGAAGAAAAACAAATTCTACAGAAGCGGGTGTAAATTAGTTCTTATAGTATGTTCTAATTGAAACAATACATAAACAGAGCAGTTTAATTAATTAAACTGCTTAACAACACGTCATCGTTGGCCAATGTAAAACCGATTCATTTTCAGGATCAAGGAACTGTTTTGTTGCAGATGACCTGTAAATAGACGCGTTATCGTGTTGAAATGTTCAGTTTGGTCCTCCTGAATCTTCTCTAATCAGTAGCAAATCGTTCTCGAGGGTCTTCTTGAAAACATTAGAATTTCGACGATCCTTCAAAAAAAAGTTATAAAAGCCTGACCAATAAAAGCAAATGCTGAACATACCATTATTGACGATCCACTTGGTTGTATGCAGGAAAAACATTTTGGTTCTTTTCTTGACCCCTTTATACGATCACGGACGATTCCCCAATGGAAAGAAATTGAATAGCTTTGGAAGTTAATATCGCCTAATCAAAATCGAATCAAGGGTTCCGGAAAGTGCTTTCGGGACAACACATACACTTACAAAAAATCAAAATGTACCGCTAAAAAATTATAACTACCATATTTTAATTTTTTTAATTTCAGCACCCTTTCACTGTTCAGAAGTAACTCAAGCTAGAAAGGGTGCTGAAATGTGATTATAGTTTCACGTGGTATGTGATCATTTTTAGTAATGTAGGTAGGAATAACCATTAGTTACGTACTGTTCATGTGGCATCTCATTTGTTACGACGAGTTTTTCGTGATACAGCGTCATCTGTGAATGAAATTTCGAGCTTGACATTATTTTTCGAAACAAAAAATGAATAAACTACGCGAAGGTAAAAGTATTTCAGTGAACCTTTTTATGTCGAATTGTTTGGTTTTTTTTTTAATATTAATTTTTAAAATTTGTCATGAACTTTTCGCCCTCCCTGTATTACCTTCACTATTTTTCATTGGAAGCACATTATTCAATTTCATCTCTCATTCACCATAATAAATGAAAGAAAATGAATTTTCTATTTGAAAACAAATATAAAAAAAAGCCGAATCGGAACGAGTAAAGGAAAATTGACGATGACGCCATTCCTTTCCATGTGTACTTAAAGTATTTAGAAGCTCAAATTATCCTAATGTAACAGGATACCGACGGCGGAAAAGAGTACTCATGAGAGATTTTCTTTGCATATATCTTATTAAAAAAAAGGGGACAAAAACTGCTATTTCTTCCAAAAAAAACCAGCACTGAAATGTGTGAGTTTTTTTTCTCCTCCGTTTCCTTCATCTACTCAAGAAGATCATTAAGACCAACCTTCCAACGTTAAATTGCTGTAATTAAGTGAGGATTAATTACCGGGATTAGGAGTTAATGTCCCGCTAACCTGATACCTATATACGCCGAAGTACTCATTTCCTACCTCTTCTTCAGGACCTCGTCTTATTATTATCTATCGAGGAATCTGCTTGGAAAAGGGGGTAAATTAGCCAATTCTCTTCCTCCAATCTTATCTGTCTTTGCTCCCTGTTAATATTTGGAACCCCCAGAGCAGATATAAGTTCCCCCCAAACCCTAATTCTCTGGAGACAACTGGTAATAAAATTAAATTAAAGTCCCGAGGAAAACTCCAGAGTCGTCCTACCCACTGATCCCGATTCAAGCCATTTGACTAATTCTCTTAAATCCCGTTTTATTTCGGTTTGGTCTCTGTGCGATTAATTTTCCTCTCGTTTTCTCCTCCGCTGTATTAACCGGGTTTTAAACCAGGAACTAGGATATCTATTGTGCGATTTTCATTTTATATCTTCCGGTTAATTTGAAAAGTGATTTTACTACCGTATCGTAAAACTTAAGGCTAAGCAATATTCGCGATTTCTAATTCAGTTTGTAATTTAGCGTACGAGGGTAGGGAGTTCGTCCTTATTGGAAAACATAACCATATATAATAAGAGACGTTGTTTGCCAGAATTTTAGGTGGGACTGATTTCTGGTGGGAAATGTGTCCGAAAGTTTGGGAATTTCTGAAATGTTTGGCTTACGAGAAAAATCTGTTGATTCAGAAATCTATTTAGTACCAAGGATAGCTATCGATGCGTATTAACCCTTTTACGATCGCAGACGGAATATTTCGTCCAGACGCCAGTGGAATAAATTTAAAAAACTAAGTTCTCTCTGTGTTTTCTATTCCTCTCTCTTCACCATCGCTAAGCTTTATTGTATCCCTATGCACCTGAAATTTTACTTTCCCTCGTTTTTTCGATACTCCTGTTAATGATTTTTTTTCTCTACATATGATGTATCTTCTTACATGTAAGAGTACATACATACATATAATGTATGATATTACATGATATACATACATGTAAGAGTGAAAGAGAACACCTAGGGTGAGGGTGACGATGAAAAGAGACTCTATAAAAAGAATACTCTCTCAATACTTTTTCATTTAACTTCTTTCTCTCTTCCTTTTTCTAACGTGCGGTTAGCTTAGGACAAGATTACCAGATTTATCGTTGATTCGTGAAATATAAATAATGCAAATTTCTTGCCAAAAGCTTGTACGTGAAGTGGTAAAAAATTCAGGTATCTTCGAATTACTTATATCGCTGGGTATCACTCACTCATTTATCTCCGCATCACCGGTGTTTCGCACGAATCATTACTTTTCCCTCATGCAACAACATGCCATTGGTGTTTGCGCAAGCATTACCACTTTATCTTTGTCCTATATAATGTATGAAAAACTGGTGTTAAAAGGTGTTAATATAGAATTCATTAACGCTTCACCTACGCCACTCATGCACCACTGTTGCAAGGATTACCCGTGTCGCACATGCATCGATTACTATTATTAATTAAAAATGGCGAATCCATCATCATTTAACCTTATGCATTTAATGAATGGTATATAATCCAATGGTATGTAATCCACGACGTTTCTCAGTTCTACGGGTTATACGCATGAAAAGAAGATATTTGCCTGAGGGCAAAAGTTTTCAACCTGGGGACATATGACCTCTCCGTGATCCTGGGAGATTTCTTAACGTTCATATAAGCGAATTTTTGCCTAAAGAGAATCACAAATTTAATATTTATTCTACTTGTTTAAATTAGTTTCCTAGAAAAATAAAGAATGGGTGGAAGTTCATAAGAAATTAATAAAAAGTGAATTTATTGCCTTAGAAAATACGTTGGACGCTGAAATGGTCACCTTGACATAGAGATCTTCCTGATGAATTGCATTAGTATTGTCAAATTTTCACTCACAGATGGCGCTGTATCACCAATAACGTCTATGTAGTATAAAATACACACAAGCAGTGCATAATTAATGTTTATTGCCATTCGAGTTACATAAAACCGCCACATTCTAATGTATTACCCGTATCACGAATACATCGACATTTCACAGGTGTCACGAATGCATCACCATATTGTCGGTATGAATCATAAATGACGCTTCACGCATTATGACTCATCTAATCGTTTTCCCGCATGAGTCATTGCAGGAAAGCATGCTATTTACCGATCTCATTCATGCATCACCTTTTCATCGCATTCATCATCCATACATCATTGCTCCACCGTTGTTGCGCATGTATCTTTGCTTCACTGGTGTCGCGCATGCGTCTTGGCTTCCCCGTTGTTGTGCGAGCGTCTTTGCTTCACCGTTACTGCGCATGCATCTTTGCTCCACCGCATACGTATGCATCATCATCATCACTTCATCGTTGTGATGCATGAGCATCTGTTGTCAGGCGTACATAGTCATATTGCTTGTATCTACCATTTATAAAGAGTGTCACGTTAGTGTACGCAGGAATAACCATTTTACCGCAGTGAAGCGTGGATCTCTGGCGTCACACACACACGAATCACCGGAGTCAATAAATGACAATTTTACTTACATCTGGCAATTTTTTCGCTTTAATTCGCAAATTAAGTTACCTCTTCGGCATTTTTTTTTTTAAATTGGCGATGCCGCATACTGATCTTGATTTCCCTTTCTTATAAAGAAAATTTGGTCAGTCTTTCACTGCCGACCCTTTTCTACCGGAACACCTTTCGCGAGCGGATGGTTGACCTCTTTGCGGGAAGAATTAGGTCCGCGGGCAGGAGGTCGTGCACCCCTGGTATAAATTACTTTAATATTAATAGCACGAAAAATTACCAAAAGGAAAAAGAAAGAGTTATCTTAATCCTCACAATGCCAATAAATAAAAATTTATTATTTTTCTTAAAATATTATCTTTCTCTGATACTAATCCGGAAATTTCTCTAAATCGCAGGAATCTCTTCTATTTATTTAAATACTATATATACAAACAATTTTATTAAATCTTTCTCAAAGAAGATCTCATGGAAATTTTGTCATTGACTATTCGCGAGTTTTCCGAATAGAAAATAGTTCTCCATGAATCCTTAATAAAATTACAAATAGGTTTCATGTTAGTCTGAACAAAATTTACTTAATCAGATTACACGCTTACAAGCAGAATATTCAAGAGAAGGGAGGGCTAATCTGCTGTATGTATTGGTATAATACACAGAATTAAGATAGGAATTACTGATATTGCATCTGGAAAATAAGAAGTATTTTAGGAATAAGTATTCGTTTTCGTTTAGAGATTAGTTTCGAGAGAAAACAGTTTCCTAGGAAATCGAAGTGAAATTGCACTTTCCAGTTTTAAGTATTTTATTCAAAATTGTGTGTGTGAGATCGAAGAAAACATATAAACAGGGAAATAGTTAGAGAACGAACTTGGCTATATTCAATTCCCTTAAGAGAGCGGAAGTTTTCCTTGGTAGGAAATTATTTGATGGAAATGTTTGACGATTTCAAGGAGAAATCATCGAGTTTCCAAACTATTGCTGCCAATGTAAGATTAAAAAAAAAGAAGAAGAAGGAAAGAGACGAAAGTCTAATTACAAGTTACTGAAAAGCGGTTCAAGTCCCGGTTTAATTTATGCCACTCAACCGAAAGGTAAAAACACCGTAAGTTTCGAAATTCCATCATTTCCAAATGTGTTTTTATGCATTAGGAGAGTTTTCGTTATTGATTCGAGTTCTGGTTTTCGTGTGGGTGTGTTAGAGAAATATGCAGTCATTTCGCAATAAGTCGAACTCCGATAACTCAAATATCTGTTTAAGACGAACTTTCTATTCAAACCCCGGAAATGTTTCGGTCGATAAGATCCAAAGGATGTTTAAAGGTGTCGCGAGTTGGATACCCGATTCGTCCTGGTTAGAAACTTTCCTGACACAGGGGTACAACAGAAACGGTGACATGACCACAGAAAAGAAATTGCTACTGCAGGGAGTTCCACACCAAGGGGTTAGCGCACCAACCTCTCGGTGAGTATAAAAAGACTGCCGCTCGGAAACGGCAATTAATGTAGGTCCCGGTTTAATTTGCCCTCGCGTATGTGTGCAGAAAATGTCCGTGGTGCGACAAAAAATGATCAAATGGCCAGAACTTTTTCCCGTATTTTTGTGTTAATTTCTCTCAACTCGATGTTTTCTTCTTTTAAGTCGAAGTTTTCGGAATGAAAGAAATTTAAAAAATATCATTCAGTAAAATAGAATCATTCAAATACATAGCAATTGACATCTATGTTTGAAAAGAAAATATTTACTTGAACGCAGCTGAAACAATTCCCAAACCATATCAATATAAAATGAATAATTAATGTAATTATTTACATATTTTCCAGATTTTCTAAAACTTACAGTAGTTATTATTATTATAAAGGCAAGAAAGAAATCTGAAAATCAGATATATATATTCTCACTCTATCAGGGGAAATGTGTTCAAACGAGGTATTAGAAAAGATACTCTTAATCATATCACTGAACAAACTTATCATTGATAACTATCTATTAAGAATATAATTAGAGAAAGATTAACGGGTAGAGAGAGAGAGATAATTTATTATTATTACTTCTTTTAAAGTTCACAAAACTATTTTATGTACTTGAAACCTACCAAAAACGAAAACGAATTCTTAATAGCTTTAATCCACTCCGCATTCGATACTTTCACGGCTAAATTAATTGAATGCAAACAATTAAGAAAAAAATTCAGAGATGAAAAAAAAATGAAATTAAACGAAAATTTCATCCAAATAAATGCGGGAATTTTGGTATGGAATGAGTAGAAGCATCAATAGAAAGAGGAAACATATTAATTGAAAAATTGCAATGAAAGAAGAGGAGGAAGAGGGGATTTAAAAACATTTTGTGTTAGTTAATTAGTAGATTAATTAATAAAGATGGTGAAAATTAGATCCTAACGAGAGCTGGAAGTGAAACAAAGAAGTAAATATTCGCAATGTTTCAGCTTCAAATTGCATTTTTTCGATGTAGTTTTGGTATTTTTTTTGGTCGATACTTTCCATTATAATTTTTATTCTGTTTTAAAGTCTTATTGCTAGAAAAGAAATTGATCAATATGTTTTTTTAAGAAAAGAAATAATTTTAAATTAGTTTTTTGAATCGTTTCTTGTTCATGTTGTTCATTCAGAATATAAAAAGGAATTCTATCTGCTTTTAATTTTTTTATATTCTTGATGTTTAAAATATTTATTTTTCTGGCAGATATTCAAACTAAAATTTATTCAAAGTTACTTGAATGATATATTAATTAGTTAAAAGAGAGAAAATATTATTTAATCGTAAGTGAAGAAACTACACATGTTTTTTTTAATGTCCTCCCCCCACTGCACAATATTTACATTCACGTCTGTTACGTCAATCTATGGGTATTCATAATTTTAGCTTAGAATTAGCCACAATATTACAAATTGGTTGTTAGCCTTATTATGAAGATGATAACAATTTCCTTCACTCGCTGGTGCGTGAGAATTTCCTGCTGGTCCACGAAACATTTGGCCACATTGACCGCAACATAATTTTAGATTTCTTATTTCTTTTATTTCTTTGTCAATAAATGGAATAGCTTACCCCCGGAGGTAGTAAATTGTAACACAATTGACACGTTTAAAATAAATACGATAAACATGTTGGGGTAAATCGAGAAGTTATCTATACTTAGAATATGACGACCATAAGTATTCTTTATGGGCATTGTATAATATTTTATCATGTGTATATATTGTTTACAATTTGTGTTAATTGCATTTTCAATTGGGTTGCTGTATTTTTGAAATATATGACATCCATATTTTTATGGGCATCTTTTTCTCAGCCACCTCGTTGGGCATTTTGCCTGTTGTGGTGTTGTATTTGTATTTATCAAACATTATACAGCGTCTCTACATTGTTCTCTTATTTCAATCTTAGCCGTCAGCCGATCTGCGAATTATTTTTGCCCGGTTTGTAAGTTATTTCCTCTCCTATTAGGGTATTTCTTCTTCTTTTGCAGCTCGAACATTATTTCTTTTGTTGGTTTATTTTTTGTTGATCCTCAAATTTCTCTCCCATTTATTTATTTTTTTGCCTGTCTGCAAACTATTTCTCTTTATTTAATATTTCTCCTAGTTATTCATTTTTTGTTGGTCCGCAAATTATTTCTTCCGTGTATTAATTTTTTTCCTGCACGCAAATTATTTTTTCTTTTTCATTATTTCTCCTTGTTTTTTTATTTTGCGTCTGTCCGCAATTCATTTCTCTTATTTTTGGCGGTCCGTGAAAGTTTTCAACTGCTTTTACCAGCTTTAAAAAAAAATGTTGGAGAACACTGATCTAAGCCGCTTCATTATTATTTATTAATGTTCATTAGTATATATATATTCATCTCTCTCTTTCTATATATATATATATACACATATAGATAGATTTATCGCAAATTATTTCTTCAATTATTTATTTTTTGCCCGTAAGCAAATTTTTATCATTAAGCTCCAACAGCATTCAAATTTTCACGGTTGGAAAAATCGTCTACGAAGTTTCAACTGGTAATGACTCATCGTCTAACGATGGATAAATTAGATAAGTGGTTTTCAAAGTGTGCGTCGTGTCTCCAAGAGACGTCGCCAACCTTTGTCGAGGGCGTCGCGGTAAGCTGCGAACATTGACGATTGCCTATTCAGTGCTTTGGAGTGATTCCTCTCTTAGACTGTTCTTGGAATAAACGATATATGACGGATTCGATACGACGGATAAACAGTGTCGTAGCAAGGAAGCCACGGTAGGTAAAATTTTGAGAGTGACTGGGTTAGATTACGACGCTCCACCACCAAAGATTCATTCAGAAGCTGAGGCAGGTTTTGCAATTACCCTTCCATACGTGGAGAAGCATGATAATGCGAACCGTGCAGACATCCTGTTTCTGAGACGCGACGACTACGAACTGTATCGTCCGCAAGGTATATGTTGCTTCTTCAAATGAAAAAACGGAGAATTTTTTCAAGGTAACTATGTCAATTCATTATGAGGTATTTCTGTTCATTGTCCATATGTAGCGTGTCACTATGCAGAATTTGTGAGCGTTTGTTGTTTTTTTTTCCTTGTTGTTGATTCTTCAACTTTCTTTCACATGTGTTTTTTAAGGGCTGTTGGGATTTTTTGGGGCCGCGGTTTTTGGATTAGCGGGGGTCTACTGTAATTTTAAAATAAAAATTCCTTAGCAGAAGGAAGGCAAATAAAATAAAAATCATGAAATTCCTGGAAATTTCACATTTCAGGAATTTCACGAATTTTCATTTCATTGTTGCCTTTTGCATTGATTTCCTTCTGTGATTCAGGAAAAGGGTTATATACTCTTCCATAATTCAAACGACTTTTAGAACGGTTTCTGATTGGCCGTGCATGCTTTCAAAAATTTGTTTAACTTATGTTCAAATTAACAAGGAGATGATTGATAAGCATCTGAAATCTGTGAATAGGCTACTAATGACGATTGTCAATATTTGTTCAACGAGATGTCATTATGATGTTCAACAAGAAGCATGTCAAACGTTGTTGGGGGGAAAAATGACATTAGCAGAACAGTGACCTTATGTATTAGTAATCTTTCGTTGCTATTTCAAGGAGGTGATGTTGGGATAATTACGTATCGAATCCAGATGCTGCTGAAACAAAAGCAATAAAGTGTTCTTTGATTGATCATTCCATTCTATTCCTCTTCTTCTACTTGTTTATTTTTTTTTTTTTTGTATATGAGAAAGAGACTCTCCATGTAAGATTATTTTTTTGCCGGTTTCTCGGAAAAATGACCGATGCACATCCTGAATCTTTCTTTCTTCCAGGGAGAAAATAATAATAATGGAAAGAGAGGAAATCAAGGATTTCTTTGACTATCATTATTGGCTTGTGTTATTATTTCGGTGATTATTATCTTTTTTTTTCCCCCTTTCGAGTACAGATCGGAAAATTCCATCTGTGCAATTTACTCAGAAACTTATTTGATCTTGCTGTTGATCGATGAATGATGTCCGAACCGTACTAGGTGCAAAACAAAAAAACCTATTATTTCGGATGCTATTGTATTTTTTTTTGTTATTGATGCAATAATAATATCAATCAATATCCACCTTACATAAATTTAAGATAATCAATATTTGAATTAAATTTAATCTTATTTCGTTCTTTTGAAATGTGTTATTCACCTGGGACGGTCCCTGATGAGGGCATAAAGGCGTGCGTCTCTCCACAATGTATCACGTCCTTCGTTTAATTCTACAAATTGATTTGACACCAACTCAATGCCATTCAATTAGATCAAATTGATTTGAAAAAATTTAAAAAAAAAGTTTTTGAAAGCGCTAATAAAAAAAATCGTGTCATTTAAAACACGGGTCATATGGTCAGTCCATATGAAGAATGCAAGCGAGAGAGTTTTGGAGCAGTTTGGCAGACTGGGAAGAAGGGAGATGGGGGCTGGTTTCATCATACAGGTTATTATTAATGCTCTTTATGGGCGCTCAAAAAAAAGCATCCACGAATATTGATGCTGCCATCTTTCTTTTTGATTACATTGCAACGCAATATTGAAGGGAGAATATAAATTTTTGCAATTTTCAATTAAAAAAAAAAACAATTGATGGCGACTGCTGAACATTAACGAAGGTTACCAACGTTGAGAAATATCAGCCAAGGTTCACTGAACAAATTATGTACGTCCATATTGCATTGATAATTGTATGGCAACTTTTCTTCGTTTGGCCACTTCGTTTGGTGATGATTTGCGATGTACAGTAGAACTGGGTTAAGTTTTACGTTCAACTCCTCTTGAGAGATGGTATTTTTTTCGGCCCGAAATATACTGAGAAATTGAATTTTCTGGATGTTATGCCGAAACTAATGTTTAGGAAGAAAAGTGATTTGTCCCCTGGCACATACCGGGCAAGTGAGCTTGCTAACCAATACACCAGAGACGCACATTTCAATTCCTTATAACACGCATTAGTAGCATGAAGCGTTGAGTGGAGACAGCAGCCTCCCTTAACCTTCTTAGGTTGTTGAAATGTAGCATACACCTAAGGTGTTCGGGTCAAAAATGACCCTTGATGTAATTTTCAATGTTATTGAACTATGGTCACATTTTATCAATGTTATTGAACTATGGTCACATTTTATCAATGTTATTGAACTATGGTCACATTTTATCAATGTTATTGAACTATGGTCACATTTTATCAATGTTATTGAACTATGGTCACATTTTATCAATGTTATTGAACTATGGTCACATTTTATCAATGTTATTGAACTATGGTCACATTTTATCAATGTTATTGAACTATGGTCACATTTTATCAATGTTATTGAACTATGGTCACATTTTATCAATGTTATTGAACTATGGTCACATTTTATCAATGTTATTGACGCAACTGTTTATTTATCCATCATTTATCTGCCTTTTTCTGTATTTGTATATCATTTAACGAACCACTCTGTATTTGTGAAATAAAAATGCAGTAATTCTTTCACCGCTGAAAATCACGCTGTAAACTTTCAAATACAATACAATGTAGGATGTATTTTCCCCTATATTTATTACATATATTTACATTCAATAGATAGGACAACATTATCAAAAGAAAAATTACGAAATAGTGACAAAATATTTCTTACATTTGGGCGTTTGACAGTCAGTGAAAGGAAGCAATAGAAAATTTGTTCATTCATTAGTCAGTAAGTTGTTTCATTCATTAGTCAGTAAGTTGTTTCATTCATTAGTCAGTAAGTTGTTTCATTCATTAGTCAGTAAGTTGTTTCATTCATTAGTCAGTAAGTTGTTTCATTCATTAGTCAGTAAGTTGTTTCATTCATTAGTCAGTAAGTTGTTTCATTCATTAGTCAGTAAGTTGTTTCATTCATATACAATTGTTGTCCACGTTTGAAGCACTTTACAGAACTTTTTTGGTCAGTCTGTGGGCACAAGCGGCATCTTCCCTCTTTTGCTAGTAATTGCTACACTTCCAGATGCTTCAGGTCGGGATTCAGGTTGTCCTGAGTTTCGAATACTCACCGCCGATTATCGGGCAGCCCTTGCTCTTGCCAAATGTTTCCTTCAATATGTTGGGTAACCTAAGTCATGCCCAGATTTCTCCTTTTATGAAATGAGTTCATTTTCCATTCTGGATTGACCTTGATGAACAGTACGTATGCATTATACGCGGAAATCTCTAGGATGTTGAAGATGGGCCATCTGTTTGTCGTCCTGCGACAAGAATAGTGAGAGGCAAGTTTATCTAAAGTGTCTACTCCTCCTTTGGTGCTGTTATAATCCAGAATAATTTGAGGTTTTTTGTTTTTGTATCTGCTATATTTCTATCACGGTGAAGCGTACTCTGGAGTACTACGCACTTGCCTCTTTTCCGAATGTACGACACAAGAGCCGTGTCCTCTGTAAATACAAATGTTGAGGTGTACTTTGGGGCCCCTTTTGCAAGCAATTGCGGAGGAATTGTTGGCTTATTATTTCTGATTGTTCCAATCATTGTCAGTTTTTTTTCTCCAGAAGAAGCTTCCCAATTTCATAAGACGTGAGAAAGTGTTGTTGCGACGTGAAAAGTTATTGTTGGAGAAAAAAACAACAAATGCAGAGTATTCGTCATCAATAGTAGACGTGGTGTATCTCGTAGATCCTGGAGGCATATTCACAACATTTTCTGCCTCACGCCTTCCACATGAGGCTTGTGGTTCTGATTTTCATATGGTTTTACCATCTTTGCTAAGTAGAGTCGCCTATGACTCATTGGCTGGTCAAATTCGTCATGTGTGTTATCATCGGATGATAGTTCATTTTCTTCACAACTTCTTCCGACAATGCAAGCAACAATTGCTCAATTTCTTTATCAGCAGGTCCATGATTAGCCATATCGCAGACTTTGGAGATTCGTAACAAAACACGTAAGAAATCAATTTTGAAAAGTACAACGTCCACACTCTACGAAAGGGGAAAATAAGTGCGGGAAGCCAATATGGTAACAGAAAATAGCTAATGCAGAGAACAGTACACCACTATATATTATCGTCATTTATCGCGTCAACAGAGAAAGAAATACACACCGGAAAAGAAAGAGAGCATTAATTCGTTGTCACAGCTGTAATAATTGAATAATATATTGGAAATTGCAGTTATCTTCCTTATGCACTGAAATTTCTACACGGGTCAAAATTGACCCGAACGACTTATGTGTAACTATTTTTACTGTAAAAAAACTAACATTTCAAAAAACAAATTATACATAGCTGACTATTCACTATGGCAAAGAAAACAGTCACAAAATATTTTTTACAAATTCCAAAAAATATAGTAGATCTACACGAAATAAAATTGAAATGGGTCAAAAAAGACCCGAACACCCTAGGAAGGTTAAATACACCAATTTTCGCCCGTTTCTCAGTGTATTTGGGCCGAAAAATACCATCTCTTAATACAAAAACGCCAACTGGGGCGAAAATTGCTGTATTTAAAGGATGCTGCCATGCCTCCACTCAACGCTTCACGCTACTAATGCGTGTTGTATGGAATTGAAATGTGCGTCTCTGGTGTATTGGTTAGCTCACTTGCCCGGTATGTGCCAGGGGACAAATCACTTTTCTTTCCAAACATTAGTTTCGGCATAACATCCAGAAAATTCAATTTCTCAGTATAAACTTCCCTTTAGAGTTTTCCATCTAATTTAATGTTAAAATTTCTTGTTTAATTCGAACTTTTTTTTTGAATCTTTTGGATAATTCCAAGTTAGAGGGAAAAGAATCGTGATTTTTGTATGAGAAAATTTAGTTTGGAAAAATTCTACAAGACGTCAAACATTTCTTTTGATAAGCCACTGCCCATTTTAACAATGTTCAGCTGGAATGCATCGAGACTGTATCACTGTATTCCGATTAGGCTTTACAACCGATGAATCAATATGCAAGACTAAAAATCTGAATCTTTTTGTCGTCATTAAGACTATGGAAAGTATCGGAAAATTCAGACCGTGTAATATGTTAATGATAGTATATTTCCTTGATAGCATTAGAATGAGAAGCAAAGTTGGGGAAACAGTTTCATAACGAGTTATCACGAACTGTTTTAGTAAATCAGTCTTTGAACATGGTCACGTAATTCTGCAGTGATGCTGATTCCAAGACAATGAAATAATGTAGCAGCCGAGATCAATTATATAATATAATTTAAAATGATCAAAATTCGGGAAACAGTGTCGTAACCGATAGTAAAATTTCAATAATTTATTATCATTTTCCTATGTGAATGGTGATACAAATACAAATACAACGCCACAACAGGCAAATTGCCCAACGAGGTGGCTGACTTAAGAACATCATGGATCCCCGAGCCCCTACCTACTACTGCTACACCACACATGCACCCCCCCTCCCCCCGCGGAACCCCCCAACGAATCGGTACATGCGGGAATGTGCTTGTACGTGTAGTGCAACCTGACGTAAAGTTTGTCCGCTGTGGTGGTCGAGTGGTTATAGTGCCGGACTCGTGATGCGAGGATCCGGGTTCGAACCCCACAGTGGTGGTCGGCTGAAGTTGGTTTTCTGTGGTTCCCAACTTCAAGGCGCAAATGCGAGCCGATCTCCCCGTTAAAAAGTCTCGCCACAGAGAGCAACAGTCCTACAACGGTAAATCAGTCAACCATAACACTTCACTCATAGTTAGTAAAACTGGGGGCAGGTGACAGCACTACACATAACAAGCATTACACTGAAACAAACTTTACGTCAGGTTGCATTACACGTACACGCACATTCCCGCATGTACCGATTCGTTGGGGGGTTCCGCGGGGGGGGTGCATGTGTGGTGTAGCAGTAGTAGGTAGGGGCTCGGGGATCCATGATGTTCTTAAGTCAGCCACCTGGTTGGGCAATTTGCCTGTTGTGGCTTTGTATTTGTATTTGTATTTGATTGTTTCTGTGTAATGCTTGTTATGTGTAGTGCTGTCATCTGCCCCCAGTTTTACTAACTATGAGTGAAGTGTTATGGTTGAATGATTTACCGTTGTAGGACTGTTGCTCTCTGTGGCGAGACTTTTTAACGGGGAGATCGGCTCGCATTTGCGCCTTGAAGTTGGGAACCACAGAAAACCAACTTCAGCCGACCACCACTGTGGGGTTCGAACCCGGATCCTCGCATCACGAGTCCGGCACTATAACCACTCGACCACCACAGCGGCTGATGATTAAGTTGCAATTTTATAGAGCTGAGATATATTAATTCATTGGATAATACGAATTTTGGATAACTAGAGCTTTCCAGTGACTTTGGACATTGAATTATGAGTTCGAATGTATATTCCAGTAGGGAAATTCCCGATTTCTCACAATTCTCTCGAGTCAATCTAAGAGCAGTATATCATGTTGCGTGTATCGATATTTGACGCTTTTCTTCTGGGCTACCTTTCACTTTGCTAAGGGAACCGCTTGGAGATCCGCACATGGCCCATGGGCCGGAGGTTATGAATCCCTTGCTCTACACTACGATAAGCATATAAATATGGACCGCACTTTTTACGTTAGTCAACTGGTTGGTTTTATTTAAACTTAATTAATTTTTAAAATGTGCCAACAACTTTTCGCATACCCTGTATGTCTCAGGGGTGCACAATATTTTTTTTTAGAAAATGTTTCCCCGTATTTCCAATAAAGCTTGAATTAGTCCTTATCTTAAATAGTCTTATTAGTCCTTATCTTAAATAGTCTTATTAGTCCTTATCGTAAATATAGAATGCAAATAGTCCTTATATCTTAAGTAAAAATGAAAATTGACGCATTTCTTTGTAAATATCGCCAAATTGGCAACAAACTCAGAGAAGTTTGGCGACAGTTCCGATGGTTTGGAGACGTCATGGTGCCAAAATAAGCCGGATAGTCGAGATTGTACTGCATATTATATCATATAAGTACGATTCATCATGTTCACCAACGCTTGCGTATCATGAATAATCGTCGGTAAAAGTGATTAATTCATAGGGAAATTTATCAAACTTACCAAAATGCTTGGTAAGCATGCATAATAACCGCATTTAACGTCACGCACACATTTATATATTGTATATAGGGACATATAAATTCTAAAATAAGGAAAAGAGATTGGTATAAATCTTTTCTGACGAGTTCCGTTTCCAATAACCTTTTTCACGTTCCAAAGTTGAATGTGAACATGAAAAGTTATTTCGAATGCGTAATAACAATAATAACAACTTGAACAAAACAAATATGGAAATGAATGGAATACTTTACGAGAGGAGAGTTTCCTGTAAAGATAAGAGAGAGAGAAGTGTATATATTCGAAAAATTTTTACTCTCACTGAAAACCAAACAAACAAAGAATTAAAAAATAGCGCCTCTCGAAAAATACGTGTTTTACTCGATCTCTCAGTAAACATGTCCGTGATCAAATGTCTCAAGGGATGGATTATTCAAAGTATACCGTTACGTGTATTTCTCATTCAAATGAGAAAAATACCTTTACTTTTTTGTTGAATCTTTCTCCTCACACATTGGAGAAAGGATTTCTTATCCCTCGAGAATGACTCTGATTCAAAACTTGAATTGAGTTCTCCTGGAACTGTTTCATTCAAATCTTTTTCTTTTTCTTTTTCTATTACTATTATCCGGAAATACATTCATGTTTCTGAAATATCCCTCGACTTTATGTGTTTGAAATACGGATAATATTTGAAATTGAAACATCGACCGATTCATTTTCAATCATAAAGGTTTGCGTTTCACATTTTTTGTGTTTCGTATGAAATCCAGTGAAACTCGGATGTAAAGACCTTGGCTTTAACGACACCTCGGCTATGACGTCAGTAATTGGTGGTCCGGACTGATTCCCGATAAAGCAGTGGTTCTCAAATTTCTGCCACTCGCGGCTCCCTTGCCCTATTCTGCGGCTCTCCAGAATAGTTTAGCAGACGTTGCGTATTAATAAAGCAACTACTTTAATGCATAAATAGGAACATGCATCAAAATTTCCAATTCGTCGCGACGTCCAAAGGAGCCACGACGCACACTCTGAGAAACACTGCTGCTATAGAGAATAATGCTAATGAACCTTGCTTATAACGTCGATTAAAACATCACGAACTCGTGTATAACAACATAGTTTTCGTCCGCTTTTATGGAGTTTTCCCCATCAAACTCCCAGAACTATTATCACGCTCGTCACATTAAAGGAATGTTTGCCTATATGATGCATAATATTAAATAATATATATATATTTTATGTTCGACACTCTCTCCGACTTGCTTCTCATTGATACGGCTCATATGCCAGACATTACCGTATTTTACCATTTTTTGTGATTTCGGTCTTTTCCATTGTAAAACCGTTTTCCATGTTTTCTCTCTCTCTCTCTCTCTCGAGAAAGTTTACTTTTAATTCCGAAATTCTATTGGAATCGAGGATGAAGGTAATTTGTATAATTTATAAGTTATGTTATTATGTGAATGTAACTTAAATCACTATACACTTGCTGTGTGACAGTATTTCGCGCCAAGGGTTATTTATGAGTGATATTTGGCAATTTCGCCGATGAATGCCTATATTTTGGGAGAGAATTAGCAAGGTGGTCTTGTATCTATGACCCGCTAATTTCCCGTATATTTCTCGATCAAATTGGTCATCCTAATCACAATGAAATAGCTTCATGCGCAGTAATTGATTGTCTCCGATTGCATTTTTCATTAAAAAATGGTCTTAAAAACATTAACCCCGGTTGTAACGACACACCGGCACCTCAGTTTTAACGATAAAATTTCGTGCGATCTTCGATGCCATTACCGTATTCTCGATAACGAACACCCACGGGATCAACAATTTTGTCCGCTAATTGAGAGGTACGATGTACAGTGAAACCTCGTTTATACGACTTTCATATTTATGCAACGTTTTGCTTCTGTCGCAATTGTGCTGTTCCTATATTGTAATGCTAAGATGTACTGCGTGTGTATGAAAAAATGATACACACCCGTGGGTTATGCTTAATCACCAATCCTCTCGATAAAGAAAGTTTGCTTAAATTTCACTATATTTATCACTTTTACTGGCAATCATGAATAGTTCCCAAATAAAAATGGAAAGTTTGATAACTATGGAAAAATGTACAGCCTTTCTTCTGTTCATTAAATCAATTAATTTTTTTTACTCGTACATACGTGCCTACACATATTTTGCTATAAAAAAATTAAATTAAAATAAGTTTGAGAAGAGATAAAAGCATTCATAAAACAACGTTATCAGTCTTGTAATGTTGGCTTTCTGCACATGCTATAAACTAACAAAACCAACACACACATTACTATTCGAATTCATCAACTTGGACGATAGTTGTGTTCAGTTAATTATTTTTTTGGACGTTTTATCCCATTTACCAACATGGGTTTGGGATTAAACATGATGCATGATTCATGATTAAACATGATTAAGCATGCTTGCCCGGTATGCAAGAGGCCTGGGTTCGAGTCCCGGCGGAGACGTGATGACTTTTCTTTCCGAGCTCACCTCAGCATAATATCCGGAAAAATAACTGTTTCCTTGATTAAACATGATATTAGTTGAATATAATATACTCCCGGTTTATGACCAAAAACTAATAAATCAGTTTGGGAAGAAATTAGAGTTTGCTACCTGCTTTTACTGTCCGCTAACGGGGAGTGAAATACATTTGAAGCCCTATTTCACGGTACCGGATATCAGAAAGGTGCCGTTAACAGGGAGGTTTTACTGTATAACGGAGTTTGGCTGCATTGTGAATTTCAAAACGACGTTTTATATAGCACGCATTCAACATCGCCACTTCTATAAGAACAAACTAATTCGTATCGTGTAATTCCATTTGTGTTTGCATGAGAATAAGCGGCAGTCACAAACGATGAAAAGTGTGTTATGGCTTGAAAAATAATGTATCCGCAGAGTAGTTATTCCGTCGGAACATATATTTCACAGAAGGAAGTAGCATATGGTCCTCGGAAAAAGGCACTTCCTCATCTGCAAGTGAAATTTATCGCATTGGAAGGCAGCAAACATTTGGGTTGCGCTCGCTACGATTACCCCCTCATGGATAAATAAATGTATTCAAATGCCGTCGAATTAAATTTTTTGATAAATTAGACGTAAATCATGTTCAAACCCGTTTATTTATATTTCCATTCATTTCTCATGGAAAACAGGAAAACTTTCAGGAATATTTGATCTCTTTTAATAGGATTATGCGTATCGTTTCGTATTTGTTCAATGTATGGTTTGTGGCTATACGAATCGTTTTTCCGCGAAGAATAATGGTACCGCCATTGTCTGAAAGGGTAAACGGGTATGTGTTTTTGTTTTCTCCCAGTAAATACCTTGAAATATTAGTTTCTGTCTGAAGCTGTCAGAAATCCGCAGAAAATTGATTCCGACAGGATTATTCATTAATTTCTATTTCCATTAATTCGAAATATACTTGTGTATGCTTCTTTTTTTTGTGATTCGGGTTTATTTTTTCCACTGTTCCGTTTTTGGGGTAATGAGTTTCCTGGAACATCTGCAGGAAATACAAAAACGTAGACAAAATAAATTTATTTTTCTTATTCATCCATCAATTTTTTTTATGTGATTCAACTTTTCTCATTTAAAATTTCAATTTAATAACGTAATAACAATGTACAAGGTCTTTATAATTAAAATCCCACTTTGAAATGGCCATAAAAGGAAAACTACTGGACAAAATGTTATCAAACTTGTTATTAGTTATCAAACTTGTTATTAGTTATCAAACTTGTTATTAGTTATCAAACTTGTTATTAGTTATCAAACTTGTTATTAGTTATCAAACTTGTTATTAGTTATCAAACTTGTTATTAGTTATCAAACTTTGTTATGTCATGGGATGAATGGCGTTGTATGCAATATAAAATATTTTTAATCGTTTCTAAAACGGAACTATTTGTGAGGTTATGAAAAATTGCAGTGATGATAACATAAACAATTTGGCGGGAATCGAAAAATGAGATACACCGGCATGTCCGTAACATTCCTCCAGATATGCTAAGAGCTCGTGTTGAGGATCGCAGTAATGCGATTTAACTTGCTTTCAGAAAATGGTGGACGCCACATTGAGCATGCTTTGTATATATAACACGTTTTGGAAATGATTAAAAACATTTTTTAAATTGATATCTTCATGTCCTATTTCGTTTAACAATATCGTATACAGCGCCATTCCCCGCTGGTGGCGAGTTTTTAAACTTTTTTTTTTACTTACGGAAAATTGAATTCCATGACAATCCTGTAAACTGATACCAAGTTTGATAATATTTCGTCCAGTAGTTTTCTTTTTATGGCCATTTCAAAATGGAACTTCAATTATAAAGACCCTGTATAATGTGTGTGAGTTGATAGGAAATTGGGACTCGGTCTATTTCCCTCAAATTTGAAGGGTTTGAATTTTCCACGCATTTTCGCAACAGGTCGATTCCTCTCAGTCTGATTCACAGTTTCAAATAACACACAGTTTCAATGCGATTTGTATGCTGCTCATGTATTACCATTGAAATTTTATTTTTGCTTTGACTCAAAAATAGAGCTCACCTGACGAAACCAATGCCAGATTTGGAATGAGTATTTACAATATGGGAAATGACGTTTTAAAGCTGGGTGCCCGTTTGACCGGCATATTTTGTTTCATATGCCTATATACGATCGCCTCGTTCGATACATAAATTTTCCACTTACTGTATATTCCGAATCTTTAGCGGTGATATTTTCCTATTGACGAGAAACGCTGATTTCTACTTTGATAATTTTCGAAGAAGGCTTCCCACCGCTTTTCTTTTGCATATTATTTGCCTCCTGAGATTATTTTCCGGTGCCTGGTTAAATGTAATCTAATTCCGAATTGGAAATGTCTTGTACCAAATTTTCAGCGGCGTGGACTTTCTATTTGCCCATCCCCCAGTCAATGAATCATTTCGTTTTGCGATATTTATGAATTCATAACTGAAATAGAACATTAATTCTTTTCCGCATGCTTACTTTGAAAACGAACTTCATGGCCACTGAAAGGAAGATTAATATGGATACGAACAGAGTATTTTCTATGGTACCCCGAGAAATAACTAAGAATATCCCGAATGAAACTTGTTCCAGTCACTTTATGTTTTTATCAGCTGTCACATATTTTATAATAGGAAAAAGAGGGATGAACGATTCACTTACTGTCCGAATAAGGATAATTTGTCTAATAATAATTTAGATTAAGGGTTTATCTGGTATCTTAAGAAATCAGGATGGGAGCTTACGACCTGTGTTTCTAAAATTGAGGCGAAAGTGGATTTTCGGATCTTCTTGAGCTGGATCAAACTTGACAACTCCCGGATGCACATTTTTCATGAGGCATGAAGTACCGAGCATTCATTACTCGACTTTTTTTGAACATTACCAATATAATGGCATATTGATATATGTATATAACTGGAAATATTACATAATATATATATATACATATATAATATTATGAATATAATGAATTTTGAATTCAAAGGATGACTTTATTGTTTAATGAGTGAGATACAGTCAAATTCGGTTATAACGACATCGGAGATCCCGAGAAATTTTGTCGTTACAATCGAGGTGTTCTTACAACTGAGGTTGACGTTTTCACGACATTTCTCTTGATGAAAATTTTACGAGATTGAAATTTTTTTACCAGATTCAGTCAAATACTATGCATGAAGTTTTCGTTTCCTTATGAGAAAGAGAGACCATATATATATTTTATCGAGAAAAATACGGGAAAAATCAGTCATCATAAATATGGAGCATCATCACTTCTCGCCAATTCGCCCATAAAAAATATGGATTTCAACTATATCTAAAATACAGCAGCCCCAAATACTAATAGACACTAAAATAAAACTAATACAAGCAAATGATTATGATAAAAATGAAATATACACTGCCCATAAAAAAATTATGATTGTATTATCTAAAAGTATGAATAGATTCTCGATTTATCCCATTATAAACATCGTACAAACTGCTATAGCAAGTTTGCAGTGAATAAAAATTTATTCACAATGGAAAAGGTTGAAAATGACGTGTATGTGTGTGAAGAACATATACAAGGTTGTCCTGTAAGTACTAAGACGGCCTTTATCTCATCAACCTTTCGTAGTATAGGATTCCAACTTAAAAAAAATACTCAAAAGGCGTTTAAATATGTAATAGTACCTGTAAATACCCTGTACCAGTTTTGAGTGTGAAAATACAGTATGTCACAAAATAACGAAAATCTAAATTATTATACGGTCTCTTTGTACTTAACTTCCAATTAGAAAGTTTTCACCCCGTGTCTCCTGAGGCCAACAGAAAAAACTCCATGTTTGTAATTGCAATATTCGCCAAGATATTTGAATTCGAATATCGGAGAGAAGGTGCAAAATAACAGCAAAAACCTAAGGGCAACGCGCTTTTCGATCATTTATTATGCCCTTTCCTGACTTTTCTCCAAGTTCTGAATTCGAATATCTTATCGAATATTGCAGTTAAAAACATAGGATCTCTTTTGTTGGACTCCGAAAAGAAACGGCAACAGCTTTCTAATTGGTAGTTAGCGAACAGAGAGGGTAGACCGTATAAAAATTTAGATTTTTTTTTATTTTGTGACAAACTGTATTTTCACTATCAAAACTGCTGCAGGGTAATATTTAAACGCCGCTTGAGCTGTTCTTAAATTAAAACTGCAAACACCTTTACGACGGACGGTTGATGAGATAAAGGCTGCATTAGCACTTACAGGACACCCTATATATATATTTCACACAATCTTATGCGTTATAATATAATTTCTAAACGATGAAAATAAATTATAATAAGATTTATTGAAAAAACAAATAAACGGGGCATTTTTACATTAAAAAAAAGTCGGAAAGGGAAAAATTATGTGATACACTTGAATATCTCGCCTACACACACACACACAGGTCAGGTCAATGATCAAGTTGGAGCTTCAAATAAAATAAATCTTTTCGCCCATTGCCATTAGGAAAACGCCATAACAATGGAAGCAAAATTGACGAAAAATGAGTTGAGGTCGTTGCGTTTTCGTGGACGTTATAAGCAAGGTTCATTAACATTTGGGAATCAGCCGTGACCACCAATTGAATGGATGTCTAAAAGAAGAATATGTCACAGTTATAAAGTTGCAGAAAACATTTCGAGGATGTAATCAGTGCGGAAATCATATATACGCATTTTTACTTACTTTTCAACTTTCAAAAAGTACAGGTGATCTGGTAGTTGTTTTGGATACTAAAACCATAGCAATGTATGTAGTTTGTCACTTTAAATTTTACCTTCTTCTATAAAGAAAACCATTTCGGAAAAATGTAAAATATGCCCTTCTTCTAGATACTCATTCAATTATTAACTTTACAGCTGAGGCGTAACCAACGTCGTTATAACTGAATTAAACTTTTAGAGCAGCGATCTTCAACCTGTTGTTCGCGAACGCCATGGTGTTCCCCCCCAAAGCATCAAGAGTGCTCAATGATCCGTTCTGATCTCACGCTCGCGAGCACTTGATCAATGCGTGAATTAAATAACCTGCCAAAATTGCAATGAAGGATTGCGATTTTGCTGATTTCAGTCATACCCAAGTATGCCCAAGTTTCCGTAAGGAGGTGCTCTGTTTGATGATTGGCATAGACTAGGGGGCTTCAACGCATGGTCCGCGGGGCCATATTTGACAGTCGAAGCTTTTTGTGGGGACCCCGCAGATCATTTTCAGAAAATGGTTTAAAACATTGTAAAACGATTAATTCTAGAAAAAATGGAAGAAATAATTCCGGAACAAACTGATGGAAACCCAGAATTAATGAAAGAAATTACTAAAGAATAATTTAAAGTGATTTCAGATTAAAATTAATGACATATTTTTAATTGATTTTTTCAGTAATTACTCGAAAACATTTTCAGAATTACGGAAGAAAATTATTTCGGAACTAATCGAAATTGGTAATTAGTTTAAAAAAATTAATTAAAACAAATAATCTTAGAATAAACAAAAGTCTTCAGTTATGTTTGTTCCTGTTTAGCTCGGGGCCCCGTTGGCCCCCCTTTAATTAAGACGTCACTAAATATGACTTACGTGAGCTGGTGGCCCGTGGGCTTCGTGGGAATTTTTAATTTGGCGCCGCCCACCGTGTCTGAAAGGTTGAAAACCCCTGGTACAGACGGTGATCGCGACTCCAGAAACGCTGAAGACCCATTTTAGAGAAAGACTAAAGTTCGATAATACCACAGCATACTCGTATTTTGGAAATGTATAAAATTAATATTTCCGAATTGACTTTGTTTGAAATTCATCCTGTGATTAAGACTCAGACGAGTTTTGAAATCCGGCACTTTTTATTCCCAATTTTAGTCTCCTCCGAAGTGAGCAGTCAGACATACACGATACTTACATAACATTAAAATTCACACGTGCATTTACCATCTTCATTTCAAAATATGGAAGGTAAATTCATGAATTTACTGGCTTCACTTCAAAGTATAGAAGAGATGGCGGCACCAGCCACAGCACAAAATAAGCACAGCTCCGGTAACATAAATACATGACATAACACTGAGCAACAAAATTTCAAAAATTTTCTGCTTCTGAGATGAGAATAACCATTTCTTAATTAATTCAATGTTCTGAATACGAATATGACAAAGAAATAGCTGAATGGGCTACGGTTTTTTTTGCAATGTGTACGTATGAGAAAAAAATGAGGATATGTAAATTTTACACTGCTCTTCAACAAAAAAAATACCTTTTTTTTTTCATGTTCTTAAAGAAATTTTAATGGTTTTAGGGTACATTGAAGCTTCTGATTCTGAATCTGGCACTGGTTTTGGCAGATCGGCTCTAGTTTTTGAGATAAAGAGAAAATTAAATTTTTCATTAGCTATATATGCATAGGCAGCATATATATCACGTTGTTGAGAGTATGCATTATCCCAAAAACTAGAGCCAATTCGGCAAAAACAATGCCAGACTCAGAATCTTCGCTCCAAAATCATTCTGAAATCACTGAAATATGTTTCGCAATGATTTATTGTTTTTGTTTATAACGCATAGTTCCGATGTGATGTGAATGCTGCTTGTGCTATTATCATTGAAATTTGATTTCCACTTTATCTCACAAACTAGAGCCAATCTGACAAAATTAATGCCAGATACGGAATCAAACAGTCGCAATATACCCTAAAATCACTGAAATATCTTTGATAGCAAAATCGGTGTTGGGCAGTGTAATTACTGGTCACACACTCAGAAAACATTCCGGCATACTGATTGGTTGAAAATACCCCAAAGGAATGGGTACGAGGTGCATGTACTGTTGAGTAGTAGTAGTAGTAGTATTCTCATTCTCAAGTTATGACGACGTGTTCTACGGCAAAAAAATATTTTTGTTCTAGCTGCAAAATTCACAGTGAAACAAACACAAATGCATTTAAAACTAATATTTAAACTAGAAATCCAAGTTGGAAAATGTCTCGTATTTTAATTAAAATAGAATCAATAAAGATAAAATATTTTGCAAATTGACTCCTTCTATTTACTTGCTGATAAACATATCTATGAATTTTCTGTACACGCAAATAGCAATAAAAGAAAAACTTTTAACATTTTAAAACCAGTGATTTTAAGTTTTAATTAAAATTACAATTTCGAAATTTTCAATTAAAGGTAAAATGTTCCAAAATTTCGTAAAATAATCTTTGAAGCAAAAAGCATCAATAGAAAAACATTTTTCCAATAATTCAAATATCATGAGCGTGTTTATTTGATGTAGAGAATCTTAACTGATGTTCTTTCAAAATATCGTTTAAATTTAAAAAACAAAAAATTAATCACATAATATAAATTTTGAAGTTCCTTCTCCAGCTAATATTTGAGTATTATAAGAAAGAAAAGTAGTTTTATAAAGTTTTCGGTACTAAGCGTTTTCAAAGGGGTAGAGTATTTGCAAAGGTTTATTAAATTCTAAATTAACAGTGAATAAGTAATATTATTTTGCCTCATAAATATCTCCATTAAGTTTCTCGACAAATATCGCGATACTCACAGTAATATTCTGCGTATTTTATAATAAATGTTTTTTTCCCCCTTAAATTGTTTAATTAAAAGTGTTGCTCGTTCATTAGTTAAAAAAAAGTTTTTAACCGACGTCAAAAATGGGAAACATTTAACATAATTAAACATTATAAATTGAACATATAGCATAAGTTTTAGTTATACACAATTTGTAAAAATTTATATTTTCAATTTCATTAAACATTATGTGCAAAGGAGTCCCATAAATGCGCAGAGAGTTCAAAAATTGACAATAATTAAAGGAATTGGTATATTTGAATGCGATTTGCTAGAGAGTTATTCTCGCAAAGGGGTGTCCGAAACGTAAAACAATTTCACCTAGAGTACTATGGTACTACTAAGTATCGGTGAATGTCAACAAAATTCCGTAATATGTAAACAATAAAAGCCGTATGTAAGTGCCAGTAACAGGAAAATTCAGAAATGAGCTGTTAATCGTATGACCTGCATTTTATAGAACCTTACTTTGCATATTTCGTGATTTGGTATTATTGCAGCGCCATCTATAAAAAAAATTAAAACTATTTTTTTTACTTTAAACCCTTTGTTTTTAAAAGAACAAGTTTTCTTCAAATAAAATTCAATTGCTCAAACATCTTCTCTACCTCCTTAAAAAATCATTAGTTATAAAATTTGTTTAAAGTAAAAAAATAATAAAATGTATACTGATCTAAATTCAATGTTAAGTATAATTTCAGTTAAATTCCACAATTTTCAAAGATCTTGGCTGAGGCCTATCCTTTGTAAGATGAATATAAGCTTTTGAAAACTGCTTACTTTCCGGATTTATGGAAAAATGGAATCGTTAAAGTAATCCCTAAGACAGGTCAACCTAGGCAATTCTGTTCTTCATGCAGGCCAACTCTGCGTTACTTTCGCACATTTCAAAGATGTACGAGAGAATTTTCGTTAAGGGACTCTTATAATTCATTGAAGTTAACTTAGCTAGACCAGAACAGTTTGGTTTCAAACCCAAGTTGGGCACGATGAATCAACTTGTGCGTGTAGAATGCATTCACCAAACAAAAATCTAAAAAGACTATGCTGTTGCAGACTTTTTGGATTACAGCAAAGCCTTCGACAAAACTTGATACCAAGGACTTCTACTAAAACTGATTATCAGGGGTTATCCATTAACTTTCATCAAATTTTTAAGCACTTACTATGGAAATAGGACGTTTCAATTAAGAATAAAGTTAAAATTAAGAATTGAATTTCCATAAAAAAACCAATAACAGCAGGAATCAACCAAGGATCGGCCCTGGGTCCAATAATAAATAATGTATTAATTGATGTTACGGATGACTTTCCGAGAGTGCCCAAGGGGATCCTTGCTATGTATGCAGATGGCGTCTCGATGATCAGCACTGATCAAGCCCAAAAAAGCATTGGACAATATGCAACAACTAATCGAGCACGTTGAAGAATGGAATACAGTTAATCGATCTGAACTAAATATTCAGAAATGTATCTTCATGTTGTTAAACAACAGGAAAATTCCATCGAACTCGTACTTACTCATCAATGAACAAGCAGTGATGAAACAAAATACTTAGGGATCATTTTCGACACAAAATTCCCGTTTAATGCGAACACGGACAAGATGCTTAACAAAGCACAGCCGGTAATAAAAAGTTTACTACGCTTCTGCTCTCCCAAAAGCTAAGCTTTCACTGAAAAACAAAATAATCGTTAACAGGTAGTAAGACCAGTGCTCACTTACAGAGCTGCAGCTTGGACTTCCTCCCGCTACCTATTGATAGTAAATATGAATATAAAAATTCATTTAAAAAAAAAGAAAAATGGACTATAAACATAGAAAAAGACCGCACTATTTATAATTTTTAAATTTTTATACTGTGTTGCATTTATTTATTCTGTTACATTCATATAACCTGGATTCACAACCGAAAAATGAACTTCGTTATCGCATGAAATAAATCCGCGTAAAAGTATTCTAAGAAATGGGTTTACACACTAAAGTTTGATGAAAGGCCTGTTATAAAACTTTCATAGCGTAATGCCGGCCTAAGAGCAAATATAAATCGCATAGAAAAAAAACTGCATAAAATAGACTAGTGTAATCACAATTAAATCAGTTCTTGTTAATATTTTCCAAAATCCATGCACCACAACTCAAATTTTATATTAAAGGATAACATTCTTTCTTGATTGTTATCTCTCTTGCTTGAGCACAAGTATGATCATCAGTGAGAGATGTGACATATCGAATGAGAATTTTCGGGAGGTTTTTTTTGTGAATTTCATCACGTTACTGTTTTACAATCATTGAAATAACCAAATACGTCACATAATTCAAGAACTCATACGTCTCTTTTACCTTAGGGGGAGGGGCTCTTACGTTTTAACATGGTCAAAAAGCCTCAAAATCTATGGTTCGGTAGAAATATCATAAAAAATATTAGTTGACCATTCATTTATTCCAAATTCATTTATATGATAGTCTATGCCAGTGGTTCTCAAATGGGAGGTGCCTTGACCCCGAGGGGTCAACGGCCAGATTGTAGAATTATAAAAAGAAATTAATGCTAAGTTGAAAAAAATAAATAATATGTACAAATTACTTAAAAAGAAAAGGTTCAATTAAATTAACGCACAAAAGCACCGCTGCAATGTATAGACTGCAGTATCAGACCAGACCAGACCAGAATTAAAGTTTTAGCCGCCGATTCTTAGCCCAGTAAGGCCAACTGTCAGCATAAAGACTGACTAAGGAGGCCTGTGAAGAAGAGAAGAAGTATTTATGTTGGTAGGTACAGTTTTGTAATGTTTGTATATGAATTGTATGTAAAAAGAATTGGTCAAAATTGGTCATGGTCTGTAACATCGCAGGCAAATGCGGCCCCAGTCCACACTCGCTGCTCATCAGCCATCAGAGAATCATTTATCTAGGGAGAGGGAAAAAAACGTCACATGGGTGTCGTGACGTAAAAACCCCCCCGAGTTAAATATCAATAAAAAATAGTAGTAGAATATAGTTCTGTTCCGTACTCAGTGCATCAAATTTGTCAAAACAATGTCCGCGCTCTTCCACACTATATTTCAACTGTGAACTCAACTTTTTTCCAATCACGATTTCTATTTCTTAATTCAATTTTTTTAGTATTACACACAAAACAACTGAACTATGTGGAAGAAATTTTTATTCCTCAATCGTATATATGAGAGTAAATATGAATATATGCGGTTAGATGCGGTTAAATAGGAGCAGAAGAATAGAATCTTACATTAAAAGAACTAGAAATATGAACAAAAATATATCAATCAGGAAATCAAAGAACACACATCAATGTAGATGTTTGCAAGATTTCTCCTATATATTTTCCCAATTCAAGTGTTGAATTTGACGTGGTTTCCTGTATTTTTTTCAAGGAATCTACATACATTGTAATTGGAAATATTTCTCAAATGTTGATATTGAGAGTTTAACTTTCTGTCAAACTCATCTCTGTTTAGTTTTTTCATGTATGAAAAAATGAGTGGTATGTCTAAATCCCCCCTGTCTGATATTAATTCCTCTAACATACCATAGTGTTCTGACAAATTTTCTTAGGACATTGTTCTGAGTTGTCTGAAGTTTCTTGATGTTCATTTTACACGCTTGAGACCAAGCTGGTGATGCATACAATAATGTGTGGTTCTAAGGATAGATTTGAAAAGAATAATTTTATTTTTTTAAGAAGAATTTGGCTTGCGGAAAAAGTATACGATTGTGCATACCCATAATTCTATTTGATTTGTCTATTGCGTGATCAATATGTAAAGAGTATAAGGTTTTTATTGAGAACCCAAATATTTAATTGTCCAACTGGGCTTAGTGATTGAGTTCCAAGTTGAAGACGTTTGTCTGGAATTTCGCGCCTTCTGATGAACCAGAGAAATTTGCATTTATAAAAATTAAGCTGAATGGCTGATTCGCCACACTAGTATTCAATTTCGTCGATTGTCTCTTGTAAATTTTCAAAAGCTTGGTTTGCATCTCTACTACCGCAGAGTACAGCACACTTATAGGCAAATAGTGGGATTATGCCATTTTGAGGGTCATTGATGTATAACAGGAACAGTTGTGGCCCCAACACATTGCCCTGTGACACTGAAGTCTGCATTTGTTTAAAAGTAGAAAGAGTGTCTTAAATTTTGACTTGAAATGTTCTGCCTAAAAGATAGTTATAGAAGAAAATCACCACGTATGGAAGAACGTTCAAGCCAATAAGTTTTGCGAGTAAAGTAGCGTAGTCACATCGATCAAATGCTTTCGCAATATCCAAGAAAGATACCGCAACGAAGTCGAAGTTATTGAGGGCATCTGTAATGAACTCTGAGACCCTAATTAATTGTGTGACACATGAGTGCTCAGGTCTGAAGCCATGTTGTTCTGGTCTAATTATGTCCTTTTCATAAATAAAACGTGTCAGTCTGTCAGCTATAATTTTTTCAAAGATCTTACTACAGTTACTAAGTAATCTGATCGGTCTGAAATTGTGAGCAAGAAGTGGGTCAGTTCCAGCTTTATGAATTGTTTTAACCACAGAGTGTTTCCAAGGCTTAGGAAAATAATTTGAAGTAATTGCACTATTAAAAATGGTACTTATATGTGAAATTATGTTTTCGAGCAGACATTTTAAAGCCTTATTACTAATATCATCAGCACCAGGTGCTTCTGTTGTCCAGTTTGTTGATAATGGAACGGATTGCTACAGTAGTAACAGATAGTTATGATTTGACAAAAATTGTTTTGGCAACATCTCTCGATTAGTAGTATGAAATAATGTTTTAGTTCTTTTGCAGTCCAGCAGATGGCAATACTATCACATCACGTTTACTAGCACTGGATAGAATGTCGTCCATTCTTCGAGAACGTTCTCGCGGGTAAACATGGGTGTAGTTTTTGCTGATATAGATGGGAGGATGGGGAGGGGGAGGTCTCATGGCAGACACCAAGATTTCCAGGGGTCCACGACTAAAAGTGGCGATCCGTGGCAAATACCAATATTTCTGGTGGGGACCACGACAAGTATTTCGGAATCGCGGGTCTACGCTATCTTATTTCGGTATGAGTTTTATATATCTCCAATTGCATTTACATATTTCTAATAACGCTTGAATTTTTGCTAATTTATAAAAAAAAGTATTATTAATACATTGCGTGAACGATAAAATAGCATCAAATCAATGTAATAGAATAAAAGCTGATTCCAAATAAAGAGAACTGTTAGTTTATAAAATGATGAGAAAGATAGAAAATTTCATTTATTCAAACTTATTTGAATTTAAATTTTTTTAACTTTAAATTTTAAAACTCAGAAAGGAATTAAATATAAATTTTTTTTAACCCAAGTATTTATATGAATGACTCTCAAAATCATTTTATGAACTGAACAACTTCCTTTATTTGAATCTTTCTTTTTAAATTTTTGTACGTCGGTGTCATGCTATGTTATTATCCGCGTATGGTGGTTTTTTTTTAAACTCGCAAAAAATCAAGTATTAGACATATGTAAAACTTCATACTGACATAGGATAGCATATGCAAATATACGTGTACCAAATTTAAAATAAATCAGCGGTGAAATAATATTTTTAATGATATTTCTAACTAGAGCATAAGTTTTCACTGTGTTCAAAGGTAGGAGATCCCCTTAAAGACACAAAAATGTCTCTAAAAAACATAAAAAACGATAAACTCAAGGCATTATCTAACTCAATTTCGTAATACTTTTCCATAAAGAATTCCTTCCTTTTTATTGTATACGTAGGACCTTTTTCCATAAAATATTTCCATATTACACGGTATAATACTACACATGTACTTGATACGATCAAATTAAAAAAGAAAATGCACATCGAAAAGACAATTTCTCGTATTCAAAACCAATTTAAGTGATTCTCGGAATTCGAAACTGTTTTAAATATTGAATTAACATTTCAGATTCGGGAAGAATATTCTGAAAGGATATGCAAACTTATAGAATAGAAATTTAAATTTCTTTTATATCGTTGAAGATGAAGTTAGGAAGAATTTTTTAATTTTCTTTTTCAAAGAAACTACAGTTAATTTAAATAAGACAAAAGAACGGGAATATCTTCATGGTTTTTTTAACAAAAAATAAAGTATTTCTCAGATGTTTTTCATTGAACAGATAGAATTCTTCTTTGTGTGTGTGTGTTTCTTATGATACTGAAAAAAAGAAAAATTGGAATAATTTCTTTATCGTTCGAAAAAGAACCAAAACAAATTTTTCTTCTATTGAATTTAAGATTCGGTTCATTTCCAAGAAAATTTAAGTTTTGTTTTATTCAAACCGTTTCACTCCATTCATTCGATTTTTTTAGTTCGTTTGTTTCATGAGGAAAAAAAAAATCGTGTTTCTTCTATTCTATCAATATATGAAGATAACATTTGATTGTTTTAAGTTATCCGACTACGTTGAAAATGTCATTTTGGAAACAAAACAGGGGACTTGTTTTGTCATATGACGCTTAGAACCAAAGTCACGTCCACTTCATAGTGTTCGTTTTTACATCAAGTAATTAGTGAATGAAACCTTCAAACGCGTTTCGCGAAGAACTCAATTTTTTGACACTTTACTTGTGTTGGAAGCATGGTTTCAAAAAATCTATTGATTGAATCCCAACAAAATTTGACTATATTTCCCCCACATACTGTTAAGGTTATGAACTAAAACTTAAGTACTATCACATGTATTTCTATGATTACAGTGTTTTATATACATGTTACTTTCAAAGTCCGAAATTGGCCTGTTCGCGAAATGGATAAATTCGTTGCTAAATTGACCCGGCTAATGTCAGAATTTCGGGTATTGGTAAGCTAGTTCGCTAGTTTGGTTAGCTAGTTCGCTAGTTTGGTTAGCTGGTGGCCGTAGATCCCTGGCTGAAGTTCGATAGCGACAGACATGATTCGCGGGTCATCGCCAAGTTGGTGTATTTTATTCGTGATAATTATGCTAGCTATGGCAAACCATCAAACCATAGTCAAAAGCTATATGTATGTCTATATTATTTATTAGCAGTTTTTCACTCAAATTTATCTTTTTTTCTCTCTCTCTCGCCACATGAAGCTGATCCAATACAGCTACTACGTATAGCCATGTATCACACGTTGGCGATGAAAACAAAAAAGGATTTGGTGCCTACCGGACCGTTTTACATCAGCACATCGAACTTTGGCCGAGGATCTTTGGCCTCTCCGAGAATTGGACAGCCAAAGTGCGAATTATTTCTGAGAATCGGACTTTGGCCAAAACTCTCCGCCTATTTGTGAACTGGTCGGCCTTCGGGCTTTGGCAGTGACGTAAACAGGATAAGTTAAATTAAATTTAGAAAAATTCACATGTACATCAACAGATTTGGCTGTAACTCTTACTGGACACCATGCATTTTTTTAAATCTTGGTTCATAACTTGCATCATCGCTAGCTGAATTTACTGTGAGAATAAGAAAACATTTCATTTATGAAACGTTTCCAATCGTGTTTCGAATAATACATGAATTTTGCTTAAAATTTGACATAAAAATCCCTTTTTGTCCTAGAAAATGACATAGGCAGTCCGAAACATATTATTGTTTTCGCCGTTTTGAGACACTTTCTATCACAAAATGTTATTAAGATTCACCCCAGTACCATTTTATTGGAAAAAAGCTGAGAAACATAATCGGGGATACCTTGAATTTAATTATATATATATATATATAGGTCTATATATAAATATCATACCTCTGTATACTGGTTCTTACGTCTGTCTTGTCCGTCAGCAGGCCTGCGAATTAATGATTTCCCCCCATTTATTTTATGAGCATACCATGCAGTCCAGGCCCATCATTTAGGCCCTTTAGGCAGGGGGAAGCCGTTGCCCCCCCCCCGGCTTTTGAAATATATATATATATATATATATGCGTACTTTTAGTACATGCTCTTTGCCCCCCCCCCCGGCAAAAGTTTGCCCCCCCCCCCCCACCACCCAGGAAAAAAGTTGAAATGACGGCCCTGAGATACAGTCTTTTAAATTTCCGTGGCAAACCTGCGCCATGACCAGCTGAATGTACTGTAAAAATAACAAAACGTTTAATACGTAGAATTTTTTGCAATCGTGTTTCGAATATTACACATGAATTATGCTTAAGATATCCGACTACATTGAAAACGTTATTTTGGAAGACAATATCGATTTTTATTTATTTTTTTTTTTCATTTTGTATGAACGCCATATTTGTTGCGATTCCAAAACAGGCCTTGTTTTCTTTATGTGACGCTTAAAATTGAAGTTACATCCACTTTAGCGTTGCGTTTTTATGTACAAGTAATACACGTGAATAAAAACTTTAAACGAGTTTAATACGAAGAATGCTATTTTTTTGTGACATTTTGCTTGAGTTTGAAACATAATTTCTAAATATCTATTCATTTTATCATTACGAAATTTTAATATGGTTTTTTGATATATGATGTTGATGTAATGAACCAAAACTAAGGTCTATTACATATATTTGTTTAATTAAAGTGTTTAATTAAAGTGTTTTTATGAAATTCTAAAAAATTTCATACATTTTGCAAATTTGAGTGCGACTTATGAGGGTATGATATAGTCCTTTGACTTTTTACTCTCATAACCTGCACCAATAGAATATAATGTGGAGAAATAACAAAACATTCCAGGAAAAAATGGATTGATTTATTAGAATAGAATTTTTCAATCGTGTTTCGAATATTGCACGAATTTTGCTTAAAATGACTAAATCATATGAAATTGACATAGGTAGTGCAAAATTTACTATTATTTTCATCATTTCGGAACACCTTCTATCAAGAAATGTTATTAAAGTTCACTCCAGTAGCATTTCAAAGAGAAGTGACAAGTAAAGTAGTCGGATACCTTAAAATTTGACATAAAAATTTACAGTTTCATAGAAAATGACATAAAATAGTCCGAAATTCCTTTTTTTTTTCACCGTTCTGTTACAATTTCTATCAAAAAATGTTATAAAAGCTCTCACCAGCACCATTTTAAAGAAAAGTGCTAAGAAAGATGTAGTCGGATACCAGAAAAATAAAATTCAATGTAGAACGAAAGAAAAGAGATGAGATTACAGAAATATTCGTCGTTGGCAGAAATATAATTACAGAATAAGTACAAAACACTCTCCGGAAATAATCGTATGTGGTTTATTGTCCTAACGAAGTATTTACCTCTTACTATTTCATTATGCCCATGCAAATCACCGTCTTAATTTAGTGGATGCTTCAAACATCGACGTACTACGACTCTGGCTAATTAATTATTTTTATAATCCCCTAATTAATTAACAACCGTGTTCCGTCTCCTAACCCCCCTCCGTCTGCTCTTCATTGAAGGAAATTTCGAAAGCTTTCGCTCAAGTAAAACCGAGCACGACCGCAACTAATTTTTACCAAACCGGTAGGAAATCCGTCGTTTAACGTTGAATTCAAAGTACCAGTGCCTGTACTTAAAGCGGATTTCTCTATCTGAGAATATATATAAATGCGTTTTTACCTCGATTCTCGTGTAGAAACGTAACCCTCTTGAACTTAAAGTAGATTAAATTCGCATTATTAAGAGTGTTTTCTAAAGCATGTTTCAAAATAGGGATGTTATGAGTTTCGTAATTCTTTTGAATTGGGGAAAATGTTTTGTGCTTGGCCACACACACATTTATAAATTCTAAACTGAATAATCCTTTTCCGTTTTTCATTTCGATGATTTTAACCAAATTATAATGATTTGTAATCATGTTGGATCAATTTTAATTATCTCCATGTTTATTCTGGATTCCCACAATATTTCTTTAGATAATTAAATAATAATCACTGTTTTTGCTGTTGGATATATTAATTAAAAATAACGAAGTTCACTGTAATTCACGCAGAGCCTCGCAGCAGTGACGTGAGAGATTCAGTGATTGGGAATGAAAATTATAATTGTAAATGAGGTTGGGAAAAATAATCACACAATGCAATTTAAAGTGTCAGATAATTAAATTTTCAAATTTTAATGTAACTATATTGAGTTGAAACATGTGTGGTTATGTCTAGTTGAAATGAAGTGCCAGAAAAACTGATACAGACAAGCGTTTGTAAATAAAGGAGAAATTTAACCAAATCAAAGTAACTCGATGTAGTCAGCAGCGCCTATATAGAACAACAGGTAGCTAGAGAAGCTGTTAGATCGGTTTCTGCTGCTAAAATGGAAGGTTATAGCTATTTAAGTGACTTTGAATGTGTCTTATAGTAGACAGGCACTCGTGAGATGGGTCACAACATTTCCGGGATGGAGGTGAAATTTGAGTTTTTTTAGCACAACGATCGCAAGAGAATGCCATGAATGTTGAGAATCCGGGAAAAAAACCAACTCTCCGACAAAGGTGTGGCCGGAAAAAAAGACCTTGGAGGAACGGGACCACACCGACGGCTAACAAAAATAGTTTCATGAGATGGGTCCCTTCCTTGATACGGGCTTCCGGAGCAGAAGACCCACTCCAGCACGTTTGATGACTGCAAAGCAAAATAAACGATGCGCCAAGCCTGGGTTCACTAGTGCTGCCATTGGACTGTTGACTACTGGAAGCAAGTTTGCGTGATCTGACTAGCTTGGACAGTTCCAACAGAACAAATTCGTCACCACACACGTTGGGAGTTGCTCCAGAAACACTCTTTTGACTTCAGCATCCTCCATTGGTTGCCTAAATCCCCAGACATAAATATTATAGAGCACAGATGGGATAGCTTGCAACTTGCTTTACAAAATCACCTAGCACAATTATGGAATTGTGGACTGCCCTTAGATAATCATGATATGAATTGTGCTTAAGAAAGCTTCACATATTAATGGGGGGGGGGGGACCTACACGATATAGGTGTGGGCGTTCCAGTTTTTCTGGCACTTCGGTATATATATTATGAACTACAGTATTTTAAAAGTGTTTGTGAGCTTCATAACAGCAAAATAATCGGACGCTTAGATGATGAAACGCATCTGTATCTAGCAGTTGGTGTGTAACTTCATTTAATATACAAGGTGCATAGCAAACAGGGGGCACTTTACTGGCGAACCGTTTATCCTAGAGGTACACTTTCAATTCGAAAAAGTTTCCTAATAACGTGTAGTACTCAGATATGTTATTCTTGTTTCAAGGGTTTATATAGTTATTAAAATAAAATAAAAAATTAACTTTTTATACAGTTAGAAAGTTGTTTTCCTGATGCCAACAAAAAAACACGTTTTCAAGTGCAATATTCACTGAGATATTCGAATTCGATAAACTGAGGAAATTGGGGGAAAAAAACAGCGTTAAATGCGGGTAAATCTGTTTTTCCGCATTTGACGCTGTTTTTCCCCCCAAGTTTATGAAATATATATGTTCCGTTATTCGAATTCCAATATCTCAGTGAATATTGCACTTAGAAACGTAGCATTTTTTTTTAGCTGGCATCAAGGTTATATCAAGAGAGACGGGGCAATAACTTTCCGATTGGGCTGTGGGGCACACGGGGACTGTGTAAAAGTTATTTTTTTTTTAAATTTTAATAACAATCCCTCGAAAAATAAATGATATACCAGAGTTCTACACGTTATTTGCATACTTACTTTTATAGTTTGAAGTATACCTCTAGGATCAACGGCTCTCCAGTAAAATGCCATACCCCCTCCCCCAATCCCCGTGTGCTATGCACCCTGTATATATATTTCACAGACATATATATTTCATAATCTGTCCTAGATCGTCAAAAATGTTAGAAAAAGAGAGAAGTGGGAAAAAAACCGTTTTTTATGTGTGGCACATCGGAGACTGTTATAAAAGCAATTAAAATATTATGTAGGTGCAAAGTCGTTTATCATGAGGCATCATTAATCAAGAGAGCGTTGATGATAAATTGAGCTTCATGACATTTCATCCCGGTTGCATTAATCAAGGCGATAACCGAGATGCTTAGCGCCCTTGAAAAATATCGATTCGTTTTGAAAAGCAATATGCCTCGGGGGGGGGGGGGGGGATTTCAAATATTTTTCACCTTTTTATTCTTCATTTTCATCCGGCTTCTGCTTTATTTTATTTTATTTTTTCCCAACTCGTTATCACACGCGTAAAATCTTTACGCTAGCACTTCAAAAATGAAGGATATTCCCCCCACGAGAGTATATCCCGGTTCTTGATTTGAGTGAGATTTTCTTTTATATACATATTGAAAACGGATATATTTTTGAATAACACATACTTGACATCTTATACGCGATTTCTTCGGAAATATATTAGAAATCATCTCGGGAAAAGTCACGAAATACGAGAAATTCGATTCAATGTTTTCTCTTTTGTCGTATGCAACGAGAAAAGCCATTCCGATCGTTGCAAAATATTCATTTCAATTCTTTTATTATCACTTCGTTCATGCAAGAGCTAAAAAAAATAGTGTTTGAGTGATGGGTAAGCATAGGTCCCGTATTTCCCGGGACATTGCCGTATTTTCTCGTAATCTTGGCCACCTAGACTTTTTGTGAAAGTGTCCTGTATTTTCGGATGAGGACTGCGTGAATTTTTATTCTTTATAGAAATCAAGGATTGCAATTATTTTTCTTATTTTAACTTCGTTTTCAAATTATGCCATGATAATTACAATTATAAAATAAACAATATTCATCTCACATATTTGTTATATCCAGAATATGTTCATTTACTCATTTCGTTTCGAAACGTTTTGTTTCGTGGAATTCATTTTGATCCACTGCAATTCACAAAAGTGCCTCATTTCCCTTTTTAGGCAATTTTTCCATGATTTTAGCAATACAGTCGAATCCCGTTTTAACGTATTCGTTAAAACGGGAAAACAATCTCGTTTTAGCGAACACTTTTCTAATCCCCCAAATAAGTTTACGTATGAGAAATTCAAATACCTCGAATTCCTTTATAACGAAATTTCGTTATTACGAAGTGATTTCTCCGGTCTCTTGGAGTTCGTTCGTTGGAGTACGGGATTCGACTGTAGTTGACAACTTTTCTCACCTTTGGCATCCTTTCTGGCGATGTCTCGTATTTTCCCCATATTAGTAATTTCAATTCCCCGTAATTACCTCGAGGAAACATGGTCAGCCCATGGGTATGAAAAGCGACCTCCTGGGTATTAATGCCGAGGTGAGCACTCAAAAGGAGCAGGTTTCTGTCTCCGCCAGGGATAGAACCCTAGTCCTCCTCAATCCGAGCAAATACGCAATCTATATATCACGAGAGAAAAAATAAAATTCGTGGACTGGTGTCCGCTTCCTAGAGCAGCACTCAGACTATATCAGAGCCTCATCCGCGGAACCACAGCTTGATAGAGCTCTATGCCTGTCAGGAGATCTACTAGAATAAGACGTCAGGTGCACACAGACATCGACCTCCTACATCTATCTGTTGAGAGAGGAGAAGCTAGAGCAGATCCAAAGATGGGCATCGATCCCCGATACCTTGTCGATCCCAATCTCAAGTCGATAATCAGGTAGCAATAGCCAGTGATCTACTAGTGACTTTGAAGTACAGTTAAACCTCGCTAAGGGATAACTCTTGGAAAAGCAAAAATATGACCCCGTAAGCAAAGTGACCCGCCAAATGGAGTAAGCTATTGTTTCGCTACTGCCCATTGATCCATTGCTTTATTTATATATTCGTGCACAGAAAACTATTATTTATTTTTCGTGAGTCATATGAGTGCAGTCTTGATAACTGATTAGTTTGAGTCAATTTATACTATTTATCTAAATAAATTATGCCCTCCAACATCATGAAAAACCATTAAAAGCTCTAGATGGGGATCATCTGACCCAAAAAGTTTTTTCAGGCCAAAAAAAATTAATTATGTCAATCCCAATATCTCTACGGGTATCATCGAGATGGTGGCAAATAATGAGTGCGCTTGGACCCATGGACGGGATACAACTTTACTCCAATGATAATTCGGATCACACTAGAACCTCGACTATCCCGCTAGCGTCCTCCGTACTATCCAGCGTAATTCTCTTGGCAACATTACGTCCCCAAATCATCTTAGCTGTCACTGAATTTCGCCAAGTTTGTTGCCAATTTGGCGATATTTACTGAAGAATGTGTTAATTCTCATTTTTACATAAGAGATAATGACTATCTACAGGCGAAAAATGGCGTAATAAATGATAAGAATTATTTTCATGATTTTTGTAACAATATTTTTATAATTGTGGAGTTCCTTTTTCTGTAATAAATATTTAAAACCTACAATACAGTACATAACAAACATTTATACAGGGTGATTCAGCAAAGATGTGAAAACTTTAAGAGGTGATAGTACACGGCAATACAAACAATTGTCATCAAAGAATGCATGGTCTAACATGAAACGCAAACGCGCTAGCGCGTTTCGAAACGATCGCTCCGCAAACGATAAAACGGCGTTCATGTTGAAATTTATCGGGGAAGGGGGGGGGGGGGGGAGGACAACATGCACGCAATGTGACCTGGGGAAAAAGAAGAAACTGTATGCAAATCTACGTCACAGTGAATAAAAGGTTCGGACGCCATCCCGTACGTTACAACTGTTATAAGTCCACACTATATTTGGATACTTTTGATAGTTGGAAGTACGCCTCTAGGATTAACGGTTCACCAGTAAAATGCCCCAAGCGGAATTATGGAATGACCCTGCATATACAGTTTCTATTATATATTCTAGAAACCTTGGTTGTTTTCGCGGATTTCCCTTCCCCCCCCCCCCAAAAAAAAAATTATGCGTTGGACCCACTTATAACAAACACGAATATTACGCATTATACATACAACGAAGTTTTTTGTGTGCAGTGAATTTCGTACTGCTTATTTTATACTATTTCGATTGCTCATATAACGGAGATTCCCAACTTTTTTCTGTTCCCACACTCCCTTGGGTAATACGTTTTTTATCTGTCAGAAAATTCTGGGATGTTTTTTTATTCAATTGATTTTATTAAATTTCCGTTAATCAAAATTTATATCTTTTATATTTTTTATCCAATAATTTATTTATATCTTCAATTATATCAATGATTCTTTTACTTATTGTTTGTTGTCTTTTGAACTACGGCTAAAATTTAATTTTGGCCTCATTTTTTTAAAATTAATTCAAAAACTAATCTGAACTAAACGAGATTATTTTTTGGGGCACTCACTGTGTTTTTTCCCTCTTGTGTGGGGCTCAGTCCCCCCCCCCCTTTTTTTCCCGAGTTTCCGAGTGATAAATGACAGCTAAAATTTGATAATTGCCGTTCATGTGTTGTGATGGTAAGTAGTAATCGATTAAATGTATTATTTTATTTATTCACAATACGAACGCCGTCACTGAATTTGTGCCAGATGTCTCAGTAAGTATGAACTTAATAAATACGGGTCCTCTGGATCCCTTTCTTGAAAATTTCACTTGTTCAATATTTCGAATGTGTTTTATTGTCGTGAATGTAACGCATTTGTAATTTATACGTGCATATAATAAAGCACACAATACCGTCCAATCCCTCACCCGGAGCAATTGGCTAAAATTGACAGTCGTTGATAGAGCTTTGGTGGATTACGGTATGAAATTAAATGATACACGTTTCTTGTCGCGTGTTATCACTGCTTCCAATGGAACACCGGCCTCGGTGGCAATTTTTTCAAACATTTTAAAGACGTCACCCTTGGGACACTTTCCTGTGAGAGAAGAATCATCTCTCTACTGCCACCACGTGATATATGGCAGTTGAATAATTTGAAAATTGCATGCTCAATTATTTATGGAAAGTACGAGAACTGCTGTACCAAAAGTTATTGAGGCTATAATAACGGATAATATATATTCATGTTTATCTCATTTAAATAAAAATAAAAAAATTCAAATATTCGAAGTATATACTATATACTATGCATCATATGTATTTTAATATCGTAAACGGTGCAGCAGAATCAAATTTTAGTACACAAAGAAGCAGGGATATTCACTATGTTTTGAAAATTCAATTAATCTCTCATTCGAACGAAAGTGAAATGAAATAGTACAGTATATGCCATTATTGTGAATAAACGGGGTTATATTGGGCTCTCGTGATGGAAACATCCGGGCTTTGCTTGATGATAGATATCATTGAATTCTATTGAGTCAAACAGGGTAGGTAATAAAGTAGATCAATAATTTTACCATGAATTTATGGCTTAGAATCATTGTCCGAGATTTCTATCAAAGGTTTACCCACAGATTCAATACATAGCATCCAAATATTAGTACAAGATTTATTTCCAATTTATCATCCATTTTAACCATATCTTGAGAAAAGATTGAATTGAGTACGCTGTAAAAATTCAATGCTTTAAAAAACTTTGATAAAATCAGTGAAATTTTATCCAATGTATTTAATAAATGGGAGAAGTTTTTTTCCGCTCTCTAAAATATTTTATATTCAACAATGTTTATCTGTGCAGAGTATACAGGGTATATACAGGGGTTTCTATACTGCGTAAAGGAATATACAGTTTCCAGATGACACTGCACAGAGTAGGAAATAGATGCTGCAATAAAACCTCTCAATAACGGGCACCCATGGGACTAGACTTTTCGTCCCTTCAATTCAGGAGAAAATGAATTCCGTTATTCAAAGGGACGTGGATAAGGAAATCCATCCCTGGAATAGAGGTGTCCCTCATTCGGAATGGGGCAATTTGGGCGAATCCACTTAAACATATATATATTTTGTCATAAAATTAAAAAAATGCCATTTTGAATTTTATTTAAGAAAAGAATAAACGAACATGAAGGAGCGTCGCCCGTTAGTTTGTGTGGTTGTTTCTCAACTTTTCTACGTTTATAAATTCAAATATCTTAGTAGGTATTGCGCTTAAAAATGAATTTTATTTTGTTGGAAATTTTTTTTTTTTTGCTTATTTTCCCAAAAAAAAAGAAAAATTCGTTAGAAGTACATTCATCACAGAATGCACTTTTAATGTGAATTCTTGTCTTTTTTTTAAATCTTGTTCTTGTCATTTGATCTGTAGACATTAACAGATAGACATAAACGAACAAAAATACTTGACCAATTTTTTGAAAATTCCTCAAATTTTGCTGATTGCTCAAATATGCTTCAAATATGACCAATAGCTGGAAAATGCCCAAAATATGACTCGATATGACGTGTCATAAAAATCCGAGCCCTACAATAATCAGACTATTTCATTTCGCTTTCCATACACTATAATGTACACAATATAACTCAAAAATAAATGAATTCACGTAAATATTAAGCCCTCATGGGTAATATATACAATCATAACTAATAAATTATTTTCATTTATTATATTTCATTGTGAGGTTTTAATAGTATCAAATTACCGACAAAAATCCTATTTTTTGGTGGGTATCCAATTTTAGCGATAGAAGGAAAAAAACAATTTTACCAAAAGAAATATCATATAAATTTTTAATGTAAATGAAGTGAAGCTGATACTACAGCGAAACCCCTATATAATGATATTCTGTGGACCAAGAAAAAATATCGTTGTAGAGGGATTATCGTTGTATCGAAAGGCAACATCATCCTTTCGTGAGGTCAAATTTATGCTGTTGTTTTCATCTTTTTTACGTTGGAATTGTTTATGCCACCCAAAAATGCGTTTTTATGTATTAATAAACTTCAGTTAGCATTTGCCCCTGTAAAGAAATTTTGAAATTTTGTGTCTTACACAGAAAATAGCAATACCAATAACTTTTTTAGCACTAACGATCTTTTAGTGAAAAATAGCAATGTTATTAGATTCCTTCAAAAGAACGAAAACAAGTGACGACGTTAAACTTAAATTCAAAAAGATTTTGAGCAAAATATAAAAAAAACGTTGTTGTAGCTGTTTAGAAATATCCTAAAACATGTCGCTATAGAAAGATGTATCGTTGTATTGAGTATCGTCGTAGCGAGGTCTCACTGCATATAATATTATAGACAAGACGTTATTTCATAAACGTAAAAAAAAATTCAAATTTATTTAATGATTAGTTTAAGATTTATAATTTTTTCACTAAACATCTGCGAAAACCGGCGATTCCATTTAAATCTCCTCCGACTTAAGAGATGGGATTCATTTAAATCATCCCCGGGCTTGAAGGGTTAAACGTGCACAACAACAAAAAAAACCAATTTTGCTACACATATGCTCCAATAAATTTGTTACTTTTAGTTAACAATAATAATATCGTAGTTGACTATATTCACAATAGATGACAACCGAAACTAAATTGAAAGTCTTTTTGAGCATCAACAAAGTATCGGAATATGCAAAAGGAATACCAATCGGTGAACGGGATTCATTTCTCTTTTAGAATTCCTATTTGCCTTGAAGTAAGACTTCACTACAAAGAATGAAATAATGGAATGTGTGTTCGCGTACTCTTTTTTTTCCCCCCCCATGAATAAAGTATCGGATTATAGAGAAAAATGAAAACCTTTCCCCGTCTTTTATATGTTCGTTATTTTCTCTCTATCTTTGTTCACGTCTCAATTTTGTTTTCTTCCTTATAATTTTTGTTTTCTCACCCCGTGCAGTTTCCTGATGAAATTATTATAAGAATTCACCATTTTTAAGATCACGCGTGAAGAATGGAAATTGATAATAGGGAAAAAATACAGGGGAAAAAGTTTATCGGAGGGGAAATCTTTGGTATACAAAGGAAAAGCAAATGAACAAAATTCGTATATTATTCGGAAACTTCCTTTTTTTTCCCGTCTTTTAAAGATTTCTATTTGTTCAAATATATATGTGTGTGAGAGAATCAAGCTGTTGCTCACGTATTATAATAAATGGGAAAACTTAGAAATAACAGAAACGAAACTATTTCTCTGCGAAATCCACGTTCCACTGTACGTTAAGGTTTAAGGAAAAAGAAATGGATTAAATCTATATCCTTTGTCTGTATCATTTCTTTTGTCTCCTCATTTCTCATCTGTTTCGTTTCATTTATTTCGGAAGCCGAATTCCCCGAGAAATTCTAATATGAATTCTAACAGAATACTGAAAGAGAAATTCAAATTTATTGATGTGAAATTTTTCTCCTCCCCGTTCTCTGTGGCTTTTCGCTTTTATTCTTCGAGTTTCCTCTGAGAAAACTCTCGTAATTTTCGGATGGAAAAAGAATGAACAAAATTTCGGAAAAAATTAAAAAAAAATCCGAAGCCATGGTTTTCAAAGTCATTGTTTTTGTTTCACCCGGAGATAAAGAAAATGAGAAAAATACACCATTCAAATTTATGGAACTGCTTTTCTCGTGCTCATATTGATTTTATTCTATTTTTCAGGGGAATTTTTTTTTTATGCCTGCTGATGGATTCTAATCACAAGCGGATCTTGATACAGAATGTTTCTCCGACTATTTCACGTTCCGATAAAAATAAATCTTTTTGTCCAAAAGTAATGATTGGATACATTAGAAATCCACTGAAATAAAAGATGGTTAAAAATATACATATAGGCCTACACACGTATGTAATACGTTCATGTTTTACAATGATGTGACTCAAAATTATATTGCGATTATATTACTACGTATCATAGTAGTTTAGAAGTGTTCTTAATATAATATCAAAACGTAAATGCAAAATGCAGTAATATGTACCGTATTCTGTGGGGGGAAAGGAAATTGTCAAATATTCATAGTTATAATTTGACATTCGTGCAACTAGTTTCCTTGTATTCTAGAAACAAAAATTTGTTATAAAATAATCACCAAAATATTTTAAGAAAAATGCTCGAACCATTTCTTTAAGCGTGATTTGCCTGATTTTTGTCGGTAAGCTCCGCATTGGAAAACAAAAAGCATCCGAAATTTGTTTTTAATTTTTTCACTTTTTGCCCCGCACTTTCAAGAGCAAAATTTAATTACCCTTCTTATGCTTCTATCTCCCAAAAAAATAAAAAGTAAATATTTGTCAGTATAAATACTTTTTTCCCTGTAAATACTTTTATTTTCTCCATTCAGAAAACATTTTTTATGCATTTAGAAAATATTTTTCAAACGCTCAAAACCAATTACGAACAGTTGAAATGCAATTTATATAATGAGTTGCTGTTTGAATATCATTCAATAATATTCATTGTCAATTAGCTGTATTGTGTTTTTAAAAAAGAAATCAACTCAGATTCGCCTAAATTCTTTAATAGTTTAAAAATTCACAAAAGTTGAATATTTATATATTACAGAATATATTTTTGTATATTTAAATACGGTTTTCGAAAACAAAAATCCTTTAAAATTTAGGGCGTGCGATTAACAGCTCATTACGGAATTTTCATGTTACTGACATTTAATATGGCTTTATTATGATGTTTACATTGGTGAAGAAAACACTACTTGGTGAAGTTTTTCTTTACATCAGCCAAGAATCGCATCTGAAGTTTTATGAACGTTTCTGACATAGAAGAGATCGAAGAAAAGTTCTGGTCCAATCATTCTTGCTGAATTTTCAGTGTCCCCTATCGACAAAAATCGTAACTTTTCTGAATGGAAAAAAAAAACCCCTTTCGTGAGAATAAATTTTTTCAAACCGCACATTCAAATTTTCCGATTACCACAACTTTTATAAATTTTAACGTTGTCTACGAATCTATGGGACACCCTGTATTACGTTATTCACAAAATTGAAAATACTGAGCAAACTCTGAACAATTTTTGTTTTTAATTCGGCTGTTAAAATACGTTATTATGCATAGTTAATACAACTGATGTTCAAAAACATCAAATTAATCATGGATTTTGCATGTGAAAATCAAAAAAACTCATCGTACTTAAGAACTGAAATTTCAAAATTCATCTAATATTCCTCGAAAGAGATCACATAACTTAAATTTAAGAGAATTCACCTGCATTAATCGCAAGAATTTAATAAGAAATTTTCCTGCATAACTGTATTAATGATAAATTATTCAAGATAAAGACAATAACCGGGAAAAAAAAAACCAAAAAATTTTTATAACATTCGGTATTTCCTCGCCATCGGGAACTAAGATGGCGGTAATAAAATATGAGATTCTTGAAGAACATTTTCATCGTAAAGATAAAGATTAAACGGGATTCCTTACGTGCGCGTGTCGAAGATTACGAAATAGTTGCAAAGAGAGTCAGAACTAGTTAACAAAAGATTATGAAATTCCATAATTTCATCTTTAGGGCAGCGCTAACATCGTCTTCCATACTCCGGAGGGGCATACAAAAGATAAAAGCCCAAAGTAACAACATACTGTAACGTCTAAAGCCGGTGCATTAAATCAGACAGAACAGCGCTTTTCACGACCCGAAAAATCTTGAATTACCGCATGTGTCTGTCCTAAAGCTCCGCGAAATCCCATCGATGGAAATTCTTATGCTTATATTAACTATTCAATGAATGACTAACTTGTTTATGCACCAAAGTTTTCCTCTCGAATACTTCCTTAATTAAATGAGAACAAATAAATGGCTCTGCGAACGGTGAAAACACCACGTGTTTTCGGTAGGGGGGGGGGGAAAGGCCCGGAGGCCCTTTACGCGAAGTTTTAAGTGCTATAAAATTCCAACGTTCCTAAATACGGACGACGGTGGCGGGTGGAGTATCATGAAAATAAGAACATAAACATGCCTTTTGTTTAATCCTATGGATCAGTTTCGAGACATTAAGGGATTTGATTATCTTGACCTTAAAAAGAATGATTAAACACGTAAATTAACTAGAAAAAAAAAAGAGGCCAAAACTAGACATATTTCTATATTTTACCTACTGTGCGGTCGTGTGGCCATCATGCAGGAATCTCATAGTGAGGAAATACAGGTTCGAACTTCGTTGGCGGTGAAGAGTGTGGTCGGCTGAAGCGGTATTTCCAGCTTTGAGACAAGAATGCGAGCCGGTTTCCCATTTAAAGAAAGTCTCTCCGCAGAGAGCAGGCAGGCCTACAACACGATACTGACAAAACATGAAAATTCAAGGATTTCCATCTTTACTTCAGAAAATGGAAGATAGGTGGCAGCGTGAACACGAAACAAGCGTAATTCGACAGCATAAGCACGTTAGGGCTAAACCTACACTCAGAACACACATTCCGGCATTTGAGAGCCGGAACGGGTTCCGTAAATTACTGGGGAGGAGGGGGTAATATCGTTACAAGTTATTGATGAGCTAGGCTGTCTAAAGCGTAGTCCCTTTCAGCCAGTGATTATAACCTCATCGAGGGAAATTTGCCGCAAAAATTTCCCTTTCTACTAAATCTTTCCCGCCCATTCCGTAAAATGTGCTGCTACCTACCGGGGGAAATACGTAGTCAAGTATTTCACAATAGAAAAGTATTTTGCACTGCATTAATTTTTCTATTTTAAAGAAAAAAATCTTTTGTTTGATAAACTCTCAAAATTTCCCACAAATGCTAAGAAATTTCCCACGTAGACAAATGTTGGCGAATTTTTCCCACGAATATGCGAAATTTCCCGCGAGTTACCATCACTGCTTTCAGCGTAAACATATGTTCAAAGGAGGAAAACGCCAGTCTTCTGCTGTTTGATGGCACAGAACTCATCCGGAATGTAAGAGGTTCGTGGCTCGATCCCCCGCAGTGGAGGATGTAAATTTTCTCTCCGAAAGTAGTTGCAGTCATTCAATAGAATCACAATCCAATGAGTGTCCATTAAAAGTGTTGTTATTAACGGTAGTTGGAATTACATTTTATATTCATAAGAAATCAGAAAATAACAACAATGCAACATATAATTAATTCCCTGATTATTTCTAATTATCAAATTAATATTCGAGTAAATTGTTCGGTTTTCTCACTTTCAGTCGGAACACTTTGGAATTAATCATATTACAGTATTTATAATATATTGCATTATAATAATAATATAATAACAATAACCTGATATTTATAAATTACGAATATTATTTATAATAATTTATATAAAATTAGTGGCAGTGCACGTTTTTCCTCATAACATGGAGAAATGAAACGTATTTCTGTTTTTAACTTATAGAAAATCCACTATTAACAATATTTTTCAATTTATAATTAAAAACTTGAGAACAAAAGCGTCTTTTTAGCGTCTTTCGAAACTACTTGTGTACTGTGTTTAAGGCATTGAATAACCCACAACGCGAAACTCTTTAATTTCGAAAACGGGTAATAAATACAATATTTGGGAATAATAAATGTTTTCGAAAATAAATAGTTTCAAAACAAAGTTATATTTTTTGAAAAATGCGACGTTAATTAAAAATTATCGAAGAGATGTTGAAAGCACGCGATTTAAAAGCTTCTTAATTGATGAAACTTTCGCGTTCATGATAATTAAAGTATCAATAAAAGTTTTGTCTTCGAGGAATTTTAAAAATGATCTGTTTTTGTCCACTTTTTGGAAAATTAATTGGTTTTAAACCGGTTTTAGACTCATTTTGGCTACTTTTATGAATAGCTATTTATTATTAGCGGGTATCAAAATAATTCGAAACATGGTTTTTTTTTTTGTTAAATTCACTATTATTATTAAAGTTACACTAAAAATTGTTATGTTAATATAGTTTTTTTAGTGTTTTGCAGATTTTTCACCGTTTTTAATGATTTTTATCAATTTTAAAATACAGTGATGGATTTGAAAAAAAGCATTGTGATTGATAAAATCTGCTGTTTATCCTCGTGCATGTGTGATTAAGATGAAAATCGAACCTTTTAGATGATGTAAAAAAACATGGGCCTCCTCCCAGAAGACTTTTTGAAACCATTGCATTCTCAACCATTACTCGGACAACAATGCATTTTCAACGAAATTATTCAGACAGCATTGCATTTTCAACAATCGTTCACACAACAATTTACTTTCAACAATTATTCAGATAAAATATGTGTCATGCGATACAAATCACTATTACGATGCAATATACTCTCAGTGTTTTGAAATTATTTTTTCCGTTAATTACGATTTTCCATCCAGGAAATTATTGTTTTCAGTAAATCTGAAATTATTGTTTTCTGTAGATCTGAAATTATTTCTTTCATTAATTCTGATAGGACGTTTGTCACAAATTCAGAAACTTTTTCTTTCCATCAAAGGGTTTTCAAACATTTCTGTAAATTTAGTAGTTATGTATGCTTTTGTTTGTAATGTATTTCAACTTTTCTTTCCTGAGATAATGAAGTTAAGCGCTCCAAATTGTTTTTCCCCCTTCACCCAACTTGTTAAGACGGCCCTAGTAACGATTCAATTAATTTATTAAGTCCGCTTTCAAAATGGTCTTCTAAAAATGGGTCCGTGAGCCACGCCAAAAAGCTCCTAGGGCCACGTTTAGCCTGCGAACCATGCATTGAAGACCCCTGCTCTACAAGTAACACCCTGTGTATAAATTATTGGGTGAAAAGACTATCTCAATGAGAGAAATTCTAATCTTTACATTTACAGATACCGTATTTCTTTTCTTTATAATTTACAAAGAATTCCGTGAAAGTAATTTTCATTTTATGTTACTTTTATGTAAATATCATATTATGTGCAAGCAGGAGATATGAACTTAACAAAATATAATTGTAGGATTTTCGAAGTACATACGAGACATGAACATAACTGTAAATTTGAATTAAGTCGACTGAGAAAAGCGTTGTTTCAGGATCACGGATGGCCGTGAACGGGCCGAGTGCAGATAATTTGGGAACAATATTACGAAAATGTTGTTTCTTTCTGGTTTCACTCCATGGAATTTATTCCTGGCAGTCATTTCGAAAATGCAATTGCAGTCGGTTCGTTTCCCTGCAATGCGTTTAATATATATATATATATATATATATATATATAGTTTTGAATATTATATATATCATAACTGCAGAGGCTGATGCTTCTTTAATAGTTGGACCAGATATCTCTGGGAAATTGTTCACGCGATGTTCCTAATATTGCTCTAGAGATAAGTAGAAATTATTTCCGTGCTATGTTATATATATGTTATATACAGGGTACATAGCAAACAGGGGGTGTGACATTTAAATTTAAACCGTTGATAATAGAGGTATACTTCCAATTAGAAAAAGTTTCCAAATAATGCATAGTACTCAGATACATCATTCATAATGCAAGGGAATGTATAGTTATCAAAATAACAAATTAACTTTTCATATATTCCTCGTGTACTCTAAAACTCAGTTAGAAAGTTATTGTCCTGTATCTGCTGATGTCAACATACAAAGTTCCACGTTTGCAAGTAGAATATTCACTGAGATATTCGAATTCAAAAACTGTATTACACGCATTTAACGCTGTTTTTCTTCCCAATTTCCTCCGTTTCTCGAATACGAATATCTCAGCAAATATTGCACATGGGTACATGGGATGGCATTAAGAGAGACAGGGAAATAACTTTCTAATTGAGTTTTAGAGCCCACGGAAACTGTTTATAGTATTTTTTTCTTAATTCAATAACTATATAACCCCCTTGAAACCTGAATGATATATCTGAGTACTACACGTTATTTGGAAACTGTTTTGGAAGTATACCTCTATGATCAACGGTTCGCCGGTAAAATGCCATACGCCCTGTTTGTAATGCACCCTGTATAACATTGTTCATCTTTGTTTTTCGAAATATGATTCACGTTCTGGCAAATGCTGTGTTCTGTTTGTATAAGCATACGCACAAAACCGTTTTATATAATTCGTTTTGCATTATCAGTTGAAGTGTTTGATTCATAAGACAGTGGTACGGCTGATAACAGAACTGAAACCAAGGGGGTGTTTCAGAAAAAGGACTCCCTAACTTTGAAATGACCTAGCTTGGAAGTAGTGATAGATAGAAAAATGGAACAAGTGGTAAACTGGATGGGCACGTCTGGAATTTTAAATAGACCGGTTTGCAAAATTAATTACAATTTTTAACTACCAGGTACGCCATAGTCGTGTTATTTCACGATTTTTCGAAGTACGGAAGTGGAGGAATTTCAAGGTCATTGTTTACAGCAGGTCAAACGCTGTATCGACTCGACTCCAATGGTTCATCTGTGAGTAGAAATATTGCAGGTTCAAAGTCAACTCTTCACTTTTGCCTTGTCCTTAGACGAGGCAGTAATTTCGAATCCATCGCAACGTGATATGGCTCATATCTGTGAAGAGCAATATTACAGACTCTGAATGACGTCTCTATTGGGTAAAATGTTAACTAATTTCACAAACTGGTATATTTGAAATTCCATGCTCGCCCAATTAACGAAATGCTGTGTTCTATCTTTCTATTTATCACTGTTTCTAAATGCGCTGAGACTCCGGCTGCTACCTATCGATTAAAATCAAAACTATTTGATATAATTCTTAAAGAGAAATCCGCGGTCAGTTTTAAACCAGTGTGTAGCATGATAATAAATATAAGCTAAATAAGTAAATATATATATATAAATAATTAATACATAATATATCATTTCAATATCCTTCCACCTCCGGTACACACCGGTGTAAGTTCCATGCAACTTTGTACTGGTTTTCATGTTTGCCACAGAATTTTGACAATTACTCGTAATTTTTTGTGTGCCAAATTAATATTTTTTAGTAGTTGCACATCCGATGATTGTTCGTTAAAAAAATGTTGTGTATGGAAAGTGTTGTGTTTGTGTGATGGAAAGTGCTTCATTAACCTCTATTTGATTTCTTTGCTTAGTTTTTATTACGGAAATTTCTGAGAATTTCTTTTCCCCACAAAAATAAAAATTTCCGAAGTGATAATTTCATAAAAATTTCTTCTCACCCCGGAGCAATGGAGCTGTTCAATCATGGCTTTAAGAATTTGGCGGAAAGTTTCGCGGACCGCTGGGAAATTCCCTCAGACCGGCATCGGTCTGCAGACCAAAAATTGAAAATACTGATACGTCCAATTCGTTTAAGGGAAAATAATTTTCATCATATTACAAAAATGTTTCGTGGAGACGTATCCTGCAAATAAAATAATGAATACATAGTAAGTGATGAATATGTAAGTGCTGGTTTGTAACACACACACATGTCCCGCATTGTTGGACAATAAAATTAAAAAGAATAACCATTGTTTGTTATATCATTTCTCCGAAAACTAACCCATAGAAGAAACAGCTCGTGAAAATGTTTTTTTTATTATATTCAAATATTTGATAACTTTCCGGAACATACAATTTAATTTCCACAGAGAATACAAGGAGTTTATGCTTCAAATTTGAATAAGTGTAAGAATCACAAAATACATTTTATTACATTGTATTTTATTCACGAACATCAAACAAAAAATGTTTCACGGAAACCAAAATATATGAATGACAATACTTAAAGTCAGAAAAAAGAAATACATGTTTATCAAAATTCCTTCAATACTTACACAAAAGAATTTGGAATTCACGCAAAGCAACAAACTTAATAAAAATTCACGCAATATAAACATTAGATTTATCCACTTGTCAACAAACTTGTTGTTGTCTTATAACTAAATTGTTGAGTGCATTTTGTTTTTAAATCTTCAAAACTCCATGCTATACATTTCTATGGTTTTTCTTTTCTTTATACGAAATATAAAAAAAAATAAGGTGAGGTAACGTTAGTCGAGGACGCGTATAAACCTGGTTTTATCTCTTGAGACACGCAAAGTTCTGCGTTATTTTTATTTTATTTCATTTCATTTCATATATAAGTTAAAAAGAAACAACAAAAATGCAATTTCCATGATAAAATTCAAAGTGTTTTCATGGAGCAGCTTTTTATTCACGATTACTGTTCCGTGACATTTGATGCATATTTTCACTAACTTTTCTCAAGGAAAAAAAAATTTATACGTATAAGATATATACTGAGAAATATCTTGAGTTTCTCTTTTTCTTGACTCTGTTTCTTCGGGATTTTCTTACTTTCTTATTTTTACGGCCCTTCGTCCCGAATTCCCTTTTCTTATTATCTTTCCTTAAAAATTCCGTAGCTGTTATTTCTTTCGTCTTTTGTGTTCACCGCTTTATTTTTGCTCGATATTTACAAAATGAATAGCACGAATTTCGCACTTTTCACGTTCTCAAAAAAAGGAAAACAAAACTAAAAGTAAAAGAGGACAATTTACGATTCTTCGGACGTGTTATTGTCCCGGGAGAGTTATGAAGACATCGAACGGCACGAATCTAAAGAATATAGGATTTTTCTTTCTTTTGTCTTTCTTGCGTTTTCTAAATTTTAGTGATTCTCTTTATATTGCCTTAAATAAGCGGGGTTTTTATTGTTACTCGTAAATGTATATATTTATTTTTCAAAAATCATTGCTGTTATTGTTCATGTTTTTTAAATCTTGCTGAATGCTTGCTAAAATCTGGGGTTTTTTTTTTCGGTTCAAAAAAATAGTAATGTGAAATCGATTTTTCAGCTTCTTATGAAAAATTTCGTTTGCTTGTTCTTGCTTGATTTTGAGGTTTCGGAACAACTCAAGTTAAGGTAATTATACGCCAGTGTATCTGGAGACATTGTTTGGAGTTAATTTTCATCAAAACAATTTTTTAAACACTTTCTTGTGGTTTCATAAACATTGTGAACATAGATATGAAGAAATATTGTTACGGCTTTATAAATATAAAGAATATTCTTGTGATATCATAAATATAAAGAATATTCTTGTGATATCATAAATATAAAGAATATTCTTGTACAATCACAAATACAAAGGATTTTGTTTTGCGATTTCATATACCAATAATATTATGATTTCATTGTTGTTAAGAAATATTTTTGTGATTTGATTGTATAAATATTTTTGTGATTTGATTGTATAAATATTGTTGTGGTTTGATTATTAAAAAAATGTTAGTTCATTGTTGGTCACAAATTATAGTTCATGATCTTTATTCTTTTTTTTTAATCATTGTTTTCAAATCATTACTTTTGAGGACATGGATGTCATGATGAATTAACGCTACAAGAAACTTATACTGCGATGAATTTGAAACATAATGAACTTACGCTGCAACGAATTGGCGTCGTGAGATAAATTGACGGGCTACGAACTAGCATAAAGACTTGCTGAAGTGATTTTTTTTTCTATTTCCCTTGAAAAATAGCGTTCGAGTATACTTAAACATAGCAGTTGAAAGGTTAATAATTTCATTAGGCCTCGTCATCAATTTCGCATTTATCACTTTGCATCCAAACAACAAAAGACTTGCTCGAAGACTATATTATGCAAATAGCGGGCAGATAATAATTGTTCAAAATTAATGCTATCATAAACTATCACTGATCATAAGCCTGAAAATAATCTAAATATTTTTGGCATCATTTTTTCTTAGACCATAAGACTTAAAATCCTGAAAATAAAGAAAAAGTTCTTTTTATCCTTATATGAAAGAAAAGTCTAGTAATTATTATTAGCTTTTTTTTGTCTGACAGTCATTATTCATTTTTTCCGGCTTATTTCACTACGCGAAGCATTATTACGTATTAAAAAAATATTTTATCACAGAAAATAAAATGTATTTGCCATCTTTGTATTGATCGATCACTTAATCTAGATGAAGTTTACCATACAATTATTCATAAACATTTTATAACAAAATTATTAATGGGCATAAGGGAAACACATTATCCAGCTTCAACCACGGCACTGATATTTTTGTTGTTGCCGCCATCTTCCACGAGATAATGAAACATCGACTTTCACATTAAATAGCTGCGATTAAATGAAGATTAATTACCGGGATTAAGAGTTGATGCTCCAGTTACCTGGTCATTAGAGGCGTTTGTCCAACTTCGCCTCCCCGGTCCGCAGCGTCAGTTTGTTATATTGCTTTTCAGTAAATTAGCGCCACGGCATCGAGCCCGTTTCTCCTAATATTTGGCTTCTGTCCATTTCTCCCCAGGGGTAGGGATGGTGGGATGCAAAAGGCAATAAAATTGAATTAAGATCAACCAACTTGCCTCTCTTCTAGCAGCCAAATACGATTCGACTTCGCGTCATTAAACTCTAGCTAATTCTCTCTCTCTCTCTCTCTCTTCAATGAAACAACGACAAAATAAAACAAGGCACTTATTTCTTTGATGTTTTCAAATCTGAAAAAATTCGGATTCTTTGCTTGATACAATCACGAAACAAGACCGACGAGAAAAGCCAAATACACCGAAAAATATGAAACTCCTGATGCATTTCGACACACTATGGGTGCTGTCTTCAGAGGGTAAATATCAAATAGCATTCAAATTTCATGAAGCCAGATTTTTTCCACAAAGTAATTTCGGTGGGTTTAGACTTCTTCGAAAGCACATATATTCGTGCCTTCAAAAATGCATTGGTAAACGATAATAAATCAACTGCGCCATCGGTGGTGTCTAGATTCAGCCTTTGATACAGGGATAAAAGGTGTGATTTTCTGGGCAGGGAGCTATAGAAGCCACCATGACACTTCAGCGGTATAAATAAGAAATCTTAGAATCATTTCTCAGGATCGCGGTTGGCTCTCAGATCATTTATATGGAAACGATGAAATGAGACATCGAAGTGAGTCTCTGAAGCGTGGGTATTCAACGGATGAATTGGACAGTTAGACATCCAGGCACAACCCTTTAACGTACAGGCTTTTACAACAAATTTGGATGACCTGTATTTGAATTATCGGTGATAAATATAAAAAATTGTTTCCTTTTTTGAATGTTAGAAGTAGAAAGAGGAAAAAGATGAGTTGCGCACACACACACAAGTATATATAAATTTCACTTTCACTACCACCTTCTATTTATCACCCTCCCTTACATACGTGTTCATTTTCTCTCTCATCGCAAGACACATATGTGTGGAGAAAAATCATCAAACTGGAAGGAAAGAGAAGGGAGAAAAAACAACTTCCGTTCACAGGGTTAAAACTGTAAAGCTTCACGATAATGAGAAAAGAAGTGAAGAAAACGCAGAGAGCTGAAATGTATCTCTTCCATTTGCGTTGGCGCGAGATATCTCGTCATGATCGTTAATGGGTTAAAGTCACTTGCACGTGTCTGGAATGCACTTGACATGTCAGTCAGCCAACCGTCTTCTAGAACAATCCAGGAGCAAAGAATTGCTTTGGAACAGTCTACTGCTCTAGTTACGACTACCACGAGAGGAACTGATCAACTGTCTCATCAACAGTATGACCACGATCTACGTGTGAGTTACAGGTGGCCGTAATCCTATCAACTTCATTTCAGGCAGCATCTTAGCAACGTCAAGTATACAATTCTTGTTCTCTTTAATATTATTTATTAACGACGTAAGCGAGTGCTTTGGCCTTGTATAATACAAAATGCTATGTATCTTATTTATCAATCTATGTCGAAATACCATTAAATTCTGTCAGTATTTAACGAGAAATTTGAAAAAGAAACTGTGTATATACTGTCTCAATTATGAATATTGTCGAATTTCAACTGATTATACCTAGGAAACGTCCTCTGAGTTTGAAAGATAATAAACTCTTATACAGTATGATACAATAGGAAAAGAGGTATGTCCATCTATGTTGTAACATAGCCGCTTCGTTCTTGCAATTGGCGAGAAATTCGAATAATCTCTGCTTGACGAATCTACGATAAATACGATACAAGTTTTGATAACCTTGTTTTAACCTAATGGCATGCTATAAAAAAAGGAGGGAAGTAGAAAAGTAAGGGAAAAACTATGCTCAGATAAGCTTAATATATTACTATGCCCGGTAAACAGATAAGAGATAGCAGGTATGAAGTATATTTCTCTTTTCACCCTGACCTGCCTTTTTTATTTCTCCTCATATGTACATGTATATAGCACTGCCGTCTTAACGCATGGGCACACCCGGGCACGACCCGGGGGGCCTCAAGCGAAGAAGGGGCCTCGCATAATGAGATCTAGTTGAAATTTTCGAGAAATTAATAGGTAGGGCCTCGCAAAAATCACTTGTCCCCGGGAGCCCATGATGATCTTGAGACGGCCCTGGTATATAGTACAACCTATTTCACCTTACAATAGAAGTCTTTCTATCCCCATCACGGAGACAAAAAGAACTACATTTTTTATAGGGTTGCAACAAAGTTTTGTGGTGATGATGAAGAGAGAGGAAAGAAAACAGATAGATATGTGTTTGAATTTGTTCCACTGGTGTTTGGACGCAATATTACGTCCTTGGTCGTAAAGTGGTTAAGGTACCAGACTAAGTTTTGAAAACGTCATTTTGAAAGAAACTATAGATTTTTTTTTAATTTATTATGTTTTATGAAAGCCTTAATTGTTTTAATTCCAAAACAGGCCTTGTTTTGTTTATGTGACGCTTCAAACCGAAGTTACGTCCACTTTAGTGTTGTGTGTTTTTATACATGCAAGTAATCTGTGAATAAACATTTTAAACGCGTTTTACATACAATGCTATTTTTGACATTTTACTTGAGTTTGGAACTTTATTCCTAAAACTCTATTCTTTGCATCATTACGAAATTTTAATATGATATACCCTGCTGTATATATTGTTGAGATTATGAACCATAATCTGTGGTCTATCACATGTATTTGTCTAATTACACTGTTTTATAGGTGATAAGTAGAATGAAATTTCAAAAAATTCACACGCACAATAACAAATTTGAATGTCACTTATAGGCATCGTTTAAATTTTCACTCATAACCTTCACCATCACTAGCTCAATGTGTTGTGAAAATAACGAAACATTCCATTCATAGAATTTTTTTTGCAATCGTGTTTCAAATATGACATGGGTTTTGCTTGAAATTTGACATAAAAATGGCTTTTTTCATAGATAATGACTTAAGTAATTCAAAATTTATTATTGTTTTTTCCTTATTTCGGATTTTCTTCCTTTAAAAAAAATGTTATTGAAGTTCACCCCAGTAAGATTTCACCGAAAAGTGCTTTCGAAAGTAGCCGGATACCGTAAGCATAGTGAAACACTGGAAGTAATACTACAGTAGGCGCTGCAAATGTAAGACATATTTTGGGGAAAGTGTTACATAGCAGTAATAAAAAAGAAACAGCACAAAAATTGACCAAAATATTATATATCTCTCTGCGGATATATCGCGAAAATGAAGCGTATCATTTTCTTCTCGATTGCTTTTCCTCTTGCTCACTTTTCTTCTTGCTGTTATATCGTTGGTTCATCAATGCGAGTACGAGATACAGTGTACTTTGACTGCTTGCTGCGTTATGTTTTCTTTCTTGTGTGTACAGTACTGTATCTGCTTGCGCAAACAAAGTGAGGGAGCATAATGAAAGTAATATCTCATCTCTTATATAATCTCAGAGGGAAAAACCTCATCCGAAGGGATATATCTCGCTCATTCTTATTTGTTTCTTTTTATCTTTTCGCTTTTGTTCCTTCTATTTCTGCCATTACTTGATCCGATAACGAAGAAGTTGTTCACACCTTCCGATGTCGGTATAAATAGAACGCGCAGCTTCCCGCAACTAACAAAAGCTACTGAAATATAGAAGAAGAAGAATCATCGGAATGAAGAATTTTCATGTTATAAATAGAGAATAGTTACTCAACTATTGAACTTTCATCCGGATATTCTTGGATGAAATTTTATTCATAACTTTTATGATTATTGATTATTGGCTTGATTTTCGATGTCTAAGGTCTCAAATGATGCAAAAATGAGTTGAATGTACTCATTTTGGCATCGAAATGTCATGGCAAAACTTGTTTGAATATCCAAATTTTTGTAGTTTGCCACTTGAAGGTTTGAAACTTGACTTTTTTTTTGTTGGCATCAGGACAGACAAGGCAACAACTTTCTAAATGGAAGTTGGAGCAAAGGGAGACCGTATAAAAATTTATGTTTTTGTTACATACTGTATTTTCACTCAGAAAAGTGGATTAGGGTAGTGGGTAATTTTTTGGATCGGAGCCATACCTCTACGACGGACGGTTGATGAGAAAAAGGCCTCGTTAGCACTTACAGGACACCCTGAATACCGCAGTATGACTCGCAGGCTCTCGGGTTCTCAAGGAAATTTTTTTGTCCTACAATGTCTGTGTGAAAGGTCAAAAGATCAAAAAGCATCTATACGCCATCTATAAAACCTTGAAAAAATCCGATTTTTTTACCAATTTTGGAAATGTAATTATGTCTATTGTACCCTCTCGGAAAGAAACAAGAAAGCTACAGATAAGACATAGCGGCATATGATTCCTCGCACCATGAAACTCCGATGTGTTTTTGTTGGGTTTTTTTTTTAACGTATAAATACATTGATAATACGCAAAAAAATGCGGTCTTTTTTTTTTTTAAACACCGTCTTTTCCTGATATTGCTTTTCTAAAAAATATTAGTAATTTTCAAAGCACCCTGTATTTACATCACGTACATGCAGCATGACAATGTACGAGGGAGAAGTAACTTAATTCTGTTAAAACAAATCGAATTTCACCCAAACGAAACGAAAAAAAGGACAGCGTTAATGCGTTTACAATACGGCGATTTTCCCGTTTTAGCATGGAATTAGTTTCGGCTCGTGAACGAACAGCTGAAAGTGCTGTAGAATAATATTAGGGAGACGTATCAAGGCACCCTAAAACACGTGGCGCTCTCAAGTCACAGTTTCTTCTGATCTCTGCCGAGTAAAAATACGGTGATCTCTAGCCTATACGTTTCTTGCACTTATATGACGACTAGCTGTCACTAGCGTAGATTTCGTAATCTGAAAATTGCTCACAGTGACGAGATTCCTTCATATAACATTTGAATCCCTCATGACGCCCTTATGAATTACCAAAAATCCCGTCTTGGTGAGTCTATCTATTATAATATATAATACTGACAAAAATTCATATTTATAGCTTCCGCGGTTCGGGCTCAGTGATGATTGCCCCATATAACTTTTGAAGCCAAACTTCCCATGACCCCCCTTAGAGTATGAATTTTGAAAAACCCCTCGTTAGTGAGTCTCTGCATTACAAAATAAAATTACTGACCAAATTTCATAATTTAGCTTCAGCGATTTCGGCTCAGTGATGATGAATCAGTCAGTAAGGACATGTTAGGAAATGGAGGACGTATTCCATTGAAACTTATATGGTCCATTGGGGGGAAAAAAGGAAAATGCAATTAAAAAACACCACTTTTTCACCTAGTGGTCGAAAATTGAACTACTTTTGTTTTATTTCATAAATATCTCTCTCTTTCATGGTCTTATTAAGATGCCCTAAAAATTTGGCCGTATTCGGATCTGGTTTGTGTGTGGGAATAAGCTCCGGACCGCCAATTATTGACGTTGAATCTGAGGTGTCGTTACAACCGAGGTCGTTAAACTGAGTTTGACGGTACAGAAAATAGGGGCTAAGGATCCTCGAAATTATTTTTGCACCTGGCCCCGCGTCTGATAAGGGTAGCCCTGACACACAACCGTCATCAATCGCTTTCTTAAGGATCGAAGTGATTTCCTGAGGGGAAAATAAGACCCCGTTGGTCAATCGAACACCACGTACGTACGTACGCACGTACATGCGTATTCTCTGGCTTGTTCAACTCCCAAAGGCTTATTATACGAACTACACACACACACGCACACTCATATAAATCAATCACGTTCAGCTGCAGGAGTAGATTTTTAGCAGATGAACATTTGTCACACATCATACGGGGAGTTTATTGGAAGAGCGTTTCTTTTGGACATCTTCCAAAGCGATATTTTAGTTTTGTTTCCCTGTGTTTTTCTTTCCTCGTCTTTGTTTCCTTGGGCTCTCGCTAATTGAAATCTTGTTGTGCTAATCTGAAGATCGTTAAGTGAATTTCTATGAGGTATATACAGGAACAATTTTTTTCCGATCTAAAGGGAGAAGTTCCCAGGCGGAAAATTGCTGTTACAACTTTGGCTCTTAGCGTCAAAACGTGCCAACTTTTTTTTTGGCCATCAATCATTATTTTTCCTGTAGATTTTTGTTCGTTGTTTACCCGTTCGGATCAATGAGATTGTTTTTCTTGAAGGTACGTTGTAACTATGCAATTTTTTGCAATATGTTTTCTCCTCAATTTTTGTAATTATTCAAGTTCGTAACGTGCTTTGCCTCCCATTTTTGTAACTATGCAAGCTTGCAACACGTCTACTCCACTATTTTTGTAATTGTGGAAGTTCACAACATGTTTTCTATACCATTTTTATAATTATGCAAGCTCGCAACATGTTTTCTACCTCATCTTTGTAACACATCGTTTTTACAAGTTCGCAACATGCTTACTCTCATATTTTTGTAATTATGTAAGTTCACAATATGTTTTCTACCCCCGTTTTTGTGTGTGTATGTGTGCTATATGTACGTTCGTAACATGTTTTCTATCTTATGTAAGTATGAAGCTTTTGTAATTATGCAAGATCTCTACATGTTTACTCCGCCATTTCTGTACCCGAACAGTGGTAGGTATTATAGTTACCACACGGGTAAAGGGATTACATCCCGGAAGGGACAGAGCTAGGGTTATGTCTGGTCTGACAGGTATTATTGCTAGTGACAAATAATTCTCCCACGTAGCTTTCCTTCAATGTCCGAAACAGAAAAAAATTGCATGGTGCAAGGTACAGACTGTAAGTGGGTTGTGGCATGATTTTGCATGCCGTATTTACAAATGTTTCACTTTTGAAAACTGTGACAACACACACATAAAGCAGCTTGAACTGCTATGAATTTCAGTTTTGCAGCTTTCACCCCGAGATAGCTTCTGGAAAAAACCTTTTCCATTTGCTTTTAAAAGTGGATTGAGCAATGAGCTATCATCTGAAGGAAGATAATTTGGAAAAGAATAAACTATTTTTTTGCTGTACCTATATATATATATACATTGTGATTATAATTAAAGTTCCCGTACACTGAGTAGTTTTTATAAAAAACTGTTCATCTGAATACAGCCAAGCTTTTAGGATATCTTAATGAGACCATGACAGAGAGACTTGTCAAATAAACAAAAAAAGTTCAATTTTCACTACCAGTGGAGCTTTTTATTGAATCGTCCTTTTCCCCATGGACCATTTAGCGTATATTTCAAGTTTCAAGGAATACGCTTACCAGAACGGGCGCTACGTAGTCTTCAGTATATTGACACTGCTCCGACCTATCGCAGTTACAAAAATGGGAGCGCTGTTGCGATCTTGCATAATTACAAAACTTGCATACTTACATAGGATAGAAAACCTGTTACAAACATGCATATAACAAAAATGTGATAATAAAACATGTTGTGAGCTTGTATATCTACAAAAACAGAGGAGTAAACATATTGCAAACTTTTAAAATTACAAAAAAAGGACTGGGAAGCGATTAAAATTCTTAACTGGTTAATCAAAAAATTTTAATTCATTAATCAACCAATTAATCGAATATTTTCAAATGCTATTCGTTCATAGCAAACGTGGATACACATTTGCGCGTTTCTGCCAAAATAAGTGATCCAACCAGCTGATGAACTCAAAAGTGAAAATTTGCACATTCATGTCTATGGCATAAGGACGACGATGTTGTGAACATGCTTGTCATATCCTGGAATTTCTTTACTTGGATCTTGTCGGTTTTTATTTTAATCAGTAAAATTTTTCAAATCGTCACTAGTTTTCGATGAATCGACTTGTGTTTCCCTCATGTCGAAAAATTTGATCAAAATATTGATTCAAATATTTTTAAATACGGTGACTTATCTCAAGTGTTATGTATAGAAACAATTTTTTGAAACATTTAATCGGTTTAGTCAAATAAAAATCAAGTTAAATTATAAACTTTTAATAAAAATTTTAATCCAATTTTGATCGGATTGATCGAGTCGATTAACTCATCTAAAATTTTTAACTGCGATTAACAATTGATCGATTAACCGACCCGATTAATCGATTAAAGCGACCAGCTCTACAAAAAATCTGAAGAAAATATGTTATGAACTTGCGCAATGCTACAAAAAATGGGGGAATATCATTTTGCGAACTTGAAAAATTACAAAAATGTGATTAAAACATTTGCACTGTCATATTACAAAAATAAAGGAGTAGACATGTTGCAAAACTTGCATAATTACAAGAAGATGGGAGAACAAATATGTTGCGAGAGAGAAGGAGACTTGCATAGTTGCAAAAATGGGAAACAAAACACGTTGCGAACTTACATAATTACAAAAATTCAGGAGTAAACATACTGCGAAAACTTTCATAGTTGCAAAGTACTTGTATATTCGAGGAAAAACCTTATTGATCCCCACAGGTAGACAACTAACTAATCCACAGGAAAAATAATGATTGATAGCCAAAAAAATTGGCACGTTTTGATGCTATGAGCCAAAGTGAATCGAGCCAAAATATAAAATGCAATAAAAAAAACCTCCACTTTTTCACCCGGTGGTCGAAAATTGAACTATTTTGCTCTTAATTTCATAAATCTCTCTCTCCGATGGTCTTATTAAGATATGCTAAAAATTTGGCTGTATTCGGATAAGCAGTTTTAGTAGTTAAAACTACTCAGAATACACACGAGAAATATACTGTAAATAAAGAAAGTTAAGAAATATACTGTAAATAAAGAATAATATACTGTTAATAAAGTAAATAAAAAAAAAGAAATATAAAGTTGAAATATAATCAAATATATAATATGCGGGAAAAATATAAAAAAATAATTGAATCACCCTATACTTCTTGATTTTTCTATGATTTTACTCCAAGTCCTTACGGAACGCTTCTTGAACATGTAAAAGAAATGTCATTCAACCTCATGATGATGCTTTTTGAACTTTCTTAGGAAAATTTCTCTATGAAATCTGAAAAAAAATTTCTCTTGAAAGATGCCAAGAGATGAGTCTAATATTAATGTAGTTCAAAGATAGAGTTTGTCTTTTATTTTCTCAGCCCATAATAATACATCAACGGAAGAGACTTTTCTGGATATTATTCCGAAGCGAGTTAAAAGAAAAATTTTGCTGTATTCGACAGTAATCGAACCCAGGTCCTATTGCAGTCTGAATCTGACTGCTAGTTACGTAAACTCACACGGTAGAAAATTTCCCATGCCGATGTTTTGCTCGGTTTGAAAGTCTGAATATTTAGGGAGATTTTCTTTAGCGTGAACGCGGTCCTCAAGATACAAATAAATACAAATACAAATACAACGCCACAACAGGCAAAATGCCCAACGAGGTGGCTGATAACATCTAACATCACCTTACAGAAGGGCCCTGACAGGCTTTGTGCAGTCTGAGGCATCCAGTCTACCCGCAGAGAACAGACAGGCCTTCAAAATGACACTTACATAATTAGATATAAAAATTCAAGCATTAAGCATCTCCCCTTCAGGAAAGCAGATGGTAGCATCAGCAAGAACAAGGAAAAGCGCATTGGAAGAAGACCCTGTTTGGATTCCCAGGCGGAGACAGCGAACTTCTGAGTTCACATCGGCATAACATCCAGAAAGTTCTCTTCCATTGATGAATTATTGGCTGAGAAAAAAGAAAGTCTCTCTTTGCACTGTCGCCACCTGAGGAACATTTCGTGAAGTTCAGGGAGGCTGCAATGACTCTACCTCACAGTGCGTCACGCTACTGTGCGTGGAATACGAAGAACAGAGTTGTGTAATCTCCCGCTGTGTATAAGGTAGAACGCTCGTCCGGATTGCAAGAGGGACCGAGGTTCGATTTTTCGGTGGAGACAACAAACTTTGTCCAAAGTCATCTCGACATAACATCCAGAAACGTCTCATTCCTTGATTAATGAAATTCCTAATTCTTTTGTAGCAGGACAGGGTTTTTTTCGTGGATATGTTTTTCTTGTTAGATATTCATGACTACAAAATGTATAAATAAGAATTGTGTGTTATCGGGAGAAATGTGCGGATTCTCTCATACGAAATGCAAATAAGGTTTAGATGAAAAATGAGCGGTGATTAAAAAAGAAGAGACAGATTGGTTCTCTCTCATCTAGATACTTATTCATACGATCTAATGATTGTTTGCTATGCCTTTTTATACACAGATGCATTCATATGCTGTATATATGCTAATATAGCTCCGTAAAGAACTATTTGCTGATAGAAGCTTCGAGCTTCTTACTTTGCATTTTAATAAAGTCTACTACCATAGACGACGTAGAGAGAAATACAATTGAAGGAATATCGTTTAGAGACTACGGTAGAAAATTTATTAGTAGGGCTAGGATTTTTATGACCGACAGAAAATTCTCCATAAAAAATGCATTGATGCCCTAAAAAAACTAAAAATATTCTTTTATCAACAGGCTGTCCATATTTCCTCGAGAAAAACGAGGGAAATTAAAAGGAATTGCGAATCATTGTTAAAAATATGCCAAAGGTACACAAAATTGCCATTGCTAGTAAAATACATAGCTATGTAAAATTGCTAATAAAATAACTATAAAATTTCCTAATTACTAATATCGCCAATCATTGCCAAAATCGATGTCAAAGGTGAGTAAAATTGCTAATTATTGCTGAAATCGCCAATTGAAAGGAAGTGCAGCTAGGAAAAAAGAGTGCTCGGGGGGAAAAAAATCCCTCTTCATTGTTCTGCGGAAATACGCAAAATAATGCTGCAAAATATGAAAATATGCCTTAAATTCTGAAAAAAATTAAATAATAATTATTAAATCTCTTTAAAATTACTGAAAGTCATGAAAAAATGCACTATCGCGTAAAAGTGGCGAAAATGCAAAGTTATAGACATTCTAGGCCTATATACTTATTAGATATTTTTGATGTGTATTTCTCTCTCTCTCTACTTGACGATTACAGATTTTTTTTCTAAAAAGAAATGTTTAGGAATCCAAACGACCGTGGTTTGTTCAAAAAGCATCTGATAATATTTTTCTGTGCTTGAACCAATGAAAAGCTTGGGGAACGTGGTTTGATGTAATCATGTAGGCCAGGGGGTCTTCAACCTTTCAGACACGGCGAGGTAAACTGAAACTTCCCACGAAGCCCATCTCATGGAATTTAGTTTAGTGACATCTTTATAGAAGGTCAAATGCAGCTCCTTTGTACTTATATATAGTTAAACAGAGACTTTTATTACACAGGGAATTATTTTTATTTCTTTTTTTTTCTGTGTGTGTGTGCAATTATTTATTTCCTTTATTCGGTTTTCAACACAAAATTCTGGGTTTATTTTATAATATTTTTCCTTCATAAATTCTAGAAAATATTCACTTTTCAATTTCTTCAACCATTTTCTGAAAATTATCGACAAGCCAGGAAAAGAAGCTCCGTAGGACCCATGCGTGGAAGACTCCTTGACGTAGGCAATCCCGGTGCTCACGATTGAATTGGTTCCTGAATACCGCCAAGGAAGTATCCACTCGCTCATGATCGAGTAGCTTTATTAACTTGTAGAATAAGCGGATAGAGATAGTAATTTATTTAATACAATTTATAAATATATGTATAACTTTCTGGTTCAATAATCACTAACTTTTATTGGCGAAATATATATATTACACTATTCTTAAATATGATTTTGGTTGTAATATTTTTTATGAAACTCAAAGAAAGGGACACACGTTTCTCGGAGAATCCTCAACTGAAAATATAGATGGCAGTACCAACTAGCGTGATATTTCTAACGTTGATAAAGAGATTTTTGCGTTATCACACAATATCCCTAGCTTTTTTGACTATTTTCCTCCACAACCAACAGTTTCTTTTGCTTCTTTTTTTTTAATTTACAAAAAAGAAAAGATTTTTTCGTGCTAAGAGGAAATTTCAGAAAACCGCCTTTCCCCCCCCCCCAGCCCATATATTTCCAACATAAAAGCAGTACCACCAGACCACAAAGCATAAATAGCTCTGACAACATAAATACGTTACGGCCATACACATGCTCAAATTACGCGTTCCGGCGTGCATCCATTCGCTATAAATCTCCCAGGGGAATGTTTATGAGGTGCATGTACGATTAAATACTAGTACAAAGGTTTTTAACAACTGGCTGTTGCGAAGATCAAATTTTTTGGAAAGAGAGAAAATTCAACTGCCTTTGTTCGGAATCGAACCCACTTCCTTTCACTTTCTGGGTAAGACATTCGTTGCATGTGTAGTCTAGCGGTCTTGGGCGTTCACCCGGAAAGTGAAAGGACGTGGGTTCGATTAACCGCAAAGGCAGTTGAATTTTCTCTCTTTCCAAAAAAATTGATCTTCGCATCAGCCAGTTGTTAAAAACCTTTGTATGAATAGCGGAGAGTGTGGCGTCATCGTTTCATAAATACTAGTAGTAATGTCAGTTGAAACATGCATACACGAAACTTGCATGAATGCACTGTTAAGGTCCACAATAATTAATTCCGACACAGCCACCTCTTCGGAAGTGAAATAGTAGTAAATCGTCTCTGTGGCAACTAGACCAGGACTGTGTACGGACAGTAAAATGATGTAAAGACAATCCCCCCTCCCCTTTAAGTGAAGCAATGATTGAAATCAACACTAGTCGATAGAGCAATAAATGTGTTGAGGGAGAAAAAGTGAAATTTAGATCACCACGATGACAGGAAAACTTGCCGGTATGACTTTATGGAAGAGCCAAGGAATGTTTTCTGCCAATGAAAGGGTGAAAAATTACCGATTATTTGGTTTGAATGGTCAGACCACCAGAGCAGTAGCGTGCTTTCTCGGAGGGGGGGGGGGAATCGCGGGGCAGACCTGGGGGGGGGGTCCTTGAAAGGATTATTATTATGCAAAATAAGTGCAGATTTTTCGGAGGGCTCCCATTCAGCTCGGAACCCCCGGGCAGCGCCCCAATTTCCCCAGCCTAGTTACGGCCCTGAAGACCACCCTGTCGATTCTTGAGGAAAGGAAAGGCAAGACTTGAATTATATATTATAATTATTATTGATGTATATTCAGCGTATGAAAATCAGGAAACTCACTCGAGTAACATTTGCAACCATTCGACGAGCTCCGTAGGGATTACTCCGAGTGGGAGTTTCAGCATGAAAATGCTTCCTTTCCTACTTCACACAACATGCACAAAACAATAACTCTCAGAATGAATTTTCTTAATTTCAGACTGACCAGCATATTGAGCCAAAGTATGAACCTGACAAAGAACCTTTATGGCATTCTTATCCGTGAGGTTTGTAATCATGAATAGCAATAAAAGCATCTAGAAAGATCAAGTATTGTTATCGGTGGACGCTGGCATTCCTTCCTTGAAATACTTCAACATATGATTCTGTCAATAGAGGAATATGTTTTTCGAAAGTAAAACAGGGACAGGAAAACATCATTGACCCTTTATTTTGGAATTGCATCTTATTTTACCAGTGATTTTTCATGTTGATTATAGACATGATAAGGCACCTAATTAGCAAAAATATCAAAAGTTCATCTTCTTTCAATTTCCCTTCATATTTGTCATATTTCTTTTGCACTTAAACTTTTTAAACGGACTATAAGTTACATATATTCTTTTGAGACATTTATCGCACTCTTTATGGAGAAATTTAACAACGTTGTAACAACATTCCAGTGCTCGAATGTTATATGTTAATGTGGTGCTGCCATCTCTCTCCTCCATATTTGGAAGGAAATCGGTCGGTCAGTGATTTGGTATCATTTTTTTTCCAATGAATTCATTCTTTTATGAATTATTATTTCTTATATATTATTCTCCTTATGTTTTTAAAAGAATTATAATAAATTTTTTTATGTTTTAATTACATTAATTTGCACAAAAATAAGAATATCTTAATATTAGATATATTTAAACTCAGTATATCAAATATAGTTATAAATCTACAATTTAGAAATGCTATTCAGCGTAGTATATTGCTGTGAAAGGTACGAATCTCATTTGCGTAAATGCCTCATGTATTCCAACGGGAGCTCCATGTTCCAGGTGAATCTTCCGATTTTTCAAGTGAACGAGGAAATTCCAATTCACGGTGTTATAACAAATATTTGAGCAGAAAATCGAATCCCATAGAAAACTTTTCTGTTTAATCTGCCGATCATTCATCAGTGTTAGTAGTTTTGTTGTATGTAATAATCTCTCGCTTGTTTGAGCTTTCCGAACCCTGTATAAATAGAAATTTTCAATTTGAAACCACATTCGTCAAAGAGACGTGAAATTATTGGTAACCGGTTCGATTCTCTGCAGATATCGACTTGTAATAACCAACACATTTATAATCCCTAAAGATTATGCGTATGTGGGTGGCGTTTACTTTTCCATCTTATCCTTGCCTAATTTTATTCTCCTTTCTATTGTTATTTGCATGATAATGTACACGTCAGAATTCCTTAGAATTATACGTAGGCTACCATAATATCCGTGATGTTTAGAACAGAGGCTATTAATGGTAGGCAACATATGAAGGATCACGCGTGTTTCTGTTGAGCGCGGAGTGTGTGTCTGTGTGTTTGAGAGAGAGAGACACAGAGAATCAGCCATTCAGCTAATTAGTTCAGCGCTAGTTAAACTACGTGAATCTGCTCACAATTAATAGAGACGTATTTACACGGAATACCTACATGTAATTCGAGCTCGGCTAAACAATTGGTGTCATAAGCAAGCATTTCACGCAACCGTATTATTCATCTGGCAGGTTATAATTATGTCTACTTATCATGAAATCAATAATTAGTATGATTATGAACATCCTAAATTTTCTGTATATACTGTGCCCTCTACTCACACAATCTTTTCTGTTTTTGTGAGTAAAGGGCACATCAGATCTGGAGTTATAGTACGAATTAATTGGGAAGGGAATCTCTCGCGTTCGAGCCAATTCCGACCTGTTCTATCAAAACGTAAACATTTCTGACGGTTACATGGTTAAATACGTCAAGGGAAAAAAATAAGCACCATGCAACTTGAAATGCATGAATGGCATGCTTTGATGAAAAATGATCACAATTGCCACATCAAGTTGATCATTTATTTCAGAATGTTATACAGCGGTGTTTCTCAAAGTGTGCGTCGCCGCTGTTAGGGGCATCGCCAACTTTTGTCAGGACGTAGCGGAGAGCCGAAGATATTGATTTGTGTGCCTATTCATGCTTCAAATTTTATAAGTGAAAATAACCACTTAACTATTCGGCGGAGCTGCAGATAAACCATGAATGGGCGGGCAAGGGAGCCACGGATAGACAAAATTTTGAGCACTACTTGTGTACAGGGCGATTCAGAACGCATGGGCATCAGATACTAAGGGCATTTGTGTCTTTTCCACGCAAAATAAGCAGGATTAATTCATTGACCACTCGGCCATCATATTTTAAAGGGGTTGTCGTTGGACCCAATGTTGAATCAAAATTCATCGCTGAAGATGTTCTGCCTGTAATCCATAGTTTTGTGCTCACAGCAACATTACAAACGAAGCCGACCTGCTGGATGGCTGTTAGCTTCGGTGGATGTCGTGACACACACCTGCTTCTGCTGAAAGGGGCGCGTGTTTGGTACAAAAGCGGGATCCCGACGAAGACATCATCTACGATTGGATGGTGGGCAGTCACTGTTGGGGAACTCGAACTTAACACCACACTAGAAATATATTTAGTGTGGTGCTGACTTAATCCTCTCTACTATTGGTCAACCTGTCAGACCAGACACGACCCGGGCTCTGTCATGACCTCCTATATAACCTATTTAGGTGGGGTTATCTAGGTGGTCGTGGCTCTGTCCCTTCCAGAAGGACTTTGGGCAATCCAGAGTATGTTCGTCAGGTGTATTTGTGCTACTACGTTTAAAAAGTTCCGAGCATTATTTTATTAGGAAGAATGAATGTAGATAGAGCCTGTTTATTTTGTGTTTTTTCTTCGAAGTAACTACCGTGTGCAATTATACATTTTTTCCACTGTGCATACGAAGATGTAAATGCGGATTGCAAGCCTTCTTTGTCACGCCCCTCCAGTGCCTTCGTCGCTGCTCGCTGCACTTCTTTATCCGAGGAAAAAGCCAGAATGTCATGTTTTGACATGTAATTTGACCCCAGACCCGTGAACCCATCTACGTCTGCATGATTCGGTGAGACGTAAGTGACCAGACCTTTAGAAAGCTAAGTCGTAGTGCTCCATCACGGCAATGCGCCGGCCCACGGGTTCCTCCTGGAAACAGATTACCAGTCAAAACATCACATTCTGATACTTCTAAAATCAGCTTATTATTCTCCTGATCGTGCCCCGTGTGACTCTTTCCTTTTTTTCTCGGATAAAAAATTTGCTTAAAGGGAAACGGTTCTTAGGTTCTGGAGAGGTGCAGCGGGGCGCGTCGGAAGCACTGGAAGGTGTGACAAAAAAATCTTGCGATCCGCATTTACATCTTCGTATGCACAGTGACAAAAATACATAATTTCACGGGGCAGTTACTTCGAAGAAGACACCAAATAAACGAGTTCTATCTGTATTCTTGGGCGGCGTGGTAGCCCAGATCGATAAGTTACTCGCCTACAGTACCAAAGGATGTTTGGAAATGTCGCGAGTTCGATAACTGATTCGTCCTTGTCAGAAACATTTCTGACGCGGGGATACAACAGAAACGGCGACAATATCACCACAGAAAAGATTGATACAAATACAACGCCACAACAGGCAAATTGCCCAACGAGGTGGCTGATTTAAGAACATCATGGATCCCCGAGCCATTTTTTGGACGCCCTACCTACTACTGCTACACCACACATGTACACCCCGCCCACCCCCCACCCCCCGCGGAACCCCCAACGAATCGGTACATGCGGGAATGTGCGTGTACGTGTAGTGAAACCTGACGTGAAGTTTTTTTGTTTCTCTGTAATGCTTGTTATGTGTAGTGCTGCCATCTGCCACCAGTTTTTCTAACTATGAGTGAAGTGTTATGATTGAATTATTTATCGTTGTATGACTGTTGCTCTCTGTGGCGAGACTTTTTAACGGGGAGATCGGCTCGCATTTGCGCCTTGAAGTTGGGAGCCACAGAAAACCAACTTCAGCCGACCACCACTGTGGGGTTCGAACTCGGATCCTCGCATCGCGAGTCCGTCACTATAACCATTCGACCACCACAGCGGCCACCATACCGCAGGGAGTCTCGCACCGAGGGGGGTTAGGCGCACCAACCTCTGAGTATAAAAAAGACTACCGTTCGGAATCGGCATTGAACTGTAGGTCCCGGTCTGATTAGCCTTCATGTGCAGAAAATGGCCTGGGTGTGAAAAAAGTAATTAATGTTCAATATCTCGCTGCAAGTTCTGCAGAAGAAACACCAAATAAGCAGGTTCTATCTTTGTTGTTTTTTCCGTAATTAAAAAGTCTCGGAGCTTTTTAAACGTAGTAGTATATGCCTTTCACACACGCACCCACTGCTGCCCATCAAGTTCTAACAGCTGGTCAGGTTGACGCGAAATTCGTCTGTAGACACTCCCTACTTCTCATGAAGTTAAAAAAGGGAGTCCTCCTTTCCAAAAAGAGACCCGTCTCACTTGGGTGAAACATATTCATGTGCCTCAAGGCAGCTTCAGCAATTCACAACGCCACATCCAACGGGAATGGGGGGTACAATGGGCAAAAGCAGTCCCTCCGATCATTTCACAGAGTAGCGAGAGAACTTCCACGCTGTCTGATGGCAAAAATATTTTATTTATCCCCTCGCAACACTGATCCATATGCTCATATTGGTCTGCCAAGTTTTGTAACGACTATTCTTCTCTACTTTTTTATTGTGCATTATTTTATTTTTTTTGACGGGGGGGGGGGGGGGAATGTATATACTAAACGGATAGACAATAAGAAAATATGTCTCAAAATACACTGAGCGGCCAATAGAAAGGCGTTAATTTCCTTATCCACCTCGTGAAATCTTCCTGGCAACAAAACTGAATGAGCGATAGATGTATGGAACTCGGAACCGAATGTAAAAAGAGCGTCGAAACTTAGACAAAATTTCCGCAGTTTTTTTACTCCACCCGTGATATTCGTTGAAATTTTGTAAAATAGTAGCGCGTTCGCGAATTCTCCGCTAAAAAAAAAAAAAAAAGCGACGCAAGTAGATTTTCGACCGGTCGAAAAGGAAGAGGAGTGACCCATGGCAGCAGCGGCGGCGGCAGAGTGCAAGATATGCCGCGAGGAAAGCAGCGTCGACGCATTACTTTCTCCTTGTCGGTGCGATGGATCGATGAAGTTCGTACATCAGGAATGCCTCGCGGAATGGCTGAGGGCGTCCGGTGGCGACAAGTGCACCCTCTGCTCGGCGAAGCTGTACGTCTGCCCACCAGCAAAACACGGAAGGGATACGCCTGCGTCGTGGAAGAACCGAATTTCGAACGCCTCGGTCGGTCTTATGTATTTCTTAATCGTCTACCTGTGGATGAAACACGTGCTTTTCGGACCGGGGATCTCTTCCGTTCACATCACCACGAAACCGTTTTCCGTCATTATTACGACGGGCGTACGTAGCGTAATATGGCGTAACGCCTTCGATTTCTTGCATTTCGTAAAAACCGATATCGGGGAAACTTGCGCATGGATCGCATCGAATTTCACTTGAGCGGAGCCAGCGGGTGACGACGTGAAAAAAGATTCTGTAAATGTACACACACGTGTAAATTCGTTCGAGACTTTCAGGTGTTTTGTTTCTTTCTTTTCATGATGAATCCTTTATTATTATATTCCCCCCCCCCCCCCATGAAATTTACAGTCGTCATGAGTATTTAGAATCCCGGTTCATTTTGAAGAGTAAAAAACAAAAAAACGCTCCTCTCTCAACATTTTTTCCTTACTATTATTAATGTATTTTGCGTGTAAGAAAACGCGTAGAAAAATTGTGACATTGCTTATGAAAAAATTTCGGCCTTCATTAAATTGTTTCATTTTATAAATTTCTCGTTTTTATTGATGCTGCCCCCTCATGATTACGAATATAGTTCTTGAAAGTTTCAGAATCATAGTATTTATGGGGAGAGAAGTGAATTTCAAATTTTTGCCACCCACGGCTTCCCAGAACAGTCCAGAAAGGAACCACTTTTTGGCTTTAATAAGATATACATAAACATGGACAGTTCACCACGACGTCCCTGACAAACGCTGGCGACGTCGGTTTCACTGAAAATTCACCAAAAAACAATTCACCGCCAAGCAATTCAACGCTAAGAAAATTTACCGATCTGACAACAGTTCGACACGAGTCAGTGAGCTTGGAATGACCGAGTTAGTGAGTCAGTAAATGTGTGTATGTGAGTGTGATACAGTAGTTAATGAGTTATTGAATGTGTGTGTGTGATACAGTAGTTAATGAGTCGGTAAATGATAGAGTAGTTTGTGAATAAGTGACAAAGGGAATGACCCAGTGTGAGTGAGTGATAGAATGAGCTAGCTAGTGAATGACTGAGTGACCTGGTGGGTGGGTGAGTGAGCGAGAGGTAGCTAGCTCTAGTGACAGGCCGGTTACGCTCATTGATTCGCTCACTCGTTCACCTACTCGATCATTCATTCACTTGAATTGCATGGCGATGGTGAATTGTTGGTGGTGAATTTTCCGGAGACGGGTGAAACCCGTAGGAGCTGTGACGCTCATTTTGAGAAACACCGGGTATTATAGGTAAGTGTTTCTCAACCTGGGGGCCCACCCAAGTTAGTAACCTGTTTAAACGGCACAGACGAAATCACTGTGACCCCCCCCCCCCCCTCCTCCTCTTCTAAATGCCATAACTTTTTTAATCAAGTAGGATTTCTTCCGATTTTCAGCAGGTGAAAACTAAGGGGGTATAGGGGAAAAGAGTTTCATTGAAAAATCTACTTTGCAAAATGTCTGGGCTTGTCAATGCTAAAATAAGGGGCTTTTAAGGGGGGCCGAGATGTCTCGCGAATGCCGCTTAAAGCGTTAAGAACGGCGGAAAATTATTTTGATGTGTGAGCAAATGCAACTTCTAAGTCGGAGATCGTGGAGAAATATATCACTACTTTCAGAATCCGGGCACTTGTCGGGAAGATCTGATGTTCATGGGGGCGGAGTGGGGCCTACAAGATGAAATCTGGTACTGTGACTTTTTCGAGAATAAGTATTTAAATAGGTGAGTTAAGTATCACACACATAGCCCCGCCAGATAATCATTTGGAGATCTATGATGTTGGGATGGCCCTGCATATACAGCCTCACAGGAGGTAAACTCACTGAACCAACTCTAGGCTAGAGATGTCCAGAGATCAACCTTGCTTATGAATTTTTTTTTTTTTTTTTTTTTTTTTTAGAAATAGAAATAGTTTATTAAGAGAAAAAAAACAAAAACAATATATATAAATATATAAATACAGTATTCTACTCAAGGGATCGCTTGATCCGTCCAGAGTATACAAACATAAATAAATTTACTAGAAAAATTCCTCGATAAATTTACTAGAAAAAGAATCAATTTAATTGGATTTGAATATGTGACTTTTTTTGGCGCAAAGACCAGTTAAGTCAAACTGCGCCAACAAATTTAATAAGCAGAAAGGGTCTCATTTTTGAAGGGTGGGGGGGGGGGGGAACCCGAATGAGACAGGATATTGTTATGAGAAAAAAATAAGCTCCAAAGAGGGACATGAGTGAAAACTAGTTGTCTAAATATGACTTTTAAAGTCAACTTATAAATTATATCATAATAATCATGACAAATTATCAGAATTTATAAGTTATGAAAAAATCTTAATCGTTGATTTCAGTGAACAACGAGAACTGGAGTGAGCTTCGTTGAAAATGTGGGACAAAATGTGGCAATTTAAAAAGAAAAAGAGACGGGACGTCCACCAAAAAATTACGAGAAAATACGGAAATGACCCACAAAATACCTTTCATATATGGTCACCCAATATGTGTATACCAGTTTCTTGATTGACTGGAAAGGTTGTTCACCGCTGATCTAGATTGCAGAAAGCATAACTAGTTCAAGCTGAGCTGAGCTGAATTAAGCCTGATTCGCCAGTCCCATGCCACTATTTTTGATGGACATTCTACTGGTCTTAGTCGTGGGCCACTAAGGGGATGGCCTATCTTGGGGGGGTGGGGGGAGGTGAGAGTGAGTGTATGTGAAAATGTGTGTAAGATGAGGTGTAAGGACAAATTTGATCTTATAACTACTTCAAAAGATTTGAAGGAACTTTTGTTTTTTAATGTGGTTCACGGAAACATTCTCGCGAAAGGGGGATACTTTTTTAAATCAGAGAAAAAAAGATTTTTAGTTCACATCTTCGTCAATAGAGGACGCTGCAGAAAGCAAAACACTGGAAATATGCGAATTAGAATCGTATAAAATGCAGGGGTGTACGATTAATAGCTCCTTTCTGAGTTTTCCTGTTACTAGCACTTACAAAAGATTTTCATTGTGTTGATGACATTGGTGGACAAAACACTACTGGCTAGTTTTTTTTTCCTCACCCGCATATAACCGGTTGAAGCTTACGAACGTTTCGGACACAGAAGAGGTTGAAGAAAAGTTCAGGTCCAATCACCCTCACCGGGCTTTCGTGCTCTACCGATAACAACTCGAACTGTGTTTTTTCTGCCAAAAAAAAAATTCCCTCTTCGGGAGAATAAATTTTTCGCAAACCGCATTTAAATATGCAAATTCCTTCAAGTTTTATGAATTTTTAAACTATTTACGAATTTATGGAGCACCCTGTATTTAATCAAATGATACCTCATGCCTGCTACGACAACATTGTTTTTAAATAGCTATTCAAATGACCCAAAATTTCTACAAAAGAAAAAAAAATCTCAATTTAAGAGGCAGGAATTGCATATGTACATATTTAATGTTTGGACACATTTCCTCCGTTGTTACTAATGAAACCGTACTCATTTATATAGTAACAGAACCTTCTGATATTATACCTTTTTCCTGAACAGCAACAAATGATGTGATCTTATCAGTTGTAATAAAAGAAATTGTAACAATAATAATGATGATAACAGCATATGTTAATAATAATAAAAAAGAGGAAAAGAAAGCCATTTCCTAAAGCCATAGAAATTTCTGGAATAAAATACCGAAACAAAATTTAATTCAATTACCTACCACCAAGGCCATTGCCTATTATTATTACAAAAACATAGATAACATTTCACGCATTATTCCCGTCGGAATAATGAGTTCATATCGCAGCGAGGCTATTATTACGCATTATTATTATTGCTATTATAATGACAGTGAAACTCGGGCAATTAATTCTTCTCCTTTCCCGTATATCAGAATCTCGCCATGACGTATATACGATATACGTAATTATTGTGCGCGTTATTAATACGTGTGAAAATCAATAAATTCATTATTTTCACTTTTTATGTAGAGGTAGTTTCAATAAATTAAGTTGAGAGACAAAGTTATAATTTAATAAAAATTAAATATAATTAATAAAAAATTATATAAAAATTATAAAAATTATATAAATAATCATATTAATTTGAAATTAATATGAATATCATAAGATTTATTCACTAATGCCCCACGCATATACGTAAATTTTTTGCAGTAAATGTATAATGAAAGCTGAAGCAGAGCTGTCTGACATTATTATAATATTAATAATTATAACGTTAACATTTATTGGAAATATTTGAATAAATACTCGTTAATTAAATATATTTCCAATAATTTTGTTAAGTTATCTTCTCGTTATGGTCTGGAGAAACAGTTGGAAATCTCTGAATCGTATTGTGGGGAAATAATACATTAGCTGTATATAATAATTGCTTTTTTTTTATAAGTAGTAATTATTCAAAATACTCACGCCAAATTCAATAGAAGTTAATTCAGAAAAAAAAAAATTGTTAAATCTAATAATTAAGAGTAGAAGAAAAAAAAAAATAAGAAAATTCTGAATCCAGAATTTTCGGGGGAACAATAGAAGAAATGCAATTTAATCAACTTGAGAAATTAAATTGACTTAATTTAATTTATTGAGAAAGAAATATTCATTTCTTACCTTTTTTTTTGTCCCTAGTTCATTCATTTTAAATATATAAAATGGATTGAAAATATTTGTTTAAAGTTTTCTCGAAAATACGAATATGCTTTTTAAGTGTTTTTCCTCCCCCAAGGTTTTTCTTATATATAGGATATATATAAAGAAAAGTCCGTATATTCACCCGTTTTATTACGAAAAGGTAATTCTTCGAATTAAATACTCTATCTTAATTACACAAATACCGTTATCTCAATATCAATAATACAGTTTTGTTTCACGTTTTATTTTAAATCAGTGTTTTTTGGGTCGGATTAAGGGGTGTTTCGATACTTGAGACAACAAAGAGCAGATAATTTTCAGAACTAACTTTTTGAGAAACGATTTTCTTTACAGGAAATTCGTGTGATTAAAATTTGTCGCTAACAGCTCACCGAAAAGAAAATTCACAGCCACGCGATTCACCGATATGACAATTTACCGCTAGGAAATTTCACCGACAAATTGCCATAGTGAGTGGATGAGTCAGGGAGTGTCATTAATCGTGTGAGTCAGAGAGTTAGCGAGTGAGTGAACAAATGAGCGAGTGAATGAGTAAGTGAGCAATTGAGAGCGTGTTTTATGGTGACTTTATATACTTGTAGTGTTCTGTAGTGCGTCTCTCAGTTGACAACCTTGACGAAACAATATGGTATAAGGCTTGAGAGCATAAGAAGAAGAAAAGCCTCAGGAGACCGGAGGTTGCAAAAACAAAAGGGGGACATTCGAAAATAAACAGGGAGAGAGAGGGTGTGGAAAAGCGATCGAGTAGGATCGTCGTCTCATGTTAACGTTCTTATTTTATTTTTTTTTATTAATAAATTTCTGTTTATGCTTGTCATCATGAGTGCTCACTATTCAAAGAACATAAGGTCACTACATTGGCGCAGTCGGTTAGGATAGTGAGCAATAGATTGGACAATATTTAACGGAAAAACTTTCGTCGTGAGAAGGCGATGCGAAGAGAACTTTTGTCGTGAGGAGACGATACGAAGAGCACTTGAAGAGTGTTGGGAGAACGAAGGAAAAGTGCGGTGAGTGTTTTTTTTCATAAGAAAATTCGCTGGTTTTCTTTTCTTTGAGAGAATCATGGCTTTCTTAGCCAGAGGCAAAAAAGAGGACTTACAGCAAGTCGCTGCGGAAATGGGACTTGAAAATGTTATGCAGATGAAAGTATTTCAACTCAAATCCGCAATAACGGAGGCAGAATGCTATGACAAAGAGTTCATAGAACAGTTTTTGAACACCGTAATTGAGGAGAGAAAACGGAAAGAGATGGAAGCAAGTGAGGAGAGAAAACGGATGGAAGCAAGTGAGGAGAGAAAACGGAAAGAGATGGAAGCAAGTGAGGAGAGAAAACGGAAAGAGATGGAAGCAAGTGAGGAGAGAAAACGGATGGAAGCTAGTGAGGAGAGACGAATGGAGTTCGAACTCAGAAAAATGCAACTAGAAAATGAAAGGATTCGCATCAGCGCGGCAGGTGAATCCCCGATTAACTCAATGGCAAGGCCAAGGCTAGAGCTACAGAACATTTTGCAAAAGTTCGATCCGAAGAGCAACGAGATCAGCCTCTACCTGGTGCTGTTTGAAAGGCAAGCGAAAAGAGCCGAAATAAAAAGGGAACTTTGGGTTTCATATCTGATTGGACTATTACCTTATGATGTGGCGCAAGTCATTGCTAGAGGAAATGAAGAGACGACAGATGACTATGACCAAGTCAAATCCATTTTGCTTAAGAGATATAAGCTTACTCCCGAGAGGTTTCGACAGATGTTCACGAAGCACAGTAAACAATCGGAAGCAACGTGGTGTGATTTTGCTTATGAACTCAGAAACTTCTTCACTGAATGGATCCGAGGCCTGGAGATTACCACGGTTGAAGAACTGTCTGATTTGATTATTACGGATCAGATAAAACGCAAAGTACCGTCAGAGATTCGAGATCATTTTATTGACGAGTGGTCTCAATTCAAGCGACCCGACATCCTTGCTAATAAGTTGGATGACTATGAGAACGTCAGGGCAGACATCGGCGAGGATAAGAAAGCTTTCCCCGAAGAAGAAAAGTCATTGTTACAGCAACAACACTTCAGTTATAGAGAGGGACGAGGAACATCGACAAGAACAGCATATCAACCACCAACTCGGAAATATCGTAGTAATAAGGACTGGAACAAAACCGAGAACACGAATATCAGAAAAACCCCAAAGGAGTGTTACATCTGTGGACTGAACCATTTCGCTCGAGATTGTGACCGAAGATATAAGGCTAACACAAAAGAGAAATCGGAAGATAATGTGTTGATCGCAGAAATTCGATCGGAATTATTTAATTCTAGTGAATCGAGTCTGGATTTGAACCCTTTACGTTATGCTGATATTTGCGTAGATGATAGAAAAATCAGAAGCTTAGTGGATTCTGGTTGTCAAATTCCAGTGATTCATTCTGACTGTATACAGGAACCAATAACTAAGAAAGGGAAAATCATCTTAGCTAGTGCATTTGGAGAAAGAATTGAAGCATCCCTTGTGAATATCAGTGCTTCGCTGGAAATAGGAAATAACGAAGATTTTTGTAAACCTGTTGAAATTCTCGCTGCAGTAACAGATAAAATTCGAGAACAATGCATTATTCCACCAAACGTACATGGACTACTTTGCGAGTCCGCAGACACCGAAGAAGGGCGATTGTCCTTCCCCACTATAAGGGAATATCACAAGCCTCCTGCGACAGAGCGAAGGGAGAAAGGCGTGAGTGTGAATATTGAAGAGGACAAATACAAAAGACCGACTGAGCTGGTGGATGACCTGACTGAGCATTTCGACACCACCAAAATCTGCGAAATCAAACGCGAGAAGGTTGGAAAAACTCACCATCTCAATACAACCAAGAGCCGAAGCAGATCTGAGTGCACCCTACAAATGGAATTGGATCTAAGAAGGATCATAGCGGAAGCTCGTGATTATGACGAAATGGCATACTTGTGGACATCTTGGAGAGACGTCACTGATAAACCCGTCAGGAAATATTTCTCGGAATTTGAGAAGCTCAGCAACGAAACCGCGAAGCTTAATGACTTTGAAAACACCATATCCATGTTTCGGGATAGCTACGAATGTGACATACTCGAAGACGCCATATCTAAGCTGTGGAATCAGGTGAAACCGCCGTACAAGCAACTCCCCGTTTATGTCCAGTGCACGACCAGGAACTGTTATAGTAGCGACAAGATTAAAGAATGCGGACCCGTACCGGCGTATATTTTAGAGGACATGTGGACCCAGCAATGGGGTAGCAATATGGACCACGTGAAGCAATTGACCGAGAAGCCATCGGTGGACGTTGCTCCGGCATCAAAAGCGGAAAATATAACGGTGCTGGAAGTGAAGACGGCTGAAGAGTTTTTCACTTCACTGAGATTGAAGCCGAAGACGAAGGTCTTCTGGAAGACGTCTATATTCGACAGATCCAAAGGCAAGAAGATAGTTTGCCACGCGTCTGTCCACGAATTGTCCAATGGATTGGACTTCTGGATCAAAATGTTCGCAGACAGAACCGACGATGATTTCATCACTATTCACCATGAGATGGGACACATTCAGTTTTTCATGCAGTACGAGCATCTGCCACACGTTTTCCGGGGCGGAACGAATCCTGGTTTCCACGAGGCCACCGGGGACATCCTCGTCCTGCTGTTGATAAAGGGCTTCGACATGAAACACGAGGGTTTAATCACGTTGATGTCCGACGTAATGCGGTCGTTTCTGAACATCGACGTGAACGTGCTGATCCATGCCAATTGGTCCGACGAGTTGACGTCCGAGAAGTTCTGTGAGTGTGCCATACATTGCAGGAACGCGGCGACTGGAAAAGTGCTCAAGAAACTCCTCCAGACGGATTTCTTCCGAATCTCGGTGATACACGACGTGGAGATCATCGAGGTGATAACGACCAGGGCATCTAGAGAGTTGGTTGATGCTGTACCGTTGCTGAGATACTTCGAGCCGCGCTGTTGGAATTCGTCAAAGAAAAGAACAAACAAAAGAATTCAGTTTGTGTTTATAGGTAAACCCAATCTTGCGTGGGGGGTGTAGTGTTCTGTAGTGCGTCTCTCAGTTGACAACCTTGACGAAACAATATGGTATAAGGCTTGAGAGCATAAGAAGACGAAAAGCCTCAGGAGACCGGAGGTTGCAAAAACAAAAGGGGGACATTCGAAAATAAACAGGGAGAGAGAGGGTGTGGAAAAGCGATCGAGTAGGATCGTCGTCTCATGTTAACGTTCTTATTTTATTTTTTTTTATTAATAAATTTCTGTTTATGCTTGTCATCATGAGTGCTCACTATTCAAAGAACATAAGGTCACTACAATACTAGAGATATATTCTAGAAGCCCCAGAGCTGTGACTAAGTAGGTGAGCAAATAAGCAGGTGCATGAGTCACTAGTTCGGATACTCACTTGGTAACTTACACATTCATTCAATCACTCAATCGCTTACGCGAACTTGGTTAATCACTCATTCACACGGTCACTCACTCGGTCACTCATAAAGTTACTCACCCGCTCACTCATACAATCACTCACTGACTAGATAATTTTATTTATTCGCTTGCTCATTCACAAACACAAAGTCCACAACAGACAAATTGCCCGAAACCAATTCGATCGGTCACTCACTCTCACAATTGTTCAATCACTCGCTCACTGGTGAGTAATTGTTGCTGAATTCTCCCAGCGGTGATTTTTCCGTCAGCTGTTTCTATAAAAAAAAATAGCTGCGAATTTTTCCCGTCGATGAATTTTCCTAGCGGTCAATTGTTGTCTTGACCCCCACCGGCGCCACAGTGGTGGTCGGCTGAAGTTGGTTTTCTGTGGTTCCCAACTTCAAGGCGCGAATGCAAGCCGATCTCCCCGTTAAAAAGTCTCGCCACAGAGAGCAACAGGCCTACAACGTTACAAATATTCAATCATTACACTTCACTCACAATTTGAAGTATAGATGGCAGCACTGAAATATCAGACACAACACTAGCTACACACTCGGACTGTTAGGTGCACTCACTTTGTTCCAGACTCTGCCACGAAGCTGGGCTGGAAGAGATCTCGGCAACGGGATAAGTCCGGTGGCAGAGACCCTGGCGTTCATTCATTCATGTTGTCTTGGAAATCGAATTCGTATTAATTAGTGATTTTTACGAATCACTAATTATTACGTTTAATTAGTGATTATTAATTATTATGAATAAATTGTTTTCATTCTCAATGCTGAGGAAAAAAACGGGTTAATGATATTTTTTCGAACAATATTTAAGTAAAAAAATAGGGTTTTTCGCAGATGTTTTTCATGCTTGTGTTAAGAAAAGGAAAAAGTGTTGGAAATTTGTTGGAATATTTATAAGACATGTGGCTGAATAAATGATTTTCCGCCTTTGATGACCGAGTACTTGTTACGATTTTATAAAGTTTAAAAAAATTGCTGCAAATTAAAAATTCAAATTCACATTATAAAAAGAAACGCTTTCCGTTTGCCAATTGTTAAGACAGAAACTGTGATTTTAATAAAGTGCTTAAACTTATTATCATAAGTTCAAATAAAATTAATTCTGTTTTATGTCTTCAGTAATATTGCAGATGGTGGCAATTCTCAATGTGATATATTACAAATGTTAATTTTTTTAGAATTTTTTTTCAAATCATCATGGGAATAGAAATTGACGTAAAATAGTTATGCGTATTAATTATATAATTAACATTAATACTTAATGTTAATGTTTTTTACGCAACATTTATTACTATAATTAATATTATAATAGTACGGTCGACACCACTTATTAAAATCACGGATAATGTTATCATTCAGGTATTGTTTTGATTTTTCCAAAGAACGGAACGAACCAATATCATAACATTAGAAAAAATTTGTTCATAGTTATCAGGACTTTGGATAATGTTTTCTTCCCCCACGTATTTTTTTTACTTATTTTTTTTCCCAGTAAGTTACTGTTATCAGGCTTCAAGGCTATGTGGAAGACTGTGAAAGATGTTTTCTCCTCCCTCCATTGTTGACAAACATTTCCGTACTCCGTAATCAGTCCGTAGTATTCGCTGTGGTCCATGTACGTGCGGAACTACTTTTGCAATGGCCTGCCTATAGTGAAGGCAAATGTATGACAAAAAAAAGTTATTTCCTGCAGTTCTTGATCAGTTTCTTTCAGTTGACCAGATTTAAACTTCTTTTTCCGAGAGACTTTCTCAAGAGTTCTATGAAGCGTATTGTACATTAAAAAAAAGTAATTTATGATATATATTAGGCAGTTTCATTCTAATGCCTCATTATGACTGAATAAAAAAATGCAGGGTTTTAGCTTTAAAAAAGAGTCCCATTTTAGAATTTAGGAAAAAAAAAACAAAAACAACGGAGCTATTGAACATTTTGCAACCAGTTAATACAGGAAGGGGAAACATAGTTGTCACGCTTTACCGATACCCGTTTATCATGCGTCCTATTTCACCCAACGGAACGTATGGTCACCATACTTGCAGGGTTTATTTCGGATATAGTTATCATTTGTTTATTGTTATCCGGAACCTTGAGTCCCGATGTGATGACATCAAGCGACGCGGATTGTGTAGCACTCATATAATTATTAATAGCGGAAAAAAAAAATTTGAATCAATTATTGTAGATGAGACGGAGAGTAAGAAAATACTAATCCACGGCCTGGTAAATATAGTTCACCATACGGGGTTCCCCGGAAGGAGTGTTTATTTTCTCCAAAAAAAAAATATTCAAGTTTGCGTCCTACCCCATAGAGCACCATTAACATCTCGCGAGCAGCCGTTTAGTGCCCCTGAGCTTTTTTAGTGGCGTTGGGCCGAGGTGCCCCTTTATAATGATTATTTTACATTTTTTTCATTGAATGAACACATTTGGACATACATGCATATAGGCCTACAAATATTTGCGCCAGCCATTCAGATTAACAGTTCGGGAGCTGGAGGTGCTGACAACTTCACTTAGAAAAAGAATCCCAATGTCCATATTGTCTACACATATCAAACTGTAGATATATATTCCCAAAATTCTTCGACATTTTCCGCCACATTATCGCCATGACACACTTCTAATTATTTGTATTTCAATGTATGAATAAAGATGCAACATTGAGTCGGCGAAAATATACCGTATCAGTCCGACAATCATTTAACCTTTGATTATAAAAATTCTATAAATATCAGGTCGGCTGAAATATAAAGAAGCAAATCAGTCCGTTAATTAACCAAATTTTTCACGAGATTGAAGAAAATTGTTATACATTTCTTAAAATATATTCATATTCATACACCAATGAAATTACGCATTAGCATATTTCACTGTTTCATCAACCGTGTTTGAGGAATAACAGCGTATATCTTTCAATATTTTATATACTTTCACGAAATCTTTATATTTAAAAAATTGTATATTTATTTATATGCTAATCTCCAATCTAATCAGCAAATCAGTTTAGTAGTCGTCAAATATAGTTATATTAACACCTTACAATTATTCAAATAACTTTCCAATATAATATCTATATATTTAAACTTATCATGATATGTATTCATTTGAATCTTGTCTTAATATTCGTTTTCACTCGACAACGTATTAGTATTTATGAATTCGTTTGTATTTAGCTGCCTTTTCTGTACATGAATTTTTACATGTTTTGTGTGTATTTCTCATGACCAGTGTAAGTGCATTCATGCCTTCCAGGGTTGTATGTAAATAAAACAAACAAACTATCTTTCACTCAAGTTTTCTCTCGTGATTTTAATGGGTTATGATTGTATACAAGATTCATTGAGAGGCTGGTTATTTGTGGAGATGAAGATTACAAGGAAGAAAATTAATTACTGCCCCCACGGGGACTTGAACCCCGGTCTCTCGCTTGCCGGAGAGTGCTCTACCATCTAAGCTATGGAAGCAGATAGAATATTTCAACCTTGGAGCGTATATGTATGTTGAAAGGCACCATACATGGACGGCGTTAGCAATCAACTAATAGCTCGTGAATGACACAGGCCAACCAGATGGCCACATGCATATAGAAATGTCGTCTCCACTTGTGAATACAAGATTCGTTGAGAGACTGGTTATTTGTGGAGATGAATTGTAATCTTCATCTCCACAAATAACCAGTCTCTCAATGAATCTTGTATTGACAAGTGGAGACGACATTTCTATATGCTTATGATTGTATGTTTCACCGTTTGTTGTTGTCGATTTCTCAAAATTTGAACAATTCTTGTACACCCTTGTGACTAGAAATTTTCCACCGATATCAACGAGCATCAGCTACTTGAATACAATAATAGAATGTAAAATAAACAGTGGCGGAAAAAAGTCTTGAGAGAAACATTAAACCCGTCACACGACAAAAAAAAACAAAAACGATCCACCATTTTGGTTTTACTTTGCGACAGCTCTAGTAATAGTGTATAATCTGACACATTGCAAATGATTATCCGCCGCAAGCACTTGTATAAATCAACGAATATCCATTTATCTTTGTTCAAGCCAAACTTATTTTTTGCCGCACGAATATTCGATCCTGGGATATATTCGTTAAAAATCGTATCGTTTTCTCATCTCCGTTTGGAACGATGCCAAAACTGGAAATTGAAAATCTTTAGTTACACTTCTTTTTCAGGTATGCAATAAGCACAGCGATAGAATTTTTTTCTAAAAATCCCAACGAAACGAGTCAAACAACAGAGCATAATGATAATACAGTGGAACCTCGTTTATACGACGTTCAAGATACGGGTAAAAACGTCGTATAAATGCGTAAGTCGCATAACTGAGAGTCATTCGAAAACAAAGCTCTCCCCGCCCCCAACAGACATTCAAAATATACACTGAATTTATTTGAATATTTTCAAATAAAATAAAATTTGTTTGATTGCATCTTGCGTTTTCACTGTCTACAGCGTATATATGTTCAACCCATGGCCCGTGGGCCAAATGTGACCCTCGGAGTCATCTAATGTGGGCCCACGATCTCAAACGTAATTTTGTAAAAATAAACTAGGTGACGCATTTCCAGATTCGCGGCGCAGTTCCAGATCACAGTGTCCCGTGGAACATTTTCAGATCACTTATGTGACTCACGCCATACTTACAGATCACTTGAGTGATCTGTGGCAGTTCCAGAGCACTAAAGTGACGCGTGTCACAATTCCAGAGCACTAAAGTGACGCGTGTCACAATTCCAGAGCACTAAAGTGACGCGTGTCACAATTCCAGAGCACTAAAGTGACCCGCGTCATAGTTCAAGATCACTTGAGTGACCTGCGCTACAGTTCCAGATCCCTGAAGTAACATGCGGCCTATTTATAGATCATTGCGACACATTTTTAGAGCACTTAAGTGACCCTCTGCCCATTTAAAGATCATTTAGTGACCCGCGGTATATTTTCAAATCGGCGCGGTCCAGTTCCAGAGCTCTTGAGTGACTCGCGGCACATTCCCAGATAACTTGAGTGACAAGCGACACATTTTTAGATCACTCAAGCTGCCAGCGGCACATTTGCAAATCACATAGGCGATACGCGGCTCTCTTCCAGATCACTTAATTAAGAGGCCCGTTACACATTTCAAGTCAAAGGATTGGCCTGCATTCTCCTTAAGGGTTAACCCCCCCCCCCCCCCCGCTGGTCTACAGAAAATTTTCACATTCAATGTGTATAAAAATGACGTTTTTCCAAAAGATTTGGAGTCCGATTCGAAAGTGAAAGCGTCGAATAAACGATTTATTGTAGCATCAAAACGTATAGGAACCAATTGCGAACCGAAGCTAAACCGTCGTATAAATGTTAAAGTCGTATAATTGATCGGCGTATAAACGAGGTCCCACTGTAATAGCAACTGATGAAAGAAACTCCGACCCTCTTATCGGGAGTTTAAAACATGTTTATCAGTGATATTCCGGGGAGAAGAAATTTTTAAGGAACTTCTCAATGCAGAGAATAATAATATAAAAAAAAGAAAGAAGCTTTTATCCTTGTTTAAAATCGTAAAAATAGGATTTTTGAACATTTTTCAGAAACAAAGAGAGAGACACGCATTGACAAATGAGCGACCTGTACAAGACTCGTTCCCGCCTCCTCGTAAATTTCCAAGAGACACATCGAGACATCCTTTCTTTCTTTCATTGAACATACGAACGATTTGAAATCACTTTAACCAATTTTTATTTCAATGAACACATTTCACGCTTGTGTGTGTGTACTGTACTTTGTTTCAAAAAAGACTGAAGGAGAAGAACAAAATAAACACCGTTTGTGTTTGTAATATAATATCGGTTTCCATCAAGGCGTAATAGAAAGAAAGATCGGAAATGGCAGTAATGAATCACAGGTTGCATCATTACACGCGATTAACTACAGAAATTTCTTTTGCGGCACTAATGTTATAGATGTAAAAAAAAAAAAATTATAGTGCTTATAAAAGTCACTGTTTTTTGACACTTGATGGATTGCCATTTATCTCAGCTGAACATGGTGTGTCATGATCATTCGATATACAGAATTCTGTGTTGAATTGCTCAAAAAACGCTAACTTCATTACTGAACTAACCACATTATGGAGAGCGTACTAGTGATAAGATTTTTTTTAATGAAACTTTTATATTCACGCAATTAAGACTGTGGGAAAAAGATTTCCCTCGGGAGGAAAAAAAAATTCAAGTTTTCATAATCAGATGGCGTTTTTATATTAAATTTATGCTAATGAGTAAAACAGTGTTGTAGAATGAGTTTTAACAGTGTTGGAATATAGGAAGCTAGATGAAGCAGGACTGCGATCTATATCCAATCAAAAAAGCGTTTTTCCAAATACATTCGGATAATAAGTACCACGCGCTATGTTGGTAAAATGTAGGGCTGGTCCGATTAATCGGGTCAGTTAATAGATCAATTGCTAATCGCAGTTAAAATTTTTAGTCGAGTTAATCGACTCGATCAATCCGATCAAAATTCGATTAAAATTTTTATTAAAAGTTTACCTATAAATCTGATTTATTTGACCAAACCGATTAAATGTACTATAAATTATGTTTCTATACTAAACATTTCAGATAAATAGCCGTATTTAAAAATATTTGAATCAATATTTCGATCAAAATTTTTGACATGAGGAAACAGAATTCGATTCAACGAAAACTAGTGATTTCTAAAATTACTGTTCAAAAAGAACAAGATCCACGTTAAGAAATTCAAGGATATGACAAGCATATTCAGCATATCGTTCATTTTATATCAGAGGCATGAATGGGCAAATTTTCACTTTTGGGTTTATCAGCGCTTTTGGTTGGATCAGTCATTTTTCTATCCAAGTTTTTCCAGAAACGCGAATGTATATCCCCTGCCTACTGAAACACATTTTACAGAATATTTTAGGAGAACAACTTCCATAGAGTAACATTCAAAAGTTGTTTTCCAAGTTCTAGAAATTTGCACATTTGTGTTTCTGGCAAAGGGGAAAGATATTAAATAGCTTCAAGCGGGCGCGGCCTTCATTTCTTAATCTATTTCTGTATTTGCTTATTCAGTGGATAGATGTGTGAAATGAATAGAATATGTTTTTAAGCATCAATTAATATTACATAATTCCAACACCACGTTTACTATGAATGAATAGCATTTCAAAATATTCGATTAAAATTCAATTAATCGGTCGATTAATTTATTTGACCAAATAAATCTAAATAGATCAAAATTTTTTTGATTAACCAGTTAAAAATGTTAATCGATTCCCAGCGCTGGTAAAATATTATTATGAGAACAGCATTGATAACTTGTCTCTGCTGTATTATGCTTTTTTTTCGTTTCGTTGGATTACATAAAATCAAATAATACGACGCATGTTAAAGAAGTGCTTTCCACCACTGAACGCATTGAACTAGCTTCAATACCTGGAACATGCCGACGAAAAAAATCTGCACTTCACCCATAGTTCAAATTATAGAAGGCAGATGGTGGTACTATAACAAACATTACACAGAAACAATATTCACGTTAGGTTAACAACATATACAAGCACAGCTTCTAGCGGCATGGCCCATGCCTTCTTCGACGACCGTCTGTTTATATCGCTTCATTGATATATTTTTTCCAGATAAAGACAGTCGTCGAAAATAAAGACACGATCAATTTGTAATACGATTTATATTGTCACAGTGACACCTATCAAAAGAATTTTTTACTAAATTCTTTTTAAATAAAAAGCAATAGCATTGTCTAAATTTCATCTCATTCGAAGCAGTAGAGCGCTCTTCAGAGCCTTTTAAGTTGGTGTAAAATAGTTAGATTTCCTCTTATATATTCCGTGCATCCCAGAATAACGCTAATAAATCTTCAAAGCGGGACAGATTCATTAATACCATGGTAGTACTTTAATATATAGGCTTAAATACCACACACTCCCACACCAATTAAACGACGACCTGACAATGAATGAAACATTTGTTATACAAATACTTGGGTACAGTCTATGAAAACAACATTAGAATATGCATGAGGGGGGAGGGGGATTAATTCATTAGTAAACTTTCTAAAAACATTTTACAAATTCGTCGATATTGCTTTCAAAACTCTTCAATTTTTAATTAATTGCGATTCTAATTAACGTGCATCGAGTTATTATTATACAGTAGTAGAAAGACATTCGTTCAGTAATAGAAAGAGGATTAATACGTGTAACTTTGGTTTTACAGACACGCATGCCGAAGCTCTTTGCGAAACGCCAAAATCATTATTTTGCGTAGGATCAGTTGGAAAATTTTAGAGGAAACAGGGGCGCAGGTTATTAAGCAAGTCGTGTTGTACTATTCATGAATTGGAAGAGAAGACAACCAGAGAGATGGGGGGGGGGGAAAGAGCTGAATTTACTAACACGTGTGTCATTGTGTTATTTCAGCGGAACTCTGATACACACATACGCGCGCAAAACTAATGACAGTTTCACGTGAAAAGGAACTTGTATGTACCGGGAGAAAATATCCCGTTAACGTAATTTGTTTTCATCTCGCACCCGAAGTTAATTAAAGGCTTCCAACATCGGCAATAATCATAACATACGTCCTCCCTAGTGAAGATTCAGCAAAAGTTTTTAACTGACTCCACGTAAAAATATAATAATAATAATGCTATATACACACAGCGATGAATAGTTATTTCGCTTCCCTGATATCAATTTAACGAGTTACAATAACGTTAATGGCTGGGGAATGATACATCGAAAATGCTTCGGGACGGTGATCGTGATCTCTTAATGTGAGTTATTTTTAGAATAAAGATTCATTTATGCATTTCTCTCGTTACTTTTCATACGTTTAATTTTTTTTTTAATATACAGGTGTTTGTTTGAAGAACGTCTTCCCACCCCTTATTTTTCTGTACATATCCTAAGGTAGCATTTCTCCATCCTTCTGAATCCAAATACCAATAAAATATCTGAGACAATTCAACGGACCTTTAACAACCACCCTCGACGGACATTTCTGTGCTTTTGTCCGTTCCGATTTCATACAATTGTCCCGTTTTTTTTACGAAGCTTTTTCGAATTTGTAATCTTTACTTAAAATGGTGAATGAAAATAACTTCCATGACATATAAATTAGAATAGGGTAGTTATGATTAAAAATATACATACCTACATGATCTCACACATATTTTGTCATACTCAACGATTTTTTCCATGAACTACATTTGAATTTCCGCGAGTCCCAGTATTTTCCACTGATTCATAATTTTCAGCGATTTCAGCAAGAATTGGTGATTTTACCGACTAACGGCAGTGCTTTTGGTTGTAATTGACATTGTCCCGTATTTTGCCGTATTTCAGATCAGCTCCCGCGATATGAAAGTGGTCCCAGAAATAATGATGTATTTTTTCATGAAATACATATTCGTTTTCTGCGATTCGCTGCAGTCCTTTATTTCTCGACTCTTTATCAATTTTAACAAATTTGTCTTAAATTGAATTTTTTGGTCACAACTTCCTATTTAACACTGCGATCTCTCCAGTATTTTCTTGGATTAGTTATGTGTGGTAACCCTAAGTATGAAGGTCTAATTTTTGTATTTGAACCCAGAGAATATTACTAATAACATTTTTCATTTAGTTAGAATTAAAATAATCAAGTTCGCTTGCGCACCACCTTTACAATCGTCGAAAACCATGGGTTGGGAAATGCTGTCCTAAGGCATAATGCCTTAGTGTTACATGCGTGCAACTCTTCTCAAAAGGTCCTTAAAGTTTACCTCTCGCTAGGGGCCTCTATTATGCCGCATAGTATTTATTTCACTCGACCGTATGCACATGGCGTACTAAATAGCGCCATTGCACAAATGTTTCCCGTGCTGCAAGCATGCAATTCATAACCCTACAAGTCACTGTGCAAAATCCACTTAATCTGGCACATGTGTCTTATGTCAACATGTATTGTACCGCACATGTTAGTTTTGTATCTCTGTACCTCATATTCTATGTACCTATGTCTAGAACATGTCCTTTGAGTTCCCGCGGGTAACTCTTGCGAGGGGCCAGGGCTGGACAAATCTCCTAAAATTTGTATGCTCAGTCGGGCATTATGTGACTTATATAATAAAAATAGATGGCAGAGTAAAAACTTTACACTCCCGAAAAATATTATCACTGGATTCACTTGAAAAAACTTTGGAAAATCAATTGATTTCTTTGCATAAAAACTATCGAAAGTCAATTTTTCTTTTTAAATCAAAGTTTCAAAAGAAGTACGGAAATTCAAAAGCTTTTACGGAGAAGGGTTAACCGGCTCATGTGATTTCTTAGTGACGTCATTGCGAGACTCTAGAATAACCCATTGAATAGGGGATTACGCAGTTTTCAAATTCATTCTTGGCCTCTATTGGCGTTCAAAATATTAATATTTTCAGTTTTTTTTTTGAGTGACCCATGATAATTTCTCCGGTTTTTTTAGATTTCTGCGCTAATTTCAATGAGATATGAGTAGAATCAGCGGCAAAAAAAATGTTTTATATCCCCTTGGGATTCTGTCCTTGTAGCGGATCACGACAACTTGGAGAAATGGTTTGAAAATTTGGCTATTTATTTTTCATTGAATAATGATATACAAAAATCAATCAAAATATGCTGTCACGCATCTACCAACCATATTGAAAACAGTACGAACAGAAACAAAGCCTTTTGATGCGAGTATCATTCTTCACATTTATCGTAATCGTATCTTTCACGAAATAATTAAACATCATAATGCCCTTTTTCTTTTGTCTTACAAACGTAATGAGCTTCGTGTCACTGTCATGTTTTTTCTCGAAACTCTTACAATTTTTCTATAATTTTTTTGCTCTTGAAATAAATAAGACGATCGGAAATGCATTCTTCTACTTACGACGGACTTTTCTTCTTTTTTTCTACATTTTTTTTCGGTTTTCACGTCGTAGTTGTGGACATGTCGAAAACTGAACTAATTACATCTCGGCCTGTCAAGAGAATTGGGAAGGAAAAGCAAAAAAAAAAAAAAAAAATTAAAATAAATGTAATACTCAATTGCGTGTATACATATACACACACATATGTTTCTATCGAGTTTTCTGTCTATAAGAAATTGTCCACATTTTGTTTTTTTTATTACTATGACGGATGATAAATACTTTCATGAGCGTCGATGATCATTTACTAAAAGACGTTGAGAAAAATATTTAAAAAAAAATATAGAGTATTTAACGTTATTTTCTTTTTTCCCCCTTCTTCTTCTATTGGAAAGAACAAAAGTGAAAAGAAGAAGGAATCTTACAAGCATCAAAATGTCATTAAGTTCGAGATTAGATTTTTTTTCAAGGAGAAGAAATCGCCTAAGCGTCGTCCTAAATGTTACCGTATTTTAAAAAGCGTTTTCTCCCGTCTTTTCCTATTCAACTTTTCTTCGAAGTTTGTTTGATTATTCTTTTTTACATTAAAAAAAAAAAAATTGTATTTATCATTATTTTTATCAGTCAAAATCATTTATTGGGGAAAAAATCCTGTAAATGAATAAATTTCACTATTACTTTTTTTTCCATCTAAATGCTAATTCTATTCTCCACTGTTCAGATATGATATTGTATTGCATGCATATTGTACTCAAAACTTTCAGCATCATGAAATGTACGGTGAAAATCGTGTCTAGTTAGGTACCAGCACCGAAATACGTCAAATCATAAATTGAAATATTATACGGAACAGTCACAACCGACCAATACCCTAACAACGTGACTCTTTAGCCCTTTACATCCGACATTATGAAAAGTGGAATAAGAAAAAAATTATAATAAATTAAAATAAAAGTAATGATAATAATAAATTACGTATAATGTCGAAGGTATGCCTGCTGTGGGAAACTTTTTTCAAATGGGAGGCCGAAAGTGAGTGCCGTCAACGGAATTCTAACCTGGGTCCCCGATGAGAGTCTAGTACAGCAAATCCACGTGATAAAGCAGACTTACTAAAGAATTTTGTAATTAAAATTTTGTTTTTTGGAATTCTGTAGGTTCTCGAACTTTTATCATTGATATCATTACCGTTTATGAAAGAAATTCAAAAAAATGGAACAGAAATTTTTCATCTTCACAATAGTCTGCAAAAGATGCCCAATATTTCTATCTGTAAAACAGATTGAAATTTAACTTTTCAATAGAGAACAATACATAGAAAATTCAAGCGAGATCGAAAAATTCGGATATCGACAATGTGCGTAGCCATTTTGTAACTTATTTTACAAGCTGACAAATCCTGGTAATACATGGGGAAAAAATTTCCCATAAAAAATTAACGTCACACTTGATGAATAATATAGTTACGCACATTCAAAACGCTCAAAAGTTATGATTTTAAACATGTCGCGTCTCTCTCTGAGTCAGTACCGTGACTTGTCTAGAAGACGTGACACGTGTATCTCGCTATTGAATTATGCAGTGAATGTCTTGAAATTTCCTGTCACTTACTCTGCACCCACCACACACACACACGCATGCATTTCGTTTGTGATGTAAAAGTTAATGAGTGAACAAAAATATATGTGTATGATAAAGTCTCACTAATTTCTTTGTGTGCCTTCAACTGAAATAAATTAACTGTATCTCAAGCATTAGAAATCCTGATGTTTTCGGACATTTTAAATCTCGGGTCAACGGGGTTTTGGTGCAAAGCCAAGAGTTAAATGGTCCCCTCCCCAGTTCAAAACTATGGAAAACAGTCTTTTTTTTTTGTTTTAATTTGCAGATATTTTTATGTGTAACTATTTCTCATCATTTATGCGCATTGCAAGGATCAAAGAGAGGACAAACAAAACATTTTCGGCCCTAAATTCCTCGAAATAACCATTCTTACTAAAGAAATAGTTTCTGGAACATACCTGAATGAATGAACGAAAGAACTTTGCCACTGGACTTATCCCGTTGCCGAGATCTCTCCCAGCCCAGCTTCGTGGCAGAGTCTGGAACAAATCTAGAACATACCTGGCTTCCATAGATGAGGATGACATGTAAACATATCGTCAAACCATTATCGCTAACAAATAATGTGTGCAACCAAATTATTATTTTGAATCTGCAGTACACGCTGCTTAATGCGATCACATCGGGACTCGGGGTTTTGATAATAATAACCAATTGATAACTATATCCTCAAAATCTCGGTTGTAAGCGTTATGACCATATGCCTCGTTCGGTCGAACGGAACGAACGAAAACGGGACAACTCCGTTTTTCTTTCTGACTTTTGACTAGGTATTTCAAAATGTTAAATCATGCATTCTGCAAATACAGTGATACTCCGGCTAACGAAGATAATTCGCTCCGGAATCACGTTCGTTAACCGAAAACTTCGTAAGCCGAGATATCACTGCGCAGTCGTACATTTTATGAGACGAAAACCTGTCTTCGACGGACGGAATCAAAAAATAGTCCCTTCATTGATTAATGCTTTTATGTGTGTGTGTGCGTCTAAAATGGAATATTATTGCAGTCTCTTCCATTCCCTACAGGTTTCATTGTATAATACAATTAAATAAAAGGTGTGGTACAAACAAAGAGTCAGGGTTCACACCCACAATTACCAACAGAACTTACAAAAGAGTGATCACGGACTCACTCTACCACCACACCAAAGGATGTTTAGAGGTGTCACGAGTTCGATACCCAGTTCGTCCTTGTCAGAAAACTTTCCTGACACAGGGGTAGGGGGACACGACCGCAGGAAAAGATTTCTACCGCAGGGAGTCCCCCATCGACGGGTTAGCGCACCAACCTCTCGATGAGTATGAAAAAAAGCCTACCGTTCGGAATCGGCAATAAATTGTAGGTCCCGGTCTAATTAGCCGTCGTGAGCAGAAAATGACCGTGGTGCGTTAAAAATGATCAAATGAACAATCATCTCACTCGGTACAAGCAAACCTGTTAGAAAATGGAGAAATAATGATAAACTGGAATATATGCGAACGCCATCTATACGTCATTTTAAGAACTTCATGTCAAAAATGTTTTTTTGGAAAAAAAAATCCAGATCATCCTGAGATGATAGGAGCACACACTGAGGGGTTAAAGTAAAATAAAAAAAAAAATCAAGAAATTAAAAATGGCATTCCATAATTCTCCGCACTTCCAACTACGTGTGTGAGAGGTAACAATTCAGAGCATGACACGTCTACAATTTTCAAAAATATACGAATATGATTTTTCGGTGAAAAAAAAGAACTGTAATAATAATAATAAACACAATAAAAATATTTTCATTGCTTTCAATCAATATTCACTTGAGATTTGCATCTCAATCAGTGAATCCCAGCGCAATACCGAAAATTGCAGCCTGATTAGCTTTGTACGAGGGTTGTGTGGAGGGGATTATTTTTCTTCCCCGCCCCAATGATAAAGTCCATTTGAGGCTTCTTCAGAGAAATTTTGCATGTAAAAGGAATCTAAATAAGGCAGACGTAATTAATTAGCATCCTGCACTGATTGTTACAAGTTTTGCTTGTCGTATAATTATCATAATCATCGTCTCGCAATTGCTCATCCCAATGTTCAGGAATAAATCGCACGGAATACTGCGCTCAAAGCATAATTATCCCGGGCTGCTAATTAAGGAGGCAGTAATTAAAACAGCCAAACACAGCGGAAATAGTTTTCCCTCTTGTGGCGAGATGATTCACTGCGAAGTTAAAATGAGCGACGTTTTAAGCCTCCCCCCTCCCCACCCAACAATGCCTTTTATTAACATCGCGCTGTGGAAACTCTTCCCTGTGAAATCCCGGAAGATAAACCTCGAATGCATTATCCAACATGTATCCGGTGTCAGTGTAATTAAAAATGGGAAAATGAATGAATAAAAAAAAGACGGAGAGAAAGAAAGAGGGAGAAACGTCATTTACACTTGAATAGTTAAAAACTTTGAATCCACGCATTATAATATGCAGATGCGTGTAGTCAAAGAATTATTTCGTAGGTGAATAGCTCACTTACAAAAGCTACCGAGTTTGGGGACTTTCGCCCAGGGCTCGCTGTTCCCTTTAAATGGATACAGAGATTTTTGACAGTCAAGGGGCGGGGGGGAGGAAACAATGCCTTCTTTAAAGAATTTCTGCGAGAAAATGAGATTATTATCTCTCCCTTACGCTAAATAAATGCATTTAATTTTCCGTTGAAAGCAGCATTTTGTTCTATGCAATTGCTGTTTTGAACTGTCTGTGGAGACTATTTTTGAGCTGTTTTATCTCAAACTGTCTCTCGAGAATATCACGGTAAAGGCTACTAAACCAAACGCGCGTTGAACGTCATCCCCGGTTAAGTTATTTGAATAAAGTGTTTGTGTGTGCGGTTTGTAATTATAAAGTTAAATACGAACTTTAGCTCAGTAGTTGTTTGATCTTTCTCTCCCTCTTTCATGATCTTACATTGATATTAAATGCACTATGATATTATAGATGGTAATGTGATCACCACATATTCCCAAGAGATATTTACGATCTGTGCAAGGAATTTGAAAATGTGTTAGTAGACATCCATGCCCGAACCGGGATTCGAACCCAGACCTGCACAGCTCCCTAACCACTGGACTGCCAGGTGGCATGTCCTTCGCTTACAAACTATTGGCAAGAAATTCGGATGATCTCCATTTGACGAATGGGCGATAAATATAGTAACCTTGTTCGAACCTAACCCCTCGTTAAGAAAAGGGGAAGAAGGTAAACAAGAAAAAAGTAGGAAGAAGGGAAGAAAACAAAACAGATGAAAGGAAAACACAATAATAGTTAAGTACAGATAATAGAGTAGGTATACGTGAAGTAGATTTCTCTTTTCACCCTCTGCCTACCTGTTTTCTTTCGATCTTATATGTATATAGTAGTATATACATCATGTGTGGGGGAAAATCACAAATAATTGTATAGAAGTAACAGGAAGGCAAAATTAACAACTTCGTAGGGTTACAACAAAGCCTCGCGATGATGAGGAGAGAAGAAAGAAAACAGAGAGAGAGAGAGAGAGAGCTTGTTTGAATTTATTACACGAGTGTTTGGACGCAATATTACAGCCTTGATCGTAAAGTGGATAAATTGTGTAAATTGACTAGAGAATTCGATGATCCCGACTTAGCAATTTTTCGGTTAATAGACAGCTCAAAATATTTCATGTTAGTGCACCACTGTTGCACAAGATTTAGATGTTGAATCCAGAGCCGAAACTGAGGGTTGGAGCAGGTGGGTCTGGTGCCGCGGTTGCTGGATCAGACGGGGCGCAAATTTTATCCTTTTAATCTGTCTTTCAACATCACAAGGAGAGGCACCAAATTGCGTGCATGCCCCGGCTGATTAAGTATCTGGTTGCGGCCCTGCTTGAACCGCACCGAATGATTTGATCAGTGTTCTCAAACCTTTCCGTACTTGCGGGCCGATGAGATCGGGTGAAGAATTTCGCGGATCGGCATGAACGGGAGAAATAATTTGAGAGCCGGTGAAAAAGAAATTACATAGAAGGAAAAAATTCCCTCTCTGTAACTTATGTTATTTTATCATGTGAAAAAATCATTCAGATGGAACACCCCTCCTGACATCTGTCAAATGAGAACAAAACTACTTGTTAGAATGCTTCATGTAACGTTTATTGTCGGCTTTAAACCGGTGAGCAACATGAAAATGAACAATACCTGACACCATATATATATGTTTCCGTGATACACAGCGGTATAAAACATTTCTGCATTATGACACCGGTTATTATACTTTTGCACAGACATTTTTTACACACAGCAAAAAAAAAAATACGCTGTGACCGTTGCTGCCACCTATGAAATGAAAAAAAAATTTCTATAATTCCTCAATTAAAATTAATTGTTGGTCTTAAACCAGTGTGCAGCATGCAAATGAACAGTACATGGTTTGATATCATGTATTTTTTTTATTTCCTTGCTACATACATATTGCCTAAATTTTATGCGCTAAAGTACCGGCCACTTTGTTTTCATGTATACCAAAAAAATTATTTTGTCGCAAACATAAACATACAGCAACCGGTACTATGTGGTTCACAAGATTTACATCGGTATGCAGCATGAAAATAAACAATATATGGTACATATCATGTATTATATATTTTCGCGGCTCACACCGGTTTAAGACCAAGAATCAATTTTGCGCAGAGAATTTATAGCAAATAGTTTCATTTCCATTCAGTGGGTGGCAGCCCACTGAACTCGTTCACTGAAGGAGTTCAGTGGTCTTAAAACAGAGTGGCCCGTGAAAAGTCTGACCTGGAGGCACACGAAATTCTCAAACTGTGGGCCCTTACTGCGTGGCCATGGGTCTCCGTGTCGTGCTCGGTTGCACTCATGGTTGGGACTCACGAGGTTAGAGTTCTGTAAGCCTGTTGGGAGGCATATTCACGAATCAAGAGCTTTATTATAACCATCACCAGAGAAAAGTACCCGTGCAAGAACTCTGAGGTATAACTTCAACTGAAATAATCACCATGCTACTCATTGAATTGTAGAATGTTCAATTTGTCGGTGAATCTCTCCTGAGTACGAAATCAACCATCTATCCTCAAAGGTTTTAGTCAGCACCATGTCCCCACTAGGGTAGGGCTGGCAGGACTCTAGCACGGGATCCCGGGGCAAAGCTCGTTGTTTTTGTGGGGTTTTTTTTACATTATAAATTCAATGAAGAGGAGACCCCAACATAGGGTAGGTATAAAGTATAAGGTGGAGAATTAATTAAGGAGAAAATGTGTTTAGGGTGGTGGATAGAGTGTGCGAGTGTGTGGAGATAGATAACGGAAGCATTTTCAGTCATTCACAGAATCTAAACGTCGTACTCTGTAAACTTATTGACTATGAAAAAGTGGTGCCTTTCTCGAATACTTTTGCCCATAGCCAATATAAACGGGGAGAAAAAATTTATATCAGCAAAATTATGCCTTCTAGAAAATATTGAAAACATTATGCACACAGCACAGTACTATATTACATGTGAGAAACATCAATGAACTGGAACTACTTTCGCCATCTATCAAATAAAACTGTTATAATTCTTCTATTAAAATTGATAATTGGTTTTTGATTAATGCGTCAAATGAAAAAAAATCCATATGATGTAGTATTACTTGGTATTTTATAAGCAATAATATTAATTAAATTGGCAAGTTTGCTTCAAAATGCTGTCAGTTTTTATTTGTGTACGGTAAAATAACGTTAGTAAAACTCATAATGTGTAGCCATCCTTTTCTAAAAAAAATCCATCTATACATGTAAAACACATTATTTCCAACCAGCCGTCTAGCTTTTTGTATTCAGAGTAAATTTGATAATGTAACTAATATTATTGATTGTAAAATATTAATAACATTATATCATTCTGTTTTTTTCATTTGGTGTACTAATCAAAAACCAATCATCAATTTCAATCGAAGAATTGTAACAGTTTTATTTAATAGGTGGCAGCAGTTCTAGTTTGAAGATGTTTCTCATAGCAATATAATGCTGTACCGAAGTGGTTTTAAACCTTTTTCAGCCCGTGGCCTCTCCCTATGGACATATTTTTTTTTCTCGTGACCCCCGTCTTACCCAGGGTCCTACTCTCATCCAGGATACAAATAATACTGCTTATAAAATATCAACTAATATCTTATCATATTGTTTTTTTTTTAATGTGGCACATAAATCAAAAACCGGTCGCTAATTGGAATCGAAGAATTATAATGGTTTTATTTGATAGGTGGCGGAAGGGCTCCGGAGAGAGAAGACGTGGGTTCGATAGGTGTTTAATAGGAACGTTGATGAAGTGCTCGCGAGCACGAAATCGAAAATCAGCTTCGATCACTCTAGGTGCTTCAGGGGAAGCACCGTGGTGCACGCGAGCAACGGGTTGAAGACACACAGTAGAAAGATTTCATATACACGTATATTTTCGTACTTGATCAAAATATTAAAAGAAAAAAAGTGGAAATTAATGTTATATTTCATCCATATTACATTCATGTCCCATTGATAAGTTGGTGCGGTTTATAATTTTCTTCTACTTGATTTTCTCAACTCCTTATCCTTAAAAAAACTCGCGATTTCAAAAACAAAGAATGGAATTTAGGAATTTTTGAAGCGGTGGAAAAATCCCAAATCTCTCATTTGCAATGAGAAATTGCGGCTTTTAATACAATTCTATGGGCGACGATCCTCCTGTGCCCCAGACTTTCTCAGTGTGGGAGGGGGGGGGGATAATTTTGTTTTATACTCGAGGGGAAGTGGTTTCGTTTTCCTACTGCAAAACGACACTATAATCTCGACTGAAGCGCGTACACCAGTGATCTTATGTGGGCAACACCACACTTAAAGATATCTAGCGTGGTATTGGGTGCACCCGACATCACAGAATCAACATGTTGATTTGCTTTAACCTGCGCTCAGGGCCGCAACTGGAAACGAAAATTCACTCTGTCGCCCCAGCCATTATATCCATTATGGTGCTACCCTTCCCCGAAATTTTCAACGGAATAAGGATAAAAACTCAGCATCCTTCCTGGTCCAGCGCCACGAGCATCAGGACAACCCCCCCCCCCCCCCACAGCAGTGTCTCAAAAAAAACACCACGAAACCGTACACTTTTGTTCACGGATGGCGCTTAAGTCCTTTTGGTATGCATGGCCCTCCACATCCTGAAGCGGGGCCCTCAGACTGGGATCGTTTGCGGGCCGCCGACCGGACTTTCACGGGCTACTTCATAGTGAATTTATAACGTGAAAAACGCAAAAATGATGATAATCGTCCCGTGCCCCAGGGCTGGGGGAGGGCCCTATATGCTGGTGGTTTCAAGAAGCAGGGCCGTCTTAAGAGTATCATGGGCCCACGGGCCAAGTGATTATTTGGGGACCCTACCTGGTAAATCCTAGAAAATTTCAACCGGATCTCATTTTTAACAGGCCCTCGGGCAGCCAGGGTGGCCCCATGCGCTAAGACGGGGCTGTCAAGAAGGTGTAGCTGTAGCGTAGGTTCGTCCTGCATAAGACGCCTTCATATACGAGCGGAACCATCAGGCATTCTGGTCCTCGCTGAGGTCCTACAGGGTTGCTGCACTTAATCGTCTCTTCGGAAATGGCCGCCAAGCAGACTTAAAAAAAAGAGGATCGCGTTAAAGACTTGACATGGCAACCTAACAGAATTCCCCCGCGCTGAAAATGTAGGGACAAATGCATATGAAAAATTAAATTTAAGGAAAAAATGATAAATTTCAGCGATCGAATTTTCTGTGGGAAATAGGGTATATGGTTACTAATAATTTCATAAAATTATTTCATAAAATTATTTAATAATTTCATAAAATTATTAGTAGCCACGAGTGGAATTCGTTAAAGTTCGTGCGCGATTACAATGTAAACTTCAATTACACACTAATAATTTATAGCAATAATATATTCATACTTACTTTTGAACTTAATTTTTTTTTTCCTGTTTTAGCATACATACGAAAATATTTAAGGTGAAAAAAGGGGGGGGGGGTGAAATTCATTCCCCAGATCCCCTTAATTTTAGGTTCGGCATAAAAAAAAACATTTATTTATAGAAATGACAATTAAGATTAATGTTTCTGAAGTTATTTCCTTCATATAAACACCCAGAAGAAAGGGATTTCATAAATGAACACTACTGACTCTGAATATTGTATATATAATTTATTACAAAAATCAATAATTTTAGAATGTTTGATCATTTCATTTGAATTTTCTTTAAATGCTAAATAGCAGACACAAGTTCAATAATTTCAATTTATGAGCTCAATCAGTGAATAAATTTATTCAATAAAAAAATATGCACACACACACATAATTAATGTACATCACTTATGAAAACAAGACTTTACAAATATCATATTCGTAACACCATATAATGAAATACCACCCTACTTTAGAGGATTTAGCCAGTAAATTTTGAATCACAGAAAAATCTTTAATAACAGATCAGGAAATTTGGAATTTTATTGCAAACAAGTTACTGACACGAATATGAATGATATGTAGTTCTTTGCTCTAAACTGTGTGACCCAACAGCAATTCACCTGGAAAAAAAAAATTAAAATTATTCAGATCAAGCAATTATTTCTGGTAAGAATCCAGTATGGTCATGGGGGTTTGAATTATGTGCAACACAAGAGTATTCTATACATGACACGGTGTTGAGCTTCCATAAGTGTTACTACAGAATTGCTTCTCTCTCTCTCTCTCAATTATTTGGTGAAGGAATGCAGAATGATTCCTGGTAGGAATCTACGATGATCATGGGTCTTTCAATCATATGCAACACAAGAACATCTAAAAAACTTTAAACATGGTGTCAACTCGTAACCAGAGAGTAAATTTTGCAATATAGTATTTTTATACCCCTTCTAAATTCGCAATACCTGCCTGGGAGTCTTTTCATTTAGTTGAAGAAAATCTTACTTACACAGGGTTCAACAAATCTCCAGTGCTAAGTCCATATGATGCCTACAAATCTGTATTGGTACTTAAAATTTTCTTTGTGATAACTAAATTGGAGTCTATTTTCTGATTTTTAACAGGTTTTCCTTTTTTTTCAAACCGAGCACAACTCAGGTCTATCGCCATAGGCAATTTACTACCTAGTGAGTTGCGCCGGAAGTGTAAGTGCGTGTACCTAACAGTCTGAGTGCGTATCTAGTGTTGTGTATGATTTTTCAGTGCTGCCATCTATATCTCAGAAGTGAAGTGAGTGATGTGTAGTGACTGAATATTTTTACTGTTTGTAGGACTGTTGCTCTCTGTGGCGAGACTTTTTAACGGGGAGATCGGCTCGCATTTGCGCCTCGAAGTTGGGAACCACAGGAAACCAACTTTCAGCCGACCACCACTGTGGCGACGGTGGGGTTTTTAACAGTTGTCTTTTAACATAGAAAAATGATAAAGTCCCGAAAAAAGTAAAAAAAAATATTTAGGACTTTTTTTGAGCTTAACATCATCTTTGGCTCCTAAGAACTGGGCTGGAGCCTAAAATTTTTTTCGATTTGTCAACCCCTGACCTACGTCTTTTTTATTTGTACTTCCATTTCGTATATGTGTATAATGAAGTCTACAGTGTACTTTTCAGTTACATTACCAGCTTATTGTTTCAATTATATATCCTAAATAATTATTTGTTTCTTGTTCAGTGAAATTATCCTTCAATTAATCAAAATAGAAATAAGTGACATGAATAGAGTTTTCTTCTAACGTAACCAAGTTTATGCGATGGTAAAGTAAAACATAACAGTGGGAATATATTGAGCATACAAGAAAGATTGAATTTGTGTGCATGCAACAGTTCATATTTTCTGTGAACATCATTAGTGTGATTACAATCTGGACAATGAACATAAAACCATTTTCATGAAACGGGGGAATACATATTTACATGTAGTATTGTTATATGCGATTAGTTGGGAAAATTCACGTGTTCTGATGTTGTGGTAATGGACATGAGAAATAAGTGTTCACCAGTGAATGAGAGAAACCTAATTTTCACGTTTTTCTTGCCATCATAATAATGTGTATTATGTGCTTGTACGTCTGTATAATGAGATTTGTTGTTGACAGTTGTCGAAAACTTTCCCGCCTTCTAAATCTTTTACACACAGTGGACACCTTAATGCTTATATTCTGAAGTAATTGTATTCATATTTTTTGTATTACACTTACCATGATATACCAAAATGTCACTATTAAGAAAAACCCAATAGCATTGAGCATGCTTTCTTTTAACCACAAAGTCAAAAATTGACAAATCAACGATTAAAATGCCAGTTAACTTTTTTTTTGTCAGCTTTCTTATATCAGTTTCTAATTCCCCTTAAATTTTACTCACAGAATATATTAAATGTAAAATACAGGCTGCAAAATAAATTAAGTGAATTTTTGCTTCATTATTTCTCACATCTGTGGCTTTTTTTAACTTGCTGTGTGTTGAGCATTTGAAGTTGCAGGCTTCTCTAAGTATTAAATGGCAGATAAAAAAAGAAAGAAAACATGCTGACAATATTAAAAACTAATAACATTTTTGAATCCTTTGTATTAAGGAGTTCTAGTCCTGCAGTGTGATGATGATGACGTCAATCCGGAAAAGACGAGTTTTCAATGCACGGTGACGGAAACACTCGTCTCAGTCACGTGATCAATGATTTATTTTGGCATCCAGCTGTGCCTTCTCATTTACAAGAAATATCCCGGATAAAAACTTATTTTTGAGCATGTATTTATGCATATAATTCATTAATTCGTACTAATATTTATTTACATCTTTAACACATTCAATACCAGAGAGCATATATTTCGAGGAGGGGTTTATACCGCTTCGTGTTGCGGATCTGGCAACACTCGCCGCAGACCGTTTCAAAATGGCCGCTTCACTGAGGGCTCTTCGACCTCTAGTAAGTTCAGCGATCAAAAATCCCTCGTGCGTTGTGTCGTCCCGTTACAACCTGAACACACGCGTCAGCTATTCAATTTACAGGTCGAAATTCAACCAGTGGCGTAACTTCGAGAGACAGTCGTTCAACAGTTTGCTGGCTATTCAAAATAAGGTTTGTGACCGGCGTAATGAGCATGATTACGCCTTTGCTTATCTCATTGCGATAACCGTTTTGATTTGCTTTCAACTAATATATAAGTGTGTGTGTATTCGGTACAAATGTAATATGCGCGCCATCGGTGCATAGTACGCTATGTAGATTTATTTTTAACTCCCTTTTTATTGGTCTATATAGCATGAGGAAGGCTTGACCACCATGGGCAATGCCCCCAAGCGCAGATCCAGTGTGTGTGGGGGGGGGGGGGAGAAAGATGGGGGTGACCGCTCCCCGAAGAGCCTGTAAATTTGTCTACCGAAAAATTCGGGATGATCAAATAAGCACCTACACAAGTTGCTTCTACTTATCAGCCGAGATCTGCCTGCCTCTGCTCCTTTCAAAGCTGAAAATACCTGCTTAGGCTTCATTCAAATAAATTAATAAATAAATTAAGATGTGTGCCTCCACCCCATTTACAGCTGAAGATATCTGCCTTGGCTTCATTCGCAGCTGAAGGTGCCTCTATTCCATTCACAGCTGAAGACGTCTGTCTTCGCTCCATTCACAGTTGAAAATATATGTCTTCACTCCATTTGAAGCTGAAAATATCTGCCTCCGTTCCATTCGAAACTGAAGATACCTGCCTAGGCTTCATTCGAACCTGAAGACGTCTGCCTCCGCTCCATTTGCAGCTGAAAATATCAACCACTGCATTCATCATTCACAGTTAAAAATCCCTGCTTCTGCTACATTTACAGCCAAAAATGTCTGCTTTCGTCCGACTTGGATCCATTGGGTGGTGGAGAGAAACGATCGTCCTTCTCCAGGGGCGAATAATACAACTCCCTTTTAATTGGTAATATGGTAGAATTTGTCCCATAAAATACGGGATGATTCCGAGAAATTGCACGATTTACTACTCCTGACAGATCCTCTTGGATTCGTGCCTGAATGTCCCTATCAGGTTGATGGAGCCAACTGTTCCGGTATTTATATGTTCTTGCATCATTGTGTCCTTCTTAAGGTCCCTTTAAGTACATCTTGGCTAATGCCTGTCATTGGTTCATATGGAAATAACTGCCTTGGTTTCGGAATTCACCGATTGTTATCGAACAAATTATCAACGAAAACCGAGGTATCGCTATATAAAATCTGGACTCTTGTAAAAATAAACCGATCAGGGTATAAGTCACTGTGAGTATCCAGACTCTTTAAAATATGTAATAATAAATTAAAATAATGATATTTACAAGACTAAAAATGGAAGGCATGACAAAAAATGGGCTGAAATTACAAAAAAAAAAAAAAAAGAAATATGTTGGAAAAATGCAACGTGACAGTATGCTGTGTATCCAGATAATATCCTAGTGACGAGACAATGACATATTGTAAAAACAAAATGATGCTATTTCAAATATTACACAAAGGGAAAGGACGAGTTAGCTGTATGAATTGCCCAGGTCACCTGATTCTAGGAGGGAGAAAGTTCGGCAACCCAGCACCATTATGCCGGCCTTGGAGACTTAAATATTGAAAAATTTCTGGATGCCATTTAAAAATTTCTTTTATGGGGTCATTCAAGTAATACATCAGCATCGAGGGGGAAGGGGGTTTTGGATTGGATGACATGGGGAAAGGGGGTTTGAGGTTGCTTACGTCATCAACCACCCCTTTTTAAAGATATGAAATATTCTAAGCTGCTGACGGGGGGGGGGGGCAGTGTTTTGCTGATGGGGGAGGGAATCAAAAATGGCTGAAAATCTGCTTGCGTAATACTTGAATGGCCCCTATGTGGTGATTTCTGTTATTATTAAATTATCTCGATAATCACAGATATTTGAAACAAAACCTTTATTGTGCATAACATTAGAATGTATCTAGCGATCAAAATATGAAATTGTAGGACTAAAACAGGCTTTAATTTAGCGGTAGTGATTGTGTATGATGCTTTAGAAAAAAGCTCCTATAACTTGTTCCAAGTACAAAAGTAAGAATGATGACATTGACATCATTGTGATGGTTGAATATGTGTATCGGCCTGTTGCTCTCTTTGGTGAGAACAGGTCGGGGTACCATTCGCACTAAATAGCCTAACTCGGAATAAAAAATTAGTTATTTTACTGCTACTAGTAAAATGTATAGAACATGCGCTTGAGGTTTCACCAAGTTGATTTTGGAATGTTTTTTCCTCTTTTTTTAGTCGAACTTGCAACATCTTAGATGCCTGTGCGTCGATAAAAAATTGACAGAGGAAGAGATTGCAGAGAAAGTTCTAAGTGTTGTCAAGACATTCGACAAAATAGATTCGCAGAAGGTAAAATGTTTCAACTATTTTCTTGAGCTATAATTTTTTGAAGTATTTTTAGAGGATAGTTTTCCAGATTATTTCATAAGTTTTACATATTTGGAGACGCTGGAAAGTTATTATAAACAAGAGAAGCATCATATAGTGAGAAAGAACTGAAATCAAAAGTTTTTCCCTTCGAATGTGCCTAACTGTTTATACCATTAGAGAGAAGAAATTATAGAAATAAAAAAAAACGACTATTACCAATCATGAGTATAGAATTCGAAACAGAAAGGTTTCTTCGGCGAGCCAATAAAAGGATAAATGAGGCAAAAGCCAGAGCTCGACCAGAACTGAATGACAGAGAAGGCAATGGTTGGACGAGGTTACGTTATGCCAACAATTTCAAAATGGATGCCAACGATGTACAGGATAATGTTGAGCGTATTGACGTTAGAAAAGTGTCCACCTCTGAATTTATCGAAAAATACGAAAAGCTTTACAAGCCTGTTGTCGTTACGGGATGCACTGACAATTGGAAAGCAAGATACAGATGGAACATGCATCGTTTAGTTAGAAGATACAGAAACCAAAGATTCAAGTGCGGGGAGGATAATGAAGGTTACAGCGTGAAGTTGAAAATGAAGTACTTTGTGTCTTACATGAAAAACAACAAGGATGATAGTCCCTTGTACATTTTTGACAGCAGCTTCGGGGAGCATCCTAGGAGGAAAAAGCTGCTAGACGATTATGAGATTCCTTCTTATTTTCGGGATGATCTTTTTAAGTATGCTGGCGAGGAGAAAAGACCTCCCTACCGGTGGTTTGTTATGGGATCTGAGAGATCCGGGACTGGTATTCACATTGACCCTCTGGGTACCAGTGCATGGAACGCTCTCATTCAGGGTCATAAAAGATGGTGCCTTTTCCCCACACATACACCCAGAGAGATGATCAAAGTACGTCCAGAAGAAGGAGGAAAACAAGGCGATGAAGCAATCACTTGGTACAAGTATATTTACCCAAAGACCAAATCACCATCCTGGCCCAAAGACTGCAAGCCCCTAGAAATTTTACAAAAGCCTGGTGAAACAGTGTTCGTTCCGGGTGGCTGGTGGCACGTTGTGCTCAATCTGGACTGTACAATCGCAGTCACCCAGAACTTCTGTAGCCTTACTAATTTCCCTATCGTATGGCACAAAACAGTCAGAGGTCGACCAAAGCTCTCGAGAACATTTTATAGAGCTCTCAAAGAAAAGAGACCGGAATTAGTTGCAATTGCTGATAAGGTAGATCTGGAGTCTCACACTGGTGTTGCCTCAGACAGTTCAACTGGATCAAGTTCATCGTCCTCGTCTTCCTCCTCTTCATGTTGTTCAAGCTCAGGTAGTGATGATGACTCAGGGAAGGAAAGCATCAGTGACCGCAAACGAAAAAGGTAATGTATGTGTTTCTTATTTTTAACTTTATCAATATAATGTTTGAAATATAAGAATGCTATTTCTTTTTTAAAATAACTTTTTAGTGATAACGAAAAATGCAAGCTGATTGTTAATTTGAGGGGGCAGTTGGTCTGTAGCCAAAGAAAGGATGTCTGCACATTCCCAAACAAAATTAGCAGAGCTGAAGAAGTCTGGTAACGATGCAAGTTATCTTTAGTTCAGCTTATTTTTTTGCATGTAGCTGGGTTATGCCATTCTTGGACAAGAAGCATCGATTAGAGAATTTTTCAATTTTGTTATCCTTGTCATTGTAGCCAAGTTCAAAATGGCCATTAAAGTAGGCCTACAATTTATAGGAAAAGAAGTCCAAAATTTTCTTTTGCTTCAACTAAAAGCACTATCGGCTGCTAGTGAAACTTCTACATGGCATGCAAATTTGAATTTGTGGACTGAAATGGTTTCAGTTGATAGACATTCAGATAATGCTCTACTGCAGCGGTTCTCAACCTTTTTTGGCTCGCTGAGCCCTTTCTGGTAAAAGATTTTCTATGACTGAGTCCCCGTAGGCTTATTTTTGATTTATTCATCAAAGTTACTGATTTATTCTTAATTATTTAAAAACATAATTATCTTTTCAAATTCACTGATTTTTTTTTGTTCTCCTGGAGCGTCCGTGGAAAACCCCTGGAGAGTGCACACTGAGTCTCAAGGGCTCCGCGGAGCACCGGTTGAGAACCGCTGCTTTACTGTAATTACATTGCAATAAAAAATATTAAGGTACATGCAACAGTGGTGGGCCACTTAAAAACATTTAATTCATTATATTTAAAACTTGAAGTAATAATATCCATTTGATGATTATTGTTTAACATAATCTAAACTCTTATCTATCATTGTTATTAAAGAAAAACTTGGACAGCTGAGAAAGTTTTGCAAAAAATAAATTTATAGTACATAGTGGGGCCCCACCTAAAAATGAAAAAGAATGCTGTTGGGGGAAAAAAAGTTGAATAGGACTATTTAGTTCGCACTCTTGTACCAGTACAGGTGGTGAATATTTTTATTTTAGCTGTGGCTATGATGCAATTAATATCTGGAAATATTATATCTAAAACATATTTTATACTCAAGCAAATTTTTTATTATCTTATTGATGTCAAGCATTGAACAGATATTATTTTCTCTTTTTATTTCCTGAACGATACATAAATGCACTTTTGAGCACAACTACGTAAAAGTGACACAAAAAGTCACTGAAGCTGCTTCCATTTTTCTTTTGACTTGAAAAATCTTTCTTTTTTTTTTCTCAAACTCCACTATTCTTTGACAATCAAAGGTATGTTTACATAACTTCACTTAATTATTGTGTTAAAATATTGTCACAAATAATGAAATTTATGCAGAAATCCTCAAAGCAGAATGTTTTGCATTGTTCTGCAATAGGCCTTCAGGTGACTGAAAATGTTCTGCATCAAAAAATTTCCTGTCACTTTCCTTCAGACTTTTTTTTTTTCTTTTATTTTCTTAAAATCTTCCTGAGGTTGTTCTGCAACGTACATCAGTTTTTGGTACATTCTGTTTTGAAGGGATAAACTTTGTGTATTTTTTACAAAGTTCAATTAAAAAACAATCCCCCATGTGATATGTGCGACCCCATATGAAAATGTTAACAAAAAAAAAACAAGCACAATGCCAGAACCATGAAAAGGATAAAAATATCCCAAATTTGTATTGGTGATTTGGCCAGAGAAAAGTACTACTACAACGTACATGCACCTCATCCACATTCCTCTGTGGAATTAATAACAAATTTGTGCATGTTGAAATGTGTGTGCTCATGTTGTGAATCTAAATGTGAGGTTTGTTACTGTGCTGCCATCTGCCATAAATTTTTCTGAGTGTTTTTAAAACACAATTTTTCTAACATTGAAGTGCAATGATTGAATACCCTCTGTGGTGAGACTTTTTTAAAGGAGAGATCGGCTTCCATTTATGTCTCAAAGTTGGGAGTCACGGAAAACCAACTTCAGTCAACAACCACTGTGGTGACAGTAGGGTTCAGAGAAAAGTACTGAAGGGAAAATTATTTTTCTCCCACAATTTTCCTCCTTTTACGTCATGTGATCTCAAAGATAACTCCTAAGCATAGAGACATTTTAAAAATTATGTGTGAAGCGATTATAGAGAACTGTTTTGTGTCTCTGATCATTCTTTTGAGCATTGGAGGCTGGTAGGACTCCCACCTTTGTAATCTCTGAAGTCTTGCTGTAGGCTATACACTTTCTTAATAAAAACGTTGTAGAGAAACAGGATGTTTGATCATAACTCTGAGAAATGGTAAGTCTTTTTTTTACCCCCAGTTATATTAGTGTTCCGGTATATATCTGTGAATATAGAAAGAAAAGTCTACTTTTGTACTCCTGCGTGTAGGTTTCAGCACTATTTTTTAAAAAGGAGTAATCAATTGAACTAAATGTATGAAAAAAAATGGAAATTTAACAAACTAAATTCTTGATCCTATCACACTATGTATTCCCATATTAGACCAGGGCTGCACAAATCCCAGGTCGCCACGATGACTAAAAAATTTGGATTGGTGCCTAAAATTTTCTATAAGAGGTTGGTTAGTAAATTAGAGTCAAGACAGCACACATTTTTTGGAATTTATATCAGCGTATCTATCAATATGGAAGGAGGCCTGCTATGTCCAGGAAAAGAAACATTATTCTGAACCTGTTTTTCTTTAAAAACAAATTCTTGGCTCTTAAAAAATTTTTCTCGCGCCTAGACTTTTTCCACACATTTTAAATAAACAGCTCTATTTTGCTTAGTAAATTGAACACAGGTAATTAGTAGTTTAAATAAAATAGACCATAAAATTATATATTATCCATTCTAGACTCTTTGTATGTCAAATTAAAATTATAATTAATGTTTTGTTTTAATTATTGCAATAAATTAGTGCTTGAAAATGAAACTCAATTCACAAAAAAAGTCACTCACTCATCATGTTATCAACCTAGTCTGTTGAAAATATCCAAAACCATTCGGAAACCAGTTTTTTACGCTTGTGTCAAAAACTCAAACCTGGCTAATGGAAAATATTCTGTTTGGTTTGTGATTATGTTTTTCTTTGAATTCTTTCTGAATAGAAAATTGTTATGTACCAGTACTCATTGTTCTGACATGTATTCAATACATAGGTCAGTTTTTATGTAATACATTATGCTTTGAGGGATATTAGGTTTAGATATGTGTTTGCCGAGAGAAAAACAAACCACATTTTTGGTCCCTTGAAATTTGTTATAATGAGATTTGACTGTTTTTATAAGGATATTTTGTCTTTGTAGAGAAAGATGTCTTCTCCGCTCTTGTTAATGCAATATATATGGGAAAACTGGCTGCAATGATGTTTTAGGGAAGGAAAATTTGTCTGTTCCTTTCCTAAACAATATCTCTTCAAACGGCCAATTTTCACATGCATATTGTATTCAAGTTTTGTGAAGATATTGAGTCTGCGTGATCTCTGTTTGTGAATGTTTTATGTGCTCCCCTCTTCCGCACATGGAAATTAAATTGAAATGGGTGGGTTTTCAATCTGGGTGGGGTGTATTGAAATCTGATATTGTTCCCTACCATGGTCTGCAATCTTCACGGTAATAGACGAGCAGCTTATCACACCACACCACTCAGGTGCACATCCTTCTACTGGATTTGTTACCTGTTAATACCAAAAATTTTCTTTGTGGTTATTAAATTGCAGGCTGAGAGCTGCACAAAATGTTTAGAATTTATAGCAGTAGCCTATATCTGTCAACATGAAAGGGTCACTATACCCCCAAAGAAGTTTTACCCTTTTCTCTGGAGTAGAAATATTTTTGCAATTTTTTTTTGTTCAGCCCTGGGTTAGGCCCAAGTACTTGATATTGTATTCTCAGTTGAGTGTGTGTGTGTGTGTTTTTTTTTCATAGGGAGTTAACCCCAGGGCCATCATTTCAACTTTTTCCGGGGGGGGGGGGCAAAGCAGATGTACTCAATGTGTGTGTGTGTGTGTATATATATATATATATATATATATACCATTTTTAGTGTTTTCAAAAGCAGGGTTTGGAGTTAACCTTATTATATAAATGACAAGTTTTTTTTCTTCAAATCCCTTCCTCCAATCTTTTGTATCCTCTTCAAACCTGAGCCGACTAGGTATTGATTTTTTTTTTTATTTCTTTATGTTGTATGTCAAAATGGTATTTAAAAAGATTAAAATTAATTTGGGTTGATACCTTTACTGGGATCATGAGACTTATGCACCCTCAAGTCTTGAAAAAAAGGATCATTAAAACCATTGAAAATGGATGTATCAGTTATATTTTTTCTATGGTCCAAATAACGCTATACCAAGTTTCAATGAAATACATCCACCACAACCAGGGCCATCTTAGGAGCCAAAATTGTTTTTTCTGAGGCCCTACTTGGTAAATTCTAGAAAATTTCAACTGTATCTCATTTTGTGAGGGCCGTGCCCATGCGTTAAGACAGCACTTACCACATGGGTGCTACATAGGTCGGAGTACTGTCAGTATTCTGCGTTATTTGGACTAGGATGGGACAAATATTTGGCTGCTATTCTGTGTTCTGCCCTTTTGCCAAATATTTGGTTCAACTAAATGTTTAGGTATCCAGTTGAATATTTGCATAAATCTAAGCACAACAAAATAATTTAAAAAAATTATATTAATTGAAATTTTTGCATAAATTAACAATTTACTAATTATTTTATGTGGTGCATACCTCTATTTTTGTGCATGAGATGAATTTCTAGGATAAGAAAACGTGAAACTGAAAATAGAACCCTACTACAATAAGGTGGAAGTGAGCATGAATTAGGCCGGGATTACACTACACTATCTACTAATAAGTATTTGGACACCTGTGATAGAAAAGAAAAACTAACTTTATTCAAAATCAATAGTTGGTAGAGCCTCCACGAGAGGCAATTACAGCGTGAACCCTCCGGGGCATACTTTCCACAAGTCCTTGTGTGACGGCTAGTGGTATTTTCTTCCACTCGGCTTGGAGAAGACATGTCAGTTCTTTCACCGATTTTGGATGGGTAGGGCACCCCTTAATTCGGCGATCCAACTCGTCCCAGATGTTCTCGATAGGGTTCAGGTCTGGGCTCTGAGCAGGCCAGTCCATTCTATGAACCCCATTGACACCATACCAAGCCTTGGTTAACCTCGCAGTATGACAGCTGGCATTGTCATCCTGGAAGTAACAGGGGCCCACCCCGTAAAACTGCCACAACGTAGGAAGCACATTGTCATCCAAACTAGTGCAGTAGGCATCGGCGTTGAGCTTACCATGAATGGGGACCAAGGGTCCCAGTCCATACCAGGAGAAACACCCCCAGACCATAATTCCACCTCCGCCGAACTTGACTGTTGGCACAATGCATTCTGGCAGGAGACGTTCTCCAGGCAGACGCCAGACCCAGACCTTGCCATCAGAACGGTAGAGGGTGAACCTTGATTCGTCGCTCCAAAGAACCTGTTTCCACTACGGTCCAATTTCAATGTGCTTTGCCCCAGATTAACCGAGCAACGTGGTTGGACTTTGTGATCAAAGGCTTATGGGCAGCAGCACGACCATGAAAACCAATCAGATGTGCTTCCTTACGGATGGTATACATTGAAACAATACTCTCGGATACCTGTTGAAACTCTTCGCGGATGAGGGCCATCGGTTGGGTGCGGTTCTTCCGAATTTCTCTGGCCAGCACCCGTCGGTCTCTATCTCCCAGTTTTGTTGGTCTGCAGACTCGGGGCAAATTCCGACAATCACAGCTCACCTTCCACTTCTTAATCACATAGGCCACTGTCGATTTTGGGTACTTCAGCTCACTAGATATGTCCCTTAAGGATCGGTCATTTTTGTGATACCCGATAATTATACCTTTCTCGAAATCAGAGAGCTCCGAACTGCGCTGCATCTTGCATGCGACTAATGCAGATGTTGTTTCCTACACGATATATACCGGCAGAGGGCGTGACGTATCTCAGGACCGCAGATATCGTCATTTGCATAGGTGTCCAAATACTTATTGGTAGATAGTGTATAAATATACAAATACAACGCCACAACAGGCAAAATGCCCAACGAGGTGGCTGATAAAAAGATGCTCATAAAAATATGGATGCCATTATTTCAAAAATACAGCAACCCAATGCCATAAAAGTTTGATAAAAATCCCTTTTATAAAACTTAAAAAATCCAGCCAATAAAGCTCATAGGTTACATTCGAGCAAATGCACTTAATAATCTTACTGGTTGGATTTTTCAAATTTTATAAAAGAACTTTTAGAAAACTTTTCAGTTTTATACCCGGCCTTACACAAATTCACTAACTGAAGATGAACCTAGACAAGAAACATTGGCCTACAAAATGGGACAAAGAACATCTATATAGTGGGAAAATAAGTCGTAAATTTTATGACGCATTAATACTTGAGAGTAAATAATGGTTGACATTTTCTCCATTATGTGTAAAATTGTAATAAGTGGTCGGCTAAAGTTGGTTTTCTGCAGTTCCCAACTTCAAGGTGTGAATGCGAGCCAATCTCCCCATTAAAAGGTCTCGACACAGAGAGCAACAGGCCTACAATGGGCGTTCAATTATCCATTCATTACACTTCACTCACTATGAGTTGAGAAAACTCATAGTTTAAAAAATTGATTGCAGATGGCAGCACTACACATAAGCATTACACAGAAACAAACTCCACAGAAGTTTCATTACACACACATTCCAACATTTACCAATTTGTTAGAAGTTCCACAGGTGCATGTCTGGTTTAGTAGTAGTTCTTTCATAGACTTAGCATCAAGCTGAACAGTGTGGGAGATTATCTTTTCCATTTGCATTTATCAGGCACAGAAATGAGCTGACCAAATCACAAATGGATGGCTGGGGACACTTATGAACTCAATTGGGTTGTGTCAACACGAGCTTCACAGTAGACTAAAGCTAGTGTTCGTTGTGTATAATGGTTAATTAAAAGATCATCTCTCCCTCTCTGATCTTCCTGCATGTTCTCATTTATTTAATTTGAAGCTGTCCATTTTAACCTTCGATCGTTTTTTTGTATAGCATTCCTTGGTGTTGTAAAAACTTATCTTTAAATTTTGGGCAAAAGCTGGAACAAATCAAATGGTTTTCCATAGAAACCTATGGAAAATCATGTTTTAGCTAACGCACATGATTCTAGAACGAATCATTTTCTTTAGTCGAGGTATCACTGTTATATCAAAATACAATATGCCATCGATAAATTTGATTGTCAATATCATGGCAATGAAAATCTTTGTCACCAGTTTTTAAGGTTTATTTAAATAATAAATTGCATAATTAAAATTCAATTTTAATCATTTGAAATTACCATTAATTTTTTTTCCAATTAAAAATGGCAATTTTATTTATAATTATTGAATTTTAAGGAAATTATATTCGGCCGCCGAATATTTGGTATTTAACCGGATCACTATTTGTCCTATCCCTAATTTGGACCATGGGTGGGAGGAAGATAACTGCAATAAAAAGGCGCAACTTTTTCACCTGGTCGTAAAAAAAATTGACTTTTTTATTCCCTCAGTCCATATATATTATGTACCAAGTTTTATCAAAATATCTCCATTAGAATTGGCACTACATACGTCTGAGTAGTATAGGTTTATGATTTGTGTAGCCACCCTGTTTCACTTTTGTATGTAACTGTCATTCTCAATGTAAAGAAACCTTTTTTTTTACATTCATCTATTTAATGAGATAGAAGAAAATAAATTTTTCATCAACAGCAATTTTTCACTGTCTCCAACCCATTTAAAATTGGAGTTTATATCAAAAAAGTGAAGTACTTTTCTTTAAAATTCTATCTTGTGCACAGAATGGTCATTTTTGATAAGAGTCATTCTGAATTTCATTCCAGGTGACTTTGGATGCACATTTCATGCAAGATTTGGGAATCGATAGCCTTGACCATGTTGAGCTGATCATGAACGTAGAAGATGAGTTCAATTTTGAAATTCCTGATGCAGATGCAGAGAAACTTCTCCATCCAAAAGACATTGTAGCTTATGTGATGCGCAGAGAGGAAGCTATATTTGCTCAGTAGCTTTTTATCGAGGGGGGGAAAAATGACGGACTTGTTTTCTTTCAATTAAATTTTTTTTTTCTTTCTTCATCCGTATCCGTGATGGAAATTACAAGTGAATTGCTGTAGTTTATGAAAAAAAAGTAAAATAAGAGTTGACGTATACTTTGTGCTTGAATTGATTGTCTCTTTTTTTCTTATAGCATGCACAACACACGTAGCAATCTTATAATCGAGTCATCAGATTTATGAGAAGAGAAACAATGCTATACTGCATGAATTGAGACGTTGAAAAAATTGAAAGTTTTTGGACCACTGTTTATTCTTTCAGTGTTCAATTTGGGAAACTTCATTAAGACAAAATTTAAGTTAATGATTTTTAATGACTTACAGTCTGAAAGTAATGCTTCTGAATATGCTGGCAAGTCTACATATATATGAAATTGATTTTCTGTCTATGTGTATATTGTTTAAACAAATCTGTAATTTTAGATGATCAATTTTGCTAAATTTAGCATATATGTGAAGCAGGACCTGATTTGAACAATAGGCTACTTTAAAAGTACGTAGTAGCTGGACAAATGTCTGAAATGGGTGATAGTGTCGGGTAACAATGACTTGTGGAATTTTTACTGTGGTTCCTTTACAATGCGTTTCAAACGTGTATATGCCTTCACGATAGCTTTTTACTATTATGCTGCCAGTATAGGCCTATGTGTAATATTTTATTAAGTGTTTATTCCTTTATAATCGTTTGTCACTTTTTCAATCCTCCCAGTAATTGGAGAAGGATTTTCTTACATTGAAGTAATTGGAGTAATTGGAGAATTCAGGCAAGTGCTGGGTATTGATGCTGGTATAAAAATATAGTTTGTATACCAAAATACACATTGGATAACTTATTTTTGTGCTCCTAAAAATTTGTACAGAAAAGATTGATTTATAGGCAATACCAGCGTTTCTTACCATTTTTTTTGCGCTGTGGCTTCTTTCGGACCATATACATCTATATGTATTTTCTTTTTATTATGCACCCCCCCAATCATCCATGTGCGAGACTGTGTGTGAATTTGAAGGGGACAAAATTTTTTTAAATAAGGTAGATCTTTGAGCTAGAGACAACTGCACCATTTGTGGTAGTTATACCAATAGAGTTCTTCTACTATGCCATACATGTATCTTGTAAACATTTCTCTGGGGAATTTCTAACGAATTTATGTTGTCAGAGTTACGTGTTCCTGGTGGTGTTGCCATCTATCCTCCATATTTTGGAGTGAAAAAAATGAGTTAAATCCAGGTAAACATTTTTAACGGTAATGCCCCACCCTCCTCAGGCAATACCATCTATACCAGAAAGCCTTCGCGCGAAACTCAGTCCATTATAGTCATTGGATGTATTGCAAATAAAGGTAAAGGTATCGCATACGTCGGCCCGCTATAACCAACGGCTGCAGGTGAAATGTACTTTAGTGACTTCAAAGCTTCACTCGGAGGCCGCCTGCTATAGATCAGGACGGAGAAAGGCATCGCCAGGCCCGTCATTTAGGGGAGGAACGCCGTTGCTCCCCCCCCCCCCCGGCTTTTGAAAATACACTAAAAATGGTATATATATATATACATACATTGAGTACATGTGCTTTGCCCCCCCCCCCCCCGGAAAAAGTTGAAATGACGGCCCTGGGCATCGCCTTCACCAGGGTGGGAGTACAGTTTGTTTTTTTACACTATAAACTAGCTACGAAGATGCCGTGCTGCAGGATATAGTAACCATGGAAAAGGGAGGCAAATTTGCAGATTTCTTTCCTATCAGTCTTTTTTTGATGCAACTACTCTCGGACATACTTCCCTTGTAAAGAGCGTGATGTCAAAAGCTTCAAAATGCGACGAATTGAGAAAAAAAATCATTTCAAGCCGGCATTACGCTACAAGAGTTTTATAAAAGTTATTTTATAAAATTTGACAAAATTCGACTAACAAGCTAATCGGATACATTCAAGCAAATGCAACTAATAAGCTTATTGGTCGCATTTTCAAGTTTTGCACTATAAAAGTTTAATAAACGTACTTTTATAAAACTTAATGCAATGGAGAAGCGCGCATGTTGCATTCTAGCGAATATAACAGATAGGGTTATTGTTTAAACTTTTGAAACTTTGCTGGTTTTGTAAAAGATCTTTTATTAAAATTGAAAATTTTGATCAATAAACATATGTTGCATTTGAGCGAATGTAACCGCTTATTGGTTGCATTATGAAAGAAATTGAAATAAGTTTGATGAAAAAAATTTCTAGTTATTACACACTATAAAAGTTTGATGAAAGTCGCATTATATAAAACGTGAAAAATGTAATCGATAAGCGTATCGGCTACATTCGATCGAATGTAACGCTTATTGGTTATTTTTTCAAGTTTTGTAAAAGATTTTTTCTAAAACTTTTATAGCGTAATTTCGACCTTGCGGACGAGACGGCACGTAAATGTTGGGTCACTACAGTCACATGTAGGCACTTATAGGCAAGACAAGAATATTATTTATTCCAAACAAACGTTTTTTGAAGTACAAAAATGTATCTGTACACTAAATGCATGAAAGACAATTTTAATATGTACATACGCGCAAGTAAGTATACATAATTATGTATTCGTAACCGGGGGGTTTCTTTGAATGAAATGTGAATTTTCGAGATTGTGGTTGGACCCGTATTTCAATGAAATGATGTTAATCAGCTGCCGTTAATATTTCTACTTGAAGGAGTATGAGAATTTGTTTTTCTTCAACGAAACATCTATTGATCACAATCCGTATTTCACGGGACTTTTTAAAATATCCCGTTTTCTTCAGCGGAATTTTCAAAATTTTGTTTTTCGTTCTATAAAAATGTAGAAGCTGCCTTCCGAAGGGCTAATCGCACACAATAAAATGTAGCTAATAATAGATGAACATCAATTTCTTTTTAATTTAAAAAATATGTAAATATCTTATTTTGCTATTACCTAACCCACATCGAACCCTCACACACAAAGAACTAAAAAACACCAACTCAATCTAGAATTCGTTGTAAATAAAATGGAAGGGGGAAAAACGTTCGAACTCCTTCGGTTGTCAGTTTCTGTCAAACACTAGTTATTTTTCGCTGCTGGGACAGTTTAGAGCCGATTCCAAATGACTCGATGCTAGCTCAAATGCCTAGATCGGTTAGAACGGCCACCCTTAGTCTACAACTGTTATAGAGAGAGCATTGACCACAATACTCTGTTTGAATCCGCGTAGAATCGGAACGGACACAACTGTGCCAAAAAGAATTTACTTGTCTAAAGTACCAAAGGGGGGTGGGGGGATGTTTAGAGGTGTCGCGAATAAATTGTAGGTCCCGGTCTAATTAGCCCTCGTGTGCAGAAAGCGACAGAAATGATCAAACGAAACATATTTTTCTTTCGTCACATACAATACACAGGGTGTGCGAGATGTCCTGGGCACATTTTACAAACTAATAAACAACGAATTTTTAAATAAAAACGCAGTTTGCATAAGAATTTTCATGTCCTCGAGTGTGTGTGGTTTTTTTTTTTTTTTTTTTTTTTTGATGAATAGAAAAAGTTCTAAATTTCACTCACAGATGGCACTGTATCACGAAAAAATTCGACATTAGGCCACCTGGGTATACAGATTTAACGCCCCCTTTCCCTTTCCTGATCTCTTCTTGCGGGAATATTTCAGACAAAGTTTATATACGCCACACGTGTAACCAACATCGAGGAATCGAAGACAAGGATCAGGGAAGTGATCGGGACTCTCCCGATGTTAGCAGACACGTGGGTTGAAACGGAGTATAATTTGAATGTAGCCAGAGAGGTGTTTGTATTCGAAATTCGGTGGCTAATAAGTGGTTATATGAACGCAGATCATGAATTAGCTCTGCAATTTTTGCCCCCCCCCCCCCAACTTCTCATCCTTTTTTTTCGCTGGAGTAAAAATCTAATTCATATATACTGGTCGCCAAGCAAGCGACTATGCGACAACGTTAGTGAACCAAATCATTTAACCTTCAAGTACAGGCTTTTGGCAACAAATATGGACGACATGTATTTGAAGTGTCGGTGGTAAATATCAAAAAGCCGTTTCCCTGTTCCCATGTTAGAAATAGAAGAGAGAAAAAAAAAAGATGAGTGACAGTAGATTTCTCTTCAGTGATCCATTGCATCGTTCACTTTCCCTAATGTATTCTCTTCCGCTCAGTAGAAAGGTACATCATGTGTGTGTGTGGGGGGGGGGGGGGGGGAATAAACAGGAATGTAGAAAAAACGGGAAAAGGGGGGGACTTCCGTTAATAGGGTTACGGTGAAGCTTCGCGATGATGATGAAAGAGGTAAAGAAAGCACAGAGCTGGAATGCATTTCTTTCATTTGCGTTAGGTCCCTGCTCGTTAAGGATTTGATATTCATTCATGAATTCGTTTTAAACCTTAAACATGCAGTTGAACAAGTTGCGGTGTTCGATCAACAACTCGTGAACACAAACTCGCGAATTTTCCACATTGTCTACACTTCAGAAGAGCACCGCGATGCTCGAGAGATTTAATACGCAAAACTATTCGAAATAGAATTCCCTAGGTGCTCTGCGCACAATTAAATAAAACAGCAGTTTATTGAAAATGTTTAATCTTCTTTATAGAAAAATGTTTACCCAGCACACACGTGGGTGACTGACGTGTGGCACGCGAAAGCCTTCTTTAAAAATTACAGAAACATTTTAGTTCCTTCCAATCGATGAAATCCTCTTTAACATTTTTTTTCCCTTCAAATTTTGGAGTGTGGTAAGGGTTGGGGGGGGGGAGGGGAGGAAAGGGTCCAGCCACCCCTGGACCTAGCATAATATTCCGTGCTTTGATCCTGATTTTCATACTTGAAATATCCGCATCTAAGGGACAGAGACATCTACGAATTCACAAGAGGAAAGACGTCATTTAATTGAGGTCGTATCTACGAAAGAGCAACTGAGCGATGTCTAAGGGCACTGAACTTATTAAATCAAGAACGATTAACATCCGGGGAAGGGCCCTTCTGCTTTCAACCCAATATAAATTCTTCACTAAACTCGCTCAGAATAATTTGTTCCAATTCAAATTGATTTAGCGTGGGTTAGAGCAGTGTCCTCCACTGCGGACCGACAATAAATGATTAAATAAATAAGTGATAAAATTAAATGATAGGAATGTTATGCGGAGAGACCGACAGCAAATAAATTAATAGTAGAAATTTTTTTCGGACTGGAAAAATAAGTAAAGAAGGAAATAATTTGCGGACCGGCAAAAAAAAATGAATCAATGATAAATAAGCGGACCGGCAGATTAAGTGAATGAGGAAAGTAATTTGTCGATCGGTAAAAAATAAATGCAGTAAATTACATAATAATAATTACTAATACAGACCCCTGACGGTTGAGACAAAAATAAAAACTAGTGCAAAGACTACAATATTTAGTTGAACTTGAAATTATTTAGTGGCTATATTAAGATTGCGAAGGTTTTTAACAGCTGGCTGATGCGATGATGAATTTAGGAAAGAGAGAAAATTCAACCGTGCGGGAAACCGAACCCACGTCCTCTCACTCGCCGGGTGAGCGCCCTAGGACACTAGAGCACGAAGGCAACGAATATCTCAAGAAAATCCTTTACCTTTCCCAAGAGCTCGTGTGCATTAAACGGGACCGTACATGGACGTTCGGCTCAAAACTTTTTTCATCCTCGCATCAGCCAGAAGTGAAAAACCTTCAAATGAATAGCGGCGAGTGACATCATCTTCGCCTATATGGTCGAAATATTTCGCCGACCGTCAAAAAAAATCCCCTGCGGTTGAAGAATACTGGGTTAGAGAGAGAAATATGGTGGATTCTTCTCTGAAGAGAAACGCGCGTGGTTGCTGCTCGACATTTCATTCTTCACGAGTCCAACCCACTGTTATAAGAAAAAATAATTTTGCAGAGTAATTTCAAAATTTTAAGGGATGGTTTTGTTGAAGTTGAAGGAAGGGGGGGGGGGTATTTTTTTATGAAATACAGAGAAATAACTGCACTAAAATAACCTTAAAATCTGAGGGAGTATTTTCACTCCTTGACGAAATTTGGAGGAGTAAAATTGAATTTAGATGCGTGAATCACACGCATCTAGATGCTTAATTGGCGAATACGGGTTCAACCACACTTCTCGAAAAAAAAATTGCAACATGGGCGTAAAAACGGGAAAGAATTTCACTTTGAATTCCGATATTTCCGTCGAATGTATAACCACAACCGTCTCTAATATGTTACCGTATGAAGAAGAAAACAAAAGGTAAGAAGAGACGCATGCACATTTATTTTAATTTGAGAGTTTCGGGACAGGCACTTGTTTTGGAAGGAGCACCGTATTCTTAATCATGGCGTATATTTTTCTTCCTCGTGTTACTTTCAAATATACGTACACACACACACACTAAAAGAAAATGTACACCGAGAATTTTCCCGTTTCGTCCGTATAAAAGAGCTAACGAGATCTTGAGCAATGAATGATTCCATCAGACGAAAATGAGATAGATGCACGTTCCGTAAACTGTGTTGTGTGTGTGTTAAACACACTTGACTGACGTTTTTAGCACCAAATAACAGAAATATATTTACGTGGTTTGGAGAAAACAAAGAGCCAAAATATTTTTTTTTTGTAAACGAACGATTAATTATTGTTTTTTGTTATCACATGTGGATGATGGGATATCGGACTTCGACCGCTTGTATCTGCCTGGCGTAGCATTTTGGCGATCGGCCGCTGCTCTTCTTGGAGGGATAGTTCTTATCGGATAGACACCTATTTCCACTGAGCTGCCTTTCGGTTCGTCTACTGCCGCAAGGTGGCGTCAGCGTGCCCCTGTATATCAGGAAGGCTATGGATGCGGCAACCGCACCGACCAACACCGAGACCCCGGTGGCGATGGCTGCGTAGAAAACGACCGGCCTCACTGAGCAATTTTCGGGATCTTCGTCGAAGCCGGTCGAAGGACAATGGACGACACCGTCGCATAAGAGTTCGGGATTTATACAGGCGTTTAGTTCCGGACACCTGAAGTCGCAGTTCACGTGCACGGGGCTAGACACCTCGGGGCTCTTGGCTCCGAGACGGTGGCTGGCCTCGTGGTCGAGCACAGAGTTCAAATCTCCGTCGAAGAGTTGCCACTCGACGATTGTCTCGTGGCGCTCGGTCGATGGTATTTCTAGGACAACGGTTGTTGTCCAGCTTTGGTTGCTTCTCGAAGAGCTGTATATTGAGCTGCCGTTCGAAACGTTGGATGTTTTGTAGGTGAGAATAGAATCTTGCAATAATCTCGGTTCGGCGAATTCTTCCAGAAACCTGAAATCGTTCTTTCCCGAAGCCGTCCTGCATATCGTTGTCTGGGGTACCCAGAAGTTCCCTATAGCCCTGGTCGCGTCATCTTTGCTTGTGTACAGAATGAACTGACCAGGGGATTTTTTCGATTGAGTCCGACCGACGCAACGAGTCCCCCTTAAGCGCATCTTCGGCCTTTTTTGTGTGGACAAGACCCATCTGCAACGTTTACCCTGGGTCAACCAAGCGACTTCGCCTGAAATGTTTGAATTTCTGATGGACTTTACGTGGCATCCCTTTGTCGCATCTTCGTGATTTGTTTCGGAAAACACGAACTGCGCCGAAAAGCCGAAGTGCGTGTGATCGTGGAATGCCGTCATCTTCGCTATGGTGAATATAACATCCACGATGTTGACGCTCTTCCTTGGAGGCATGTCGCGGTAGAAAGTCGTAGACTCGAAGGTGAAACTGTTCGTTCTACCCGAGCTGTTCGAGGACGTGCTGCTACTGCTGCAGACGCAACCGAGCAGTACGTTCTCGGAACCGTCTGCGGACTCGCCGATCGACACGAAGGCTTTTTGAGCTGGATCCGCGGTGTCGAAACGGCAAGTCCAACTGCGTAGAAGCGGGTCATAAAAAGTGTGGCAATTTTGAAAGTTTGTCCTGAATTCGTTGACTGTAATGGTAAGTTTCTGGTCCGGTCTTACATGGAACTGATAACGACAGCTGAGGCGTCTTTTCCCGCCTCTGCCGAATTGGAATACGTTCTCCGGAGAACTGAACACACCACGGAGGGCGCCTTTACCGAAATTGTAGTGAAATCTAGTTCCGCAGCTCTGTTTTTCAGAGTCATCGTCGTCGTCATTTCCGATGTCCAAAGGGTTGCTCTCCGTGTTGACGAACTCGTAGCGAAGGGTGAAAAGACTCGTGTCGGTCGAAGGGGTCACTTCCGGGGATCCGAAGAAAGAGTATTTGAGCAAAGCTTCGGATCCTGAACTCAAATAACTTTCTATCGGAGGAAGGCAAGGCTTCTCCGGAATGCTGTCGCGGTAGTCAGCCGCCCTCGTGCACATCACCGGAGTAGTGCGTTCGCAGAACCTGAAACTCGGAGTCGTGATGTTCGGACTGATTCCATCCATGTAGAGTTCGAGAGAAGAAACGTCACACTCGTCGATCGGAATCACATCAGGGCTAGGTATGTAGTCCAGCAAACTGCCACGGGTTCTTACGAAATAGGATAGAAAGTAGATCCACACACGATCCGTGTCACGTGAACCACGGAAGTGTACCTGACACACCGTGTTCGAGGGGAGAGTGTGACGTGGGCTGCTCACTATGCCGAAGGGATTTCCCGAACCATTTATGTGAAGCGAACACCTTTGGGATTGATCCAATCGAAGATCACTCTTGGTAGATCTTTCGTCGTAATATCGTACGCGCACTCTCAACTCTAGCTTCGAGGCATACAGAGCACCATCTGAACGACTGGTTAGTCGTATCTCCATCTCGGGTCCACTAGAAGTGACGGGTGACAACGAACCGGAACCACAAAACTTGGCGATTGGAAATGTATGCCTTGTACCAAAGCTTATATTTCTCTTCACGTCGAACACTTCGACCATGTCCTCGTTGTCGCAGTCGGATAATAAGCCGGCCGATCGCCCGGCCGTTTCTAGGTCTGATACCCTTCTTCCACTAGCCTCTAAGGTAGCCGCCCCGACTCGTATCTTATACTCGTTCGTCTGATATATCTCTATTCTTGCGACAACGCCTTCGACGGCTCTCTCTTGTCGCACGAAGAAAGTGCACGTGAAGTTGCGCAGAAACAATCCAGGGAAGTTTGGTGACCTGATGAGACAGATCTTACGGTCGCAATCGACGTAAGCACGATCACAGTACGTCTTCGTTACTGGCTTGCCGAGATGCAGCGGCAAGTCATCCGCGCCGGATATTGAATCGGTGGGTGATGACGGTGATATGGCCGAGTAGGGCAAAAACCTGTACGTAAGGTACAAACCGAAGGGTTGGTACGAACCGACGGAGGTCCTCGGCGGTAGATACACGGCAACGGAAACGTTGCTGCGGCTGGAGAAGAACGATACTCCGGCCAGCGACGGCAGGAGCCTACCACAGAACCTTCCGAAAACGGGTTCTGAAGGACGAGTGCTGCCGGAAGCATCTTCGAACATCGTCGACAGCTTCTTACGTGAATCCGGTTCCTTCATTGCCGATATCAGTTGCGAGAAACCCCTCGTTTGTTGGCTTCTGAACCTGTCCTCTTGACTGCCTCCGTCTCCGGTTTCCGACAGGCCGAGGTAGCCGTTACGACAAGCGGGCGCCGTGGATGGAGACATATCTCTGCGTGAAGAAAAGCAAAAAAAAAAGGAAAAAGAATCGATTATAGACATCATACCTTACTTCTAAAACACAATCAATCAAACAAATAAATAAATGAAAAATAAATAAAATTGACTAAAATAAAAAAATTATGATCTGTTGGCAGATGGCAGCACTACACATAACAAGCATTACAGAGAAACAAAAAACTTCACGTCAGGTTTCACTACACGTACACGCGCATTCCCGCATGTACCGATTCCTTGGGGGTCCCGCGGGGGGGGGGGTGTGGGTGGGGTGCATGTGTGGTGTAGCAGTAGTAGGTAGGGCCTCCAAAAAATGGCGCGGGGATCCGTGATGTTCTTAAGTCAGCCACCTCGTTGGGCAGTTTGCCTGTTGTGGCGTTGTATTTGTATAAATAATATATGTAGCCCCTATATGTACAGGTTGTCCCATAAATTCGTGAACAGTATAAATATTCATGAAAATTGTAGGAATAGGTATATTTGAATAATGTTTATGAAAAATCATTCTCACGAAAAGTTTTTTTTTTTGATAAATAAAAAAGTTAGTTCACATTTTTGTCGATAGAGAGCGCTGCTAGAAAGTGAAAATCAATGGTTATGAATCTTTCTTCCATCTCTTCTGTCTCCGAAACTCTCGTAAAGCTTCAGCAGGTGATTCGGGGCTGAATGAATGCACGCCAGAACTTCGCTACTGAACTTATCCCGTTGCCGAGATCTCTTCCAGCCCAGCTTCGTCACAGAATCCGGAACACTTATTTCAAGTCAAAAAAGAAAGGGAGGGGGGAAGGGGAAGAAAAGAAAGTAACATACATACAAAAATGAATGAATTATTATTAGGCGAGTCGGGGCTTATGTAAAAGAACTTCACCAATAGTGCTTTATCCACCGATGCCAATACGACAATGAAAACCTTTTGCTTAAGCGCCAGTAAGAAGAAAATTCAGAAATTAGCTGTTAATCGAACACCCTGCATTTTATAGGGTTATTCTGGTTTGCATGTATGCAGTGATTTTATTTTCAGCAGTGCCCGCCGTCGACAAAATTTGAACTTTTACTTCTACACTAAAGAAATCTCTCTTCGTGAGAAAACATTTTCGCAAACTGCATTCGAATATAGGAATTCCTTTAATTTTTATGAATTGTTAAACCAGTTACGAATTTATGGAACACTGTACAATTCATGTGTATTAATAAATGATTTGATTTTGGAATTACCTTAGCTTGGTTGGGGTATTACTTCCTCTTTTGTGATTATATGTGAATGAATTTAAAAATTTATTCTCCCAAACGAGAAAATAAAAATAAAAAAGAGAGAGAGAGAGATACAAAACTACCGTTGGGTAATAATATATACGGTATATTTTATGCATATCTCTATTGAATATCCCGTATGCCAAAAATTTATAATAATGTGACGAAAAATATATAGCTTGACGAGGCATTCCTAATCTGTTGTTCGCGAGCACCCGAAATTGCTCAATGTTAATAGCCGATTTCGTACTCTCAAGGTTCCGGAATGTCCAATTCGAAGATATGCCAGTTCCCGACTTCGACTTACGGATTCTTCCGGAAAACTGAGGGACAGTCCGTCACTACTAGGACCAAAGACGTTCTGTTTTTCAGCGGGTGCACGTTGTTCGAATTCGAGGTTTCAACTTATTGGTGCTATAAACGAATTCAGTGTCCCAGTTGAAAATGAACATGGTTCACACCGTATACTGAGTAAAAAGAAAAGTAAGTGTCTCACTTGCTCGTGCGGAAATCCGGCCGTGGTTCAAGCGTATGGTTATAGTTGTCATTAAGGCGCTCTTCTTCTGATCAAGAGTACAGACAGTGCTCTCAAATTAACAGAGATTTTGTGACACCCCTACTCTATTCAATATGACAATGAAGGTGTCATATTCACAAATTATCATAAAAGCTATGTGCTTATCTATCTTGATGAATGAACGGGTACTATCAAGCATCTTTCTTTCTTTCTTTCCTTCAAACCGTGCACAACTCAGGTCTATCACCATTTATGGGCGAATTACTACCTAGTGAATTCTGCCGGAAGTGTAACTGTGTGTGTACCTAACAGTCTGAATGCGTATGCAGTGTTATGTTTGCTTTTTCAGTGCCGCCATCTATATCTCAGAAGTGAAGTGAGTGATGTGTTATGATTTAATTTGTGCTGTTTGTAGATCTGTTGCTCTGTGGCGAGACTTTTTAAAGGGGAGATCGGCTCGCATTCGTTGGGAACCACAGAAAACCAACTTCAGCCGACTATCAAGCATCTGGAATTTGTCGAGTATACGGGTGCTTGTAGCGTTCGAGTCCAGATTATTAACCCCTTAACGATCAGAGGCGAGGTATGTCGTCCCGATGTAAATGAAATAAATACATTCGAGCTCTCAGGACCTTCCTTCAGGGCTCTTCATTGGTAACACTGTGAAAGAAATTTGTTTTTTTCCCTTCACCTCTCTCTCTCTCTCTCTCTCTCTCAGCATTGTCTTTTCATCTTTTTCTTTCTTGTTTGACGATTTAAAAAATATATAGTATTATATATGCGAGTGAAATGTACCAAAGGGTTGTAGTTGCAAAATTAAGCAATGTTGTCGAAATAAGTATTTATATATAGATACATATATAGAGAGGAAAAGGTAGCTGAGAAGGGGAAACCTACTTTCCTCGCATGTCTTTTCCTTTCATTTTTCATGTGTAAACAATGACACCAGTTTTTTAGATTAATCTCTGCTAGCTCAACTGCACGTCGCCCAAATTTGTTCACCAAAAGCCTGTACGTAAAGGGGGTTAAAGCTTTAAAAAAAATGTATTCGCGAACCTCTTGTAGGCTTTATTGAATCTATCCTTTTCATCTGTGTGTGTGCTTGAAAGGTCAGCCAGTGTTCATTATCGAGCATTCCGATGTGAGGTTAAATGTCACAGGTCATCAATTGCAGACTCATGTTTATTTCATTCAAGTTTTTAGATATTTCGATTACGTCAGTGTATTGAAAATTTTGTAATTACTATGAACGTGGATTTTCGTCGAACGATCAGCAGAAATCAAGCATTATACCTACCATGAACTTACGTTCATGAGTTATGCAATCTGAAAGGATTTCCAAACTGCGCGGTGCTGCTCAAAGGATGATTATGGTCTCTTTTTTACCTCATAATCATTTGTCTTTTATTTTTTTGTTATTTTCCAATTAGTCCATAATTTTTTACCTAGCACTTTTAGTAATTCTATGATTTTCGCTCGGATAAGACTTGGACTGGAAATATTAGTCGAATGCTACACTGTAACCACGGAAAAATGTTTGTTGTATAGTAATAAGTACTTTGAACATTGAAGGACTGGACACACCCCGCTTCCCATCTCAGAGAGATATCGAAGCTTTCCCGGGGGATGGGTGTATCCGGAAATTTATTAATTTATGTGAAAATAAGTAATAAGTACTATAGTCGTATTTAAACTTTCAAGAGATGACAAATGTACCAATCAATAATATTGAAATATCTTGAAGTTTCGCATATACACCCTTTATATCATAAGAGTTATTTATTCGTGTCCTCTTCAAACGCGTTACTCATAATAATGTTGATGTGAGAACTATGCTCTAGGAATAAATGTCCTAGAATACATGGGTCAACATCTTTCTAGAAGTTGCCGGAAAATATTTCTATTGCCCCTCGGGAGAATAAAATCCTCCAATTAAAAATTGGAAATTTCCAATTAATCAATGAGATTAACATTTGAAAATATGTTATTATCATAAACGGACTTGACAAATTTTACAACACCGTAAGGTCAATACTGGTCATTAAAGTTTACATCAACGAGATGCTCGCCTGCTGAACCAAAAGGATGTTCAGAGATATTCTGGGAGTTCACTACCCACTCATTTACTTCCTCTCTGACAGAGTGGTAAGAATGGTAAAACTTTTATTTGTGGAACACATACACCTCTCAGTGGCAGGTGCGGATCCAGGGCGATACGTTAGGGAGGGCGACTTTTTATGTGGATCCGTTCGAACATTCGGTATTTTTCGGGACATGCCATTTTTTTCCCATATGTGGCTCTTGGGAGGAGCTATCACCTTCCTCTGGAAAAGCGCCTACAAAGTGAATGGTGAAAAATGTGTATATTAATCTAGGTATGTAATGTGTGAAAGCTGTTTGGACTCGGTTATAAACTGTAGACAACTCTCTAATTGTCCCTCAAACGGATCAAATTGGAAAGTGGTGAATTGGTAATATTGTCAAAATAAGCAACGACAGTAGAACTATTGATCCTTTTAGCGACACAGCAGAAATTATGAAACCCCTTTCTCAAAATGCCATATAATATTTAATTAAGTAAGTTTTCTTCCGATTTCCAGTAGATGCAAACTAAAGCGTATAGGAAAATGTGCACCGTTGAGAAATCAACTTTACAAAATGTCTAGGCTTAATAATGCTAAAATAAGAGGCTTTAAAGGAGGCGAGATATCTCGTCAATGTCGCTTAAAGGGTTAAGAAGAAAAGCATGCCACCGTCATTAGCTCAAGGGTTGTCATAATTGACAATTATCTATGTGTAGTCCTTATTCTGCATTATTACTATCCTCAGTATCTCCAAACTTCTTATGATTTGCTTCACTTAAATAGTAATGGTATCGGGTCTGCTCTAGCGTTGCTGCTGAGTGTGCGTTTCGTTTGTGAAGTGTAGAATACGTCTCCGTATGGAAATAATACATATTATTCATAAACCACTTATATTTAACTGCTCTTCTACGACATTATTGATGAAATTTGTATTCTATATTGGCTTAGATTCCAAGATAATATGGGAAAGTTCCCGAATTTACCACCAGGTGGCATTTTAGCCAGCACCATCATATTGTACGTACCCATATCACTATACCACGGAACAACTTCCATGACTCTACGTGTCATATTTCAACAGTTATTCAAGTTTTTATGGAATTTCCCGTGTTCTATTTGCACTTAAATATTTATCCTTTTGCTCCCGGGCATCCCAAAATGATTGGAGAGAAAGTATTACTGCTTATACAAATACAAATACAAATACAACGCCACAACAGGCAAATGCCAACGAGGTCACAATACGGGAGATGTTAAAATGCTCATAACTCGTGAACGGATGTAGATAGAGACATGGAACAAAATTCTAGATGTACTAAATCAGACATGCTCTACAAGATGGTGGCACTGAAAACACCCCCTGGTGAGAAATTCTTGAACTTTTATCTCATTATCTCACAAATAAGTGTGAGAGAGAGGTTTGAACGAAATTTGAGCTTAAATTTGTGGCGATTTCTTCAGTGAGATAATAAAAGTATGTTGCTTTAACAGCTGTATAACGTACAAAGACTGTCAATGACGGTAAAATAAATGAAGAATTGTGGATCTGACAGTGCAATTATTTATATGAACCTCAGTACAAAATAGACCTAAATTAGGCTTTAAATTAAACTTTTTAATTATTCAGAGACTTGTTTATACTTTCTCAATGATTCGTTAATGTTTAATATGACAGGTTCAAAGAAAACCTGTACAGCACCGTGTATTTTTGTCCATCAAATAATTCTCATTTCGAGAGTCTGGACAAAATTTTTGTGGCTTTTTTTGCTTCTCCTATCCGTATTGATTTTAATTTAGAAGATATGATACGAATACTCTCTCTGTAATAAAAATTGGAGAAATTTCACGCAATCCTCATCTACTCTCGATAAATTATTATGGTATACTAAACTCTCTCTCTCGCTCTGTCTCTCTCTCCTAACTCTCATTGGATGCGGATAAACCACACATGCATACTCCCATTCTAACAGTCTATGAGTCGGTAGTATTAATACGAGCTGTTATGTATAAATTGATGAGACACAATAAGATATTGTATGAATGAATATCGATGTATAGCCGAACTCGGTTTTGATGACATCGAATATTCCATGAAATTTCGTCGTTTTCACCGAGGTACGTTGCGACCGACTGGTGACGTTTTCGAGATCTTTTTTTGACAAAGAAATTAATCAGATGCACCGAATGCTGTGTATGAAGTTGATTTTGATTGTGAAGTTGTTGGATTAGGTAGGATGACCATATTTGATTGAGGAAAATTCCGGGAAAATACTTGACCTTAAATACGGACCATTGCCCAATCTCATCAAAATAAAATGTTGCGAATTATCGGTGAAATTGCTAAATATTTCTCATAGATGATTCTGGGCGAGAAATACAGTGCTACAGCAAGTCCACTAAAATGTATTTCAAGTGAAATACTAAAAACTGAACATGGCAAAATATGTGAGAGGAATATTTATACAGTGAAATCTCTCTACGTATACTCGATACTAGGTACTAGATATAATGATAAATCCCTCTACAACGATATTTTTTCGAGTCTTGTTTGGAAATGTCCGTACGCTTGTGTTTAACTGTTGCCTCCAGATATAACGATAATCCCTTTACAAAGTATTTTCTCTTTTTCCGCAGAGTACCGTTACATCAAGGTTTCACTGTATTTAAAAGCATATTCATTTTAAAACAATTTATAAATTCTGAAACTTCATTCCCGATTGCAAGAAAAAATTACGAACCGAAGTAAACTTCATTGAAAAACAGTATATTTTTGTAAAAAAAAAATTCCGGAAGTTAAACATTTATAGGGAAAGACGGAAGTTTTCCTTGTATGGGTCATATAATTTTTTTCCGGAGGCAAGTATTGCCTCAACATGATGAGCTTCTATTTTAGGAATTTCTTGTGGGGGAAAAAACAGTAAAAAAAAACAGGAGCAAAATTGACGAAAATATGCCGTTATATCCGAGGTCATTGCGTTTTCATCGACGTTATAAGAAAGGTTCATTAACAATATTCTCTATTAAAATCAGTCAGGCAGCCAATTATTGACGTTACAACCGAGTTGGACTTTTTTTTTTCTTTCAAACCGAGCACAACTCAGGTTTATTGCCATAGGCAATTTACTACCTAGTGAGTTGTGCCGGAAGTGTAAGTGCGTGTACCTAACAGTCTGAGTGCGTATCTAGTGTTGTATATGATTTTTCAGTGCTGCCATCTATATCTCAGAAGTGAAGTGAGTGATGCGTAGTGACTGAATATTTGTAGGACTGTTGCTCTCTGTGGCGAGACTTTTTAACGGGGAAATCGGCTCGCATTTGCCCCTCGAAGTTGGGAACCACAGAAAACCAACTTCAGCCGACCACCACTGTGGTGACGGTGGGGCTCGAACCCGGTCACTATGACCACTCGACCACCACAGCGGCACCGAGTTGGACTATATCAAAACAAAAAGTATTCTCGAAAATGTGACAAATTTATGAAACTCACAAAAAAAAAGGGAAAATACCGTAAGAAAACATTTATGCAAGAACTTCCATGTTCGATAAAAAAACAATTTTCGAAAATAAAAAGCGAATTTATTTGTAAAGAAGAACCATAAAACCACAGAAAATTTCGCGTTATTATGATACATCGGCAAACCGAAAAAAAAAAACAACCAACTACCTAGGTACCTGGGATTTTGCGTCACATGCTATTTACTCGAAAAAGTTAATGAATACTATATGCACAACCGTTTCAGTAAAAGTAATACTTTCGGAATTCTGGAGGAGTAAATGGAAAAAATAAAATAAAATGGCATCCAGAGAGACTGACTTTAAAACTGCACATAAAGGAAAACACTCCACACAAAGTTTCTTTTTCAAAATAAAAAATAAATAAATGCATTCGAATCTCTTAACGACGAAGGAAAGAAAAAAAGTAAATAAATAAAGGCATCACCATTCATTCATTCATTCATTGAGAGAGAGGAATACTTTCTGGACATGCTCCAGAAATCTCATTCCTCTCACAAGCTTTTACTCTGAGATGGAGAGATTTTTCGCTATTTGGCACCGTAGCGCTTATACTACCATACACACACACACACATCATGCGAGTTCCATTTCTCATTTTTCCTCCCTTTTCTGGAAACTTTATTTTAAGGACGAACGGGGGGCAAGGAAAAAAAAATAAGGCATTAATCATAAAACTTTAAAAAAAAAAAGGTAAAGACACATTTTAAATTGCGGATGTCAACGGTTTATTCAGGCACTTTGAAAAAGTTCTCGGTTGGAGTTTCGAATTGGTTAGGTGGGACCCACACTGGGTTATGCTTGAAAAGAAAACGATATATTTTGCTTGCTGTTACTATTCTGAATTGGTGTAGTGCCGGGTCAAGGAACCGTGGTTCGGTCGAAGAATTAACTTCCAGACGTTCCGTCTACGCCATGTATGATCATTGCTCAACCCTTAAACAAATGTGGTCCTCAGTGTCTGATGTGGCCCGTGACATCAAACTTAATTGTGTAAAAATCAACTGTGCCGCACATTTCCAGATTACGTAAGTGACCCGCGGTGCAGTTCTACATCATTTTAGTGACACGCGGAGCAGCTCCGTATCATCCAGGTGACCCAAGGCGATCACTCAAGTGGTCCGCACCATCACCTCCTAGAGATAGAAGGCCTCTGCAATGTTTGCCATAAGCGTCATTCAGACTAGTTAGCAAGTTTGCCACACAGCATCGTATTTCGTTTCTTCTTATTTTGGCGTCGAATCTTCCTGATTGCCTCAAAAAAGCCGCATAGTGATTGGATGTGGGGCATAGAAATCGCCAATTCTGAGCTCGATCATTTCTTTTCCTCACAACACTGATACTGTAACGATCAGGGAATTTTTTTTCCCTGAATATTCTGAAAATAGACTACTTACTGACGTCACAGGCAGAGTGCGGAGGCCTTCTATCTCTAGGAGGTGATGCTCGCACACGCTTCCAGATCGCTTAAGTGACCCGCAATGCAGTTCTACGTCATTTAAGTGGCCCCACGGCATATTTATATATCATTTAATAGACACGAAACGTATTTACAGATCACTGGAATTACCAGCAGCACATTTTTAGATCACGTAAGTATCTTGCAGCGTAGTTACAGATCACCGCGGCAAAGTTCAAGAACACTTAAGTGACGAGCGACACATTTACGGAACACTTAAGTGATCTGCGGCATGTTTTAAGATCAATCAAGTCACTGGTTTTCAGCATCTGTAACCAGTGGCCGGGTAATTTTTTTTAAGGAACACACAAAACTTTTTTTTCCGTAAGGGGAAGGTCCGGCCAATTACACGCAACTAATGGGAAATTAATGGAAAAATTATATTGTGAATCGCTCAGAGACAGGTACGACTGGTGTCAGGGCCCGGCGGTTGAGAAACACTGACTTGAGTGGGCCATCCACAGTTCCAGATCATTTGAGTATCCCGCGGTACATTTCCAGATCACTTGATTAAGTGGCCCGCGACACGTCTTCAAACCAATGACGTGACTTGCATTCTCCTAAAGGTTGAGTACCCTTGCTCTACACCGTTCTACATCTGCTAGGTCAGTGTTTCCTAAACTTTTTGGGCGGGCACCCGGTAGTGAAGGTCAATGTAACGCAGACTCCACTTGTAACGCCCGAATGTCCATTTTATTTCGAAGCCGCCCCCATGACCCTTACAAAGGTGGAGCTGACAGAGCTCCTGCCGGAAGGCTCGCGATTATTCTTATCATAATATGCATTGGTTAAAAATTCAAAGTTAAACGTAAGGATGGCTTCTAGTAATGATAAATTGAATAAGAAAAAAAAATTGAACTTACTTCGGATTGTGCATTTGTAAGGAACCGATTTGGAACGACAGGAATGTGATCTCTATTCGGTGTCCAGGCCTAGCCACGAGCTGCAGAATACATGAAAAAGGTAGATGTCTCTGCAGTGGAGGAGGCTCAGTTATCCGAATCGGGTATTTTATCCCCGCTTCACCCATCAGCGTCTGGTTGCAGTCTGGAACACATAAGAGAAACGTTTTTTGTTATTTTGTTTTTGAGATTTTTGATTTAGATGAACGATAAATTAAATATTGCAAGCAATTTGAACTCTCGAAGTTGTCCCGGAATTTTACCGCTGAAATGTGTGGTGATAGTAGACGTGTGTCAAAACAAAACAAAAAACCCCAAAAAAATGCAATTGGCTGCAAATGAATTTCTTTTATCACATGTTAACATGCAATTTAAATCACTAACAACAAAAAAAGGGATAAAAAGGGTCTTAAAGTAACCCAGTTGTGAATCAGGGGCTATATAGCCCTGACTTATTATATAGAGCCCTTGTAAGGGCTGTTTCTTGACGCGTCGGAGTCGGTACAAACTGACGTCATTCGTAGCGCCATTGTTCAAGCAAAACCGAATTCGGCCACTTTGGTATCCTATTAATTACGGTAATTAGCAATCGCTGTACTGCTCAGTCTACTGAATTATTTCCAAAATTATCTTCCCGATTATTTTCATTAGTATTTATATATTCATTTTGGCTTGCTTCGTTCAACTATTTAAACATATGAAGTAAGAAATTTTGCATTTGCTCATGAAGTGACTTCCACTGAAAATGTTTTTCTCGGATTTCTATTTTTCAGTTGAATCACTTACGTTAGTTAATATTTTATTGGGTGGATTGAAAGCCAACTCGAAATCAATCATATTTTGAACTTTCTAATAAGTTTTGGTTATCTTTTTGTTTTCATTTGAAATGAGTGTAAGCTTTTAGAAGCCTTGGAGATTGCGTTATTACCAATACAACTGCAACATAAAAAAAGTGCAGGAAATATTAAAAGAAAATCCTAATATATATAAGGTTTTGAAGTTATTATTATTATCATTTTTAATGCTATTATCAAAATATGTTATTACTTACCAATTATTTCATGAATTTAATCCATTTCTTAGCTTATATATCGTAAAAATATTATAAAAATACCGCACGCGTGTACCTGTGACACTAAAACACCACCACAAACGAGATATCATGGATCTGGGTTCCATTGCAGAAATTGTTTTCCCTTGACGTGTGCTATCTCCACTCTCAATTCAATGGTAAAGTGATGGGCGCTGTATTATTTTTTTTCCCCGTGGGAATAAGAAGACTTTTGTGGAGTAAGAATCAAATTGAGATTTATTCTGCCTTGATCCAATTCCCAAATAAAAATTAATTTTTCAATTATTTTAGGAAGGCACTTACGCTCAATAGCGATTTATATTTTAAGGTTCATTTGTTTGTTTTTTCAGTAAACAAAACATCACACAAACATACATCCAAGTATGATGTCACTCTTCGCCCTCCATACGAAGGTTTTCAACAGCTTTCTGATGCGAAAAGATGAATTTTCTCTCTTTCCTGAATTCATCTTTGCATCAGGCAGCTATTGGAGACCTTCGTATAAAAACATACATGACAGAAAGATAACTACAAATACTATTTGGCCCGAAGGGATATAATCCTTCCATGGATCATAGACAATAGCTCAAATGGGACAATTTTCTTGGCAACCTTTGAAGTGTACAAAAAGACTAATACTCAATAAACAATAATGCTCAATATCTAAATTAACTTTATTTTTTTAAAATACTATTTAAATGTTACCCCCCCCCCCTCCTCTGTTTCAAATAACAGTGGGCGGTTAATTATCAGATAAAATGAACTGTTTAGTATCCATTGTTTTAAATACACAATAAACCCCACTAAAACATATAAATTCATGTCTTGGCATTAAATTATGGGGATGTGCGAAATGCTGCAGGAAAAACAATTAATCTTTAATCATGATCCACACTTGGAAATTTCGAGGAAAAACAAAACCCGTAAATGAATATTATCATGCCAACACATTATGGACCAGTGCTCGTGAAAAAGAGAAAAATGTTCTCGACGCCGAACTTACTTGTGCAGGCCATAGGTTCATCATACGAGTCACCGCAGTCGTCGTTGCCATCGCAGAAACGATTTGGGGGAATGCAAAGGCCATTCCGACACTGGAATTGCCACGGTTGGCAAGAGGTGGTCGTAGGCGGTGTTATCAGAGCTTTCGCAAAGAGAAGGCACGAGAGCAGATTACATAACAAGACGACGACTTGCGAGTGTTCGATGGTTGCCATGATGGAAAAGAAGTGCAATTTCTTTTTTGGGTTCTAGGTGACAGAGTTCCACCTACGATAAAAGAAAGAAAGGTACAGTAGAAGCCGCTTATATTGGAATCACGGATAACGTTATAATTCGCGCGGGTATCGTTATCAATTTTTTTTAAGTACGGAACGGACCCATGTCATACCATGGGGGAAAAAAATGTTTTTTTTTATGTCGGGACTTCAGTTTACGTTACCAATTTGTTCGCATTTCAAATTTTTTTGTGTTGAACCAGATACACTCTCCCCACACTACTTCACCAAACACCAACTCTTGCCATATCGCTGTATTGCAATTTACTGCCATTAATGAGATGGGTTGGAAATGAAGGCGCTGTCTATTGGTGGGCACCTCAAGTTCGTTAGGGAAAATATCTAAAATTCTCCCCCCACTGGCATGACTTATCATTGTTCACCTGCAAGACTACGTAGGAGGACAGGCGTACTCCCATCCCTTGTTTACAAATACTTCTGTATTCGATTCGTATTGCCCTATTCGGGCAGTAGCGGGCAGCTATAAACCGGTGCTACAATTATGTGGGTTGTTCTTTTTTTTCACTGTAGCATTTTTTCTTTTGACCTCAGGGAGTTAATCGCTGACTTAAAGGATTGTGTAAGTTTTGAGTTAGAAATATGGTGAATGTGAACTTTTGAGGCTTTCACCAGAGGGCAGCACTTGAAACTAAACTTTCATGAGGTTTTTTAAGATGACTTCTAGGAGAAAGTGTGATTTATTGCTTAAAATTTAGCAATAAAATTCTGAAAAAAATTGTAGGTGAATCTGAATATACATTGAATTACCTTCGCTGAAAAAAAAAATTGAACTAAATCAATAATTTCCTCATAAAAGTTTGTAAAAAATTTGAAAAAAATAAAGATTTGCTTACATTTATGTTTCTAATGCTTTTTTTTAAGTATCAAAAATTCAAAAACGTTTTGAAAATTCCAAAATACGAATGCTTGTGTCTGAAGAGGTTCTTTCATATACACGTGAAGCTGATTTAGCAATGGCTTATTAGTAGAGACAAATGGAATGTAAAAAGAAGCCCGTCAATCAGTTATTGGTCTGTTTCTCTCAGTTCAACAATGCCATATACGGCCAAAAGTTTTTCTCCGAGAATTCATCCAACGTACCGTTAAAAAAAAATTATCGCGATCCGTAAAACACGTTAGAATGTGTCAAATTGCTCATTAATGGCTGAATAATAATTTTAAATGTAGGATTTTAGCTTAATACAAAAATATCCTTTTTAAGTTATGATCCTGTTTAGCTATATATAAATGTGCTGCTTTATATGAAAAAGGAAAAATGGCACGTGATTGAACATTTTGCACCCACTTGTATGGGAAGAAAAAACAGAGTTATCCCGTTTTCATACCGCTCGTTAGATCAAACGAGAAATATGGTATATATAATCGTATTCTATTTTCCATTTCTTTCGGGTATAGGTATGAATCGTTATTATTATTATCAGAAACTTTTTGCTCCCGATGTGATCTCATTAAGCGGCATGCACTATTAAAGTGAAAATGCAGAAATACAGCTGACATTGCAATTTTCTACGTGCGTTAACTAATCAGTACGTATTTGTAGTTACTAGTTAATCACCCTGCAATGCTACTCGAGTTTTCTTTCTTTTTCTGTTAAAACTCAAGAGTTTTCTTGTAACGGCCGTAGTTTCGATTTTTATCTCAACAAGTTAGGTATATATACCCGGATGGGGCCCGAGTTTATCTTTCTTTTTCGTTGGGTCGCGGCGAAAAGTAACTTTCGTAACATTGGTTCGCTCGAAACAGTAATTGCGGGTCTTAAGTGAGGATTAATGCTGTCTGAAAGCGTAGGAAATTTAAGTCACGTCACGTTCTAAAGCAGATACGTGATACGTCGTCGACGTTATCAACCGCTGAGGTTCTAACCACCATTCGCGAGGTTTCCGTGTCAAATGTAGCTCTTTAAGTGTCATTTTAGCCTTTAGTGGATCTTTAAATCGAGTTCTTTTTCCGCACTATTTCTGCCGTTGCCAGAGATTCTACTTCATGAACGAGGAAAGAAGCCTGAAAAATATCTCAATTAAATTCATTCATTTTCTCCAACGTCCCATGATACTTTCCTGAAACTACAATAAATACTTCAGGAAACGACAGTTCAGAGACACTAATGGGACTTGGTAAAAATGAATGACAAATCTGAGATTCACACGTTATTTGAATATTTTTCTTTTCTAATTGGAATCATTCTTCATGAATGGTTTGGAAGTTAAAGGACGTATGAGAGAAGAACTTCACTTTCTATCCTTAACGCGAGAACTTTTTCCCCAGGAGGATTTTTAATTCCTTTTACGCCGTGATTAAGAATTTTAATTTCACTATTGAATCAAACGGGTGAAAAGTGTGATTATATTTAAGGGGTCTTCTAACTTTTAACATGCTAAAAAACTTCCTTATGTAAAAATATTACTAAAAAATATTATTTATTCATTGATTAATTTCAAATTTTTACCGCATATATTTGATTGTGGTAATGTTATCCTGTCCGAGTACGAAATTTTACATACCTTCAATACGTAATTTTTACAAATTTTCAACAAAAAAAAAATCATTATATAAAAACAGCTTTCGCGCACGATAGAATTGCATGAAATCAATGTAATTAAATAAAAAATAATGATTCCAAATGAAGAAAACTCTTCAGTTCATAAAATGATAAAAAAGATTGAGATTTTTTTTACTGACTCAATCTACTTTTTCTAATCAAAAAAATTTATTCCTTAAGTATTTATGAATGGATGTCATTTTTTTTCGTCATTTTATGAACTGAACAGTTTCTTTTACTTTGAATCAATTTTTATTCAATTTCATTGATATTATGTTATGTTATCATGCGCGTAAGCAGTTTTTAATGCATTTTTTTAAAGTTGTAAAAAATTTCAAGTATTGGAGAGATATGCAAAGTTTTTACGGGCATAAGATAGCATTAGGCCTCGGCCAAGCAATATTGTATAAATAAATACTCAATCAAATATATGTGATAAAAATTTGAAATAATGATCAGCGCAGAAATAATATTTTTAATAATATTTCTACATAAAAAAGTTTTCACTCTGTTAACAGGTAGAAGACCCATTCGATGTTGTAATTTTATATAACGAAAATTGTGATAAACATTAATTATGTACTATTTCGTCACATTTTATGAGTTGTGTCGAGTTTTATTTTCGGTAGTTTTTCGTGATACAACGCCATCTCTGAATTAAATTTTAAACCTTTTATCATCAGCAGAAGAAAAAAAAAATTGCGCCATGAGTATTTTTTCGTGCAAACCGCACTTTGTTTTTTTGTCAGTTTACATGTATTTTATTAATTTTTAAAAGGTGTCATAAACTTTTATATACACCTCCCTGTACACAAAGAAAATGCTTTGATCACAACACGTCCCAATCATTTACTAGTTTCTAATGTTCTCTGTGAACATTTTATTAATTATGTATTTGCATATGTTATCGTAACGCCTCGTGTACCTGAAGGTATCACCGTTTTACGTATTGTCTCATGAGAATATCCTTTATCCATACTGTAAATCGTACTCAGCTATGTTAAACACTATTTATAACATGATATTTCTTATCCTTCGCAGCATTTTCTTGTGAAATCAATTGTTTTCCTATAAAATACCAAAACTGTTTTAAGAACAAAAGAAAAAGTCCCTGATCGTTGAAAATTTTCCAAGTCATTTCTTTTATTACTAACGTATAACCGAACTTCCCGTAAACATAGAGGGGTATTTATAGTATAATAGTGTACGTATATCCGCAGAAATACCTTAAATTGCGATTCTAGTAGAATCGATCAAATAAACGTTGTTTTTAATCGAATGCCGATAAATATATTCTTTATTCTATACGTAAAAGACATCAGTAAGAAAAACGGTACCGATAAGAAATTCCCCAGTCAGTAAATACAATAACTATTATTTTTCATGGGGGCTCTGTATAGGTACTTACCAAGCAACGTTCTCTCTTCCGACTACCATTTTTCATCCAGTATTTTCAAAAAAGCAGGTTTGTTCTTCACATATTAGGAAATTTTAAACCTGTGGAGAAGGCAAAAATTAATATAAAATTTTCTATCAGTTGGCAGGTTTCTTAGCAATGTTACTAGTTTGCAAAGAAATCAACTTGAAAGATATAAAATTTTCGATGATTTGTTATTTAGATCGACGAGTCCATTGGTGATTGTTGGAGATACGTGACGGGGTCTAGCTTAAGGCGGGGGGGGGGGAATTTCCTCCAATTTTTTTTATTTAGAGTCGTGAGGGTTCATATGGTGACTAACATGTATCTGAGTATAAAATCAGTATAACACTAATCCTTGGATGAAACAGGAGTTCTCAGAAGTAGTTGTCCATCGAAAAGGCGTAAATGCACAATCGGACACAATAATCGAGCACTCTTGGTTGCCTCCTCGAACAGCACGGTAGTCTAAATAAAACTACTAAAAATAGTTGCTACTACTTGACCCTACATATGTTACGGTCAAAGAACGAAATTGGCCGGTTCGCGAATTGGCCCATTTCGTTGATTATTGACCCTGCTAATATCCGAATTTCGGGCTTTGGCCAGCCAGTTTGCGAAGTCACCGGGGATCCCTGGCTAAAGTCCGGTACCAAAAGACACAATTCGCTATCATCGCCAAGTTGTTTTTTTGTATGAACTCAGTGCTTGAAGAGCCGATATGCAATCACTATATATAAGTTTAGTTCCAAAATGTTCATTGTTTTCGCTTTATTGATAGCATACATTATTGAAATCAGTTCTGCCGTATAAATTGTCGTGTTGTGAACCAGAATTTCACAGAAAAAACAAATCAAAAACTTTGTCTTGTAGTTTTATGCATTTTTTTTATGTAGTTTGTTTCTTATGTAGTTTTTTCCTCGCAAATTTCTCTTTTTTTTTCCTATCGTCAAATGAAGATAATCCAATACAGCTACTATATACGGGGTGATTATAAAAAAACTATCCCACCATATGAGCCCCTAGCTATCATACCATTCACAGAAACTGAATGAAATTTTGGCATAAGGTATTTTGAGGTATGCGCTCAAGAATGATGTGGAAAACAACAGTGTCACTCTAACAGTTACGGTTACAGTGAGAAAATTTCGAAAATATCAAATGGCAACACCAAGTTTTTTGTATTGGAATGCGATCTCCATACTGAAAAACACTAAATAGCGTTGGAATGGCACCTGTAGCACGAAAATCCCCGGAGCTAGGCAAAGAAAAAAGGACTTTGCCTTGCACCAGAGCATTAATGTTCGTTTCATTCGTCACACTGTTTCTTCGGCTGAGATCCCAGCCTGATTAGTCCTCCACAAGGTCATGTGGAAAATTTGTGAAATACAATAAAATGCTTTATTTTATGCTGCTTCTCTGTCCTTATTGGTTGTCTTCACTTTTAGCCTAACTACCGCCGGTGATTTTCATGCTACAGTTGCCGTTCGAACGCTATTTAGGGTTTTTCACAATGGAGATCACATTCCAATACAAAAAACTTGGTGTTGCCATTTGATATTTTCGAAATTTTCTCACTGTAACCGTAACTGTTAGAGTGACACTGTTGTTTTCCATATCATTCTTGAGCGCATACATCAAAATACCTTATGCCAAAATTTCATTCAGTTTCTGTGAATGGTATGATAGTTAGGGGCCCATATGTCGGGATAGTTTTTTTATAATCACCCTGTATATAGGGATGTACCGCACGTTGACGATTTAAAAAAAAAGTATTTAGCTCCCACCGGACCATCTTACATCGAACTTTCGCCAGGGATCTCCGGCCACTTCGAGAATTTGCTGCCAAACGCATCATTTAAATTATTTTTTTAGCTAAATCATTGCTGAAAATCGGACTTATGCTTGTTTGAGTGTCATACCGCTATTGCTATCTGCCCACATTTTGAAGTAAAAATGGCAAATGCTTAAATTTTTCATGTTATGTAAAACTCGTGTTGATGGTAAGTACTGCTGCCAGCTTTCTATATTAGATGACTTTCATATTAGAAGTGAAAGTGGCCGGGATTTTTGCGATTCTGCAAGTAATGTGTTGAAGGGGTCACACAATCGGACACAAGCCTACTCTCTGTAGAGAAACCTTTAGAGAGTGCAACAAATGAAGACCGGCTCGCATACATACCTTGAAGTTGTTCAACCACAGCAAATCAACTTCAGCCGACCATCACTGTGTTGCCTGCGGGTATCGAACGTAGATCTTTTTAGATGCAAGCAACAAACGCCTGCTCTAGCTAGTGTGGCTTTTTTTTTCTTTTTGCGCTATGCGATCGTGTGAGTTTCTTGGTGGGTTCGCATCGTAAAAACCGGGATTGGTTCCCCGTGGGCGACACTCAAGACGGTTTTTCGGTCATTTTTCTTAACTTGGAAGCAGAGAAAGGCATTCTCTTCAAATAAGACTCTGCACAATAGAAAAAAAAAAAAGAAAACAGAAAAAAGGCCAGAGCAACATGTAAGCCCACCACTAAAAATTGTTACTGGCAACCAGTTTCTCATTTACGATTCGGGAGATTGATGGGAGCACCCGAACACGTAATTAAACATGCACAGTTAGTTTCCCACACAAGGAGGACACTTCTTTCGAAAATGAAACTGTAGTAAACTGCTGAACGGGGGGGGGGGGGGAAGGGGGGCATTTGTATGGTATAACAGCAGACCTCTCATCCGGGGTATAGTATCCGTACGGCATTGCCTATATGTGGCCGAACTCGTATGTTGCTTCTACTGGACTTGTTTCTCTGCTGTTTCCAATATCCAAGGAGTGAACACAATCGTATAGAAAACGTCTCGCTACAGGGATCGACTTACCTATAGTACAGACAATGCCGCTTATTAAAACAATGGATAATGTTATCATTTGGTTATTGTTATCACTTTTGCAAAGAACATAACGGGCCAATGCCATAACATGTAAAAAAAATTTGTTCATAGCTATCGGGACTTCGGATAATGATATCAATTGTTTCCATAGGATTTTTTTTTGCGCATTCTGAAGCTCGTTCTTAACAAAACTTATTTTTTCCCCCTGTAAAGTTATCGTTATCAGGCTGCAAGAGTATGTAGGAGGAGACTCTAGAAGAAAGAGGTATTCTCTCCTCCTTCCCTTGTTGACAAACATTCCCGTACTTAACGTCGCAATCAGTCCGTAAAATTCGCCGTGATCCACTTACTCGTACGTGTGGAGCTACTTTTGCAATGGCTTTCCTATAGTGAAGGCAAATGCATGAGAAGGAAAAAGGTTTTTCCTTCAGCTCTTGATCAGTTTCTTTCAATTAACTAGATTCAAATTTATTTTTCCGATAAGCTTTCTCAAAGGATCTATGAAACATATTCTACATTAAAAAAGTGTTTCATGGCATGGATTAAATAAATTCATTCTAACGCCTCACAAATGGCTGAAGTTCCATTTTAGAGGAAAATTTAATTTAAAAAAAAAACAAAAAAAACTGAAAGATTGAAAATTTTGTAACCAGATACGTAAACAGTTGTCACGTTTTACCAATACCTGTGTCATTTGACCAAACGAGATGTGTGGTCAACGTAATACTACTAAACCACACTTGTACCTCATCCACATTCCTCTCAGGAACTGCTAACGAATTGGTACTTGTTGGAATGTGCGTGTGCAGGCAGTAAACCTAACGTGAAGTTTATTTCTGTGTAATGCTTGTTATGAGTTGGGAACCATAGTACCGCCATCTATTTTTCTAACTACTAGTGAATAATTGCACAGTTATGGGCATGTTGTTTTCTGTGGCAAGACCTTTTAACGAAGAGATCGGCTCGCATTCGCGCCTCGTAGTTGGAAACTATAGAAAAAAAAACATCTGTGGCCACCGTACTTATACAAACAGGTTCTTTTTTTTTTCAGATATGCAGTGTGTTTCAAAAAGAATCATCCGATTTAAAAAAAAAATCATAGCTATTCAGCTTTTAATCCGCTTTGATCGAATAATGTATAAGCAGAAAGAGGGAATCTCGAGTTTCACGCAGTTGCCGACAGGTAGCGCTAACGCTCTTCCTTCGGTTGCCACTTGAGTGTTTGTCAAGATGGCAACTGCACGACAGAAATCCTTTTGTGTTTTAAACTTCACGAAGCGTGAGTCCATAACAACTGTCCATCGTGCTTTTCGTCGATAATACCCTGGTGCTGAACTTCCTATCGCGCAGAGCATTCGACGATGGTATAAACAATTCCGAGACACGGGTTGTCTTCCACAAGTAGTCCACAGAAATCCACTCGCATTGGATTCCAACCTGCTCGAAAAAGTTTGGGACGAATGTGTGCACCCCAAGGTGGACGTATTGAGCATCTTCAATTTGGTTTGTAAAGAAACCTTATGATTAGCCATGTAATATAAAATTAACCTGAAGTGTCTATGTTCAATATTTTTCCTAATATACGCATTTCAAATCGGGTGATTCTTTTTGAAACACCCTATAGTTATCATTCAGTTATTGTTGTCAGAAACCCCGAGTCCCGATGCGATAACATTAACCCGCAGCACTTGTATTAATAAAATAAAAAACGCTTTCATTCTTAAGAAAAAGTTAAATCAATGTTTTGGAAGGTAGATGGCTGCACGTACTGGCAAATCTCAGCGGTCCGTACTCACGCGCGCTGACGTTCTTTTTTTCGCCTCTATTAAATGTACATTTATTGTTAATATATAAAAACCTTGAATATAGCAAATTTCATCAAATTAGGCAATTCTTTTCTTAAAAGAAATTAAAGGAAAAAAAAAATGGAGGAATGTGTGGAATATTTCCCCTTATTACATTATTTATAAAACATTTTGTTTTTTTTTATCCAATTTAATTCGAAACTGCTTAACATATTTTTTCATATAAAACTAAATTATTTTGCCTCTCCGACAGGGAAATACTTGGTTTTCTTGGTTCTAATGACTTTATTTGCTCGTAGTTGAAAGGAATGGAATTTCGAGTTATGCTAATAGTTTCCGAAATTGGAAGGTTTTTTCCCGACCGATATTCGGACCGACTTTTCGGGATTTTTAATTTATTATATTACCAAACATCTCGTTTGCCGACTGAATATATTTTCTTGTTCGTAAAATACCTTATAAAATAACATCTTCAGTACCTCATTGGAAAAATTCATCCGCCATGATTAGGATCTCGGATTTGGCGAATAGTGACAAACAAAAATAATTAGTCTGCATTTTCCCCCAGTTGAATAACATGAAGAGCATGCGTCGCTAGATGCGTTTTTCCTTTCCAATTATTATTTTAACCCCCATGGATGATGTTTCTCGGCCATTTTCATTGAAGAAAATGTCATTATGAACTAGGTTTTTCAGACTCATTTTTTAGTTGCTATTTCCCAACATAATTTTTCATGCTTCAACTATTTTAATAGCATTTTGCTTTGGATGCTAGGATGAGTACATTTTTCGTAGTACAGAAAAACATGTAGAGACAAAAAGACGTAATTTGTTAATACAATATACAGGGTGTTGTCGTAAAAGTGCTAATGCAGCATTTATCTTATCAACGGTTTGTCGTAGTGGTAAGGTTTCGATTTGAAATATGCTCATCATGTGTTAAAAAATTATTCGATACCAGTTTTGAGAGTGGAAATACCGTGTGTGGCAAAATAAAATGTCTCAGTTTTTATACTGTCCTCCCCCACTCGTCCTCTAACTTTCAATTACAAAGTTCTTGCCGAGTCCAACAAAATTGATCCTATGTTTTAAGTGTAATATTCGCAGAGATAATCAAATTAAAAAATGGGAGAAAATTTGGAAAAGGACAACATAAATGAAGGAAAGGAACATTGTGTATTTTTTAGTTTTTGCTGTTGTTTCCCAACTTTCTCCGATATTTTTGAACTAAAATATCTCAGTCAATATTGCACTTAGAAAGATGGATTTTTTTTTTGTTGGCCGCAAGAGACACAGGGCAAAAACTTTCTAATTGAATGTTAGAGGATAAGGAGACCGTATGAAAATTTTGATTTTGATTTTCGATACACTATATTTTCAAACTTAAAACTGCTACAGCGAAATTTTTGAACGCCTTTTGTGAGCATTTTTTAAATCGCAATCATACTTCTACGACAGGCGGTTGAAGAGATAAAGGACACATTAGCAGTTACAGGACGCCCTCTATAAAGGAAACTGACTGTATGAAGAGATATTGATGTTTAGGAAAATTCATATCTGTCCTCACTGAGACTCGAACCCCGGTCTCTCGTACGTCGGACGCAACATCATATAATTCAGCAATTTTGGCTTTTTACGCGGTCAAAGTCGACCATAAAGGAGCGGAACCGAGATTGTTTTACAAAAGCTCTAGATGAAATTGACAACAACAGAACAAGATGGTGTAAAATTTTGTCAAGAATCTTGAGGATCAGTCGGGATCTGGAATGCAGAAAAATATGGATCCCGAGGCCTTTTGATTGAACTCGGAATCTATCACAGACTATGTAGTGTGATTAGACTTCTTCACGAGCTCGGCGAAGTCATTGAGGTATGAGACCAAAATATTAACTTATCCAATTCTAATGATTTTTTGTCGCACAACGGTCATTTTCGTCATACGGGGGCTTAGAACTATAGCTTATTGTCGATTCCTGACAGCAGCGTTCGACATTTTGCGTTTTTTTACATATCTTTCCGAGGAGCTGGGCCGCTAACACCTTGGGTGGGGCGGGGGAGACTACTTCATCAGTAGCAATCTTTTTCTGTGTGGTCATGCTGTCGCCGTCTCTGTTGCATCACCGCGTCAGAAAAATTTTTGAGATGGATCAGGTATCGAATTTGCGATGACCTTATCCCGTAATGAGGAGCTTATTTTCAAAGGGAACATTTTTCCATTTATGGTAAATTTACAGTAGAAGTAAAAAACGGATTCCTTGGTTTACAAGGGCACAAAATATTCCAAAAGGTAGCATGTAGTAACGATAGAAGAATATTTGAATTCTATGTTTCTTGGTATCAACATTAAAGAGAGTTATCTACGTTTGAATTTTGGAAATGTTCCGTTTTGGGAAAAAAAAAATTAGCGGAAGTGTTACCCTTTTGATTAAAATCGGAGGTGGTCAAGTCTGAAAATTGGAAATCTCTACGTCACCTGTTGATTTCAGAAGGTTTTAACTATCCCACGAAAGTACTTCTACTGCCCTCTCGTCATTAACACAAGAAACACGATCATTCTACAGTGGAACCTCCCATAACGGACACGTCCGATGTCGGGCAAAATTTTGAATTTGATCGACGGGACTCAATGTAACTTACTACGGACACTACTCTTTAGCTGACAAAATTTTTGGTCCTCATGAGTGTCCGTTATCGGGAGATGAAAAACACCGAAGTGTACGACAAAGGTGGATATGTTCCCTTTTGATAGAAACGACTAACTTTACATCGTAGTTTACACCAAAAATATCCCTGTTTGAAAAATCCCGTTTACATAATCTGACAGAGCTGATCTCTAACCCCCCCCCCACTTACACACACACACACAAATATAGTATTGAAGAAATAAATTGTTTTGTGCCATTTATGCAATGATCGTAAATGGAGATGATCTCGGGACTTCTCACAAGTACCCTTGCTCACTCATGAATCCTTAGAGATCCGGTATGGATTTTTATTACATTAGAGATATTTTCCCAAAAATTATATATTGGAAGATCTGAGCATAATCCTGATGTAGAATCAAGTCCAGATAGTTTATCCGATTATTTTTGACTATGAAGCAATCTCTGAATTTCTTCCATGAAAAAGTTTTAAAGTTTTGCATAGCGTAAAAGGGGGGGGGGGGGGTGTCTTCTACCTTTTAACATGGTGAAAAACTTTCTTGTGTAGAAATATTATTTATCTATTGATTTATTTCAAATTTTTACCTCATTTGTTTGATGATTGTGTATGCTATCCTATGCTAGTGCAAAATTTTATATGCCTCCAATACCTAAATTTAAAAAAATGCATTAAAAACAACTTAAAAATAGCGCATGATGAAATTACATGAAACCTATGTAATTGAAAAAAAAATTCAAAATAAAGAAAACTAGTTCATAAAATGATGAAAAAAATTGAGATTTTATTGACTCGATCTTACCGAAAACTAAGTTTTAAATTTCAAAACTTTGAAAAAAAATTTATGAACAGATCTCAAATATTTTTCTTTTGATTTTATGAACTAAACAGTTTTTTCCACCTTCATTTGGAATCAATTATTGTTTAATTTCATTGATGTCATATTACTTTAACATGCACTCAAGCTGTTTTAATTTTGTTTTCTTTGACATTTTTTTAAAAACCAAGTATTAAACATATGCAAAATTTTGTACTGGCACGGGATAGCATATGCAATCAAATATATGTGGTTGAAATTTGAAATATACATCAACGGATATATAAATAATATTTCTACATAAGAAAGTTTTTTATCATGTAAAAAAAAAGGAGGAAACCTCCCTTAAGTGACGAGGTGAATGAATACGGTCTTGAGATGAGTATTTCCTGGACACGATTACGCTACCGAGATGGGACCGTGTAGATGTAATAATCGGTTTAATTAAACGCCTCACCGAGTGAGCTCCGAATTAAGAAGTTGTCTTTTCCCAACGTTGGATTTCTCGCGTAATAATGGCCCGCAGCCCTCTATAAATAGATTCAAGAAGTTTTTGGAATAACTTTCCTCGTGGGATATAACCACTGAGTAATATATCCTACCCCTTATGCCAGAAACATGAATGTGCAAATTGCCGAAGGAAAAAGAAACTTGGGAAATGCCGATATATTAGAGTATATGGATAATATTTTTCTAAAATAATTTGTAACATGTGTTGCAATAGGAGGTATGCATTCGCGTTTCTGGCAAAACATAGATAGGAAGATAAGGGATCCAACGAGCTGATAAAGCCAAAAAGTCAAAATTTGTATATTCAATGTTCCTGGCACAAACTAAACGCTATGTTTTCGTTTTGTTCTCTCTTTGGTGAGACTTTTTTAAAGTGGAGATCTGCTTGCATTCAGGCCTCGAAGTTGGGAACCATAGTAAACCAACTTCGGCCGACTACCACTGTGGCGGCGGTGGAGTTTGAACCCGAGTCTTTGCGATGAGAGTCCGTCATTATATGATCACACTACTACCACAGCGGCTTTAAAATTGACTGCCGTAACCTTGTGGACAACTTGAAAAGTTTGGTGAAACGTTGCGAAAAGTAATCCATATTTCAAACACTAACACGAATATCCCAAGAAAAAAATGGCAAAAACAAATCTCTTGATAATATTCACAACTAAGACTTTTTCAAACAAATCCGATGGTACATCATTCATGTTAATATGTCCTCGAGTTTAAAAGAACCAGACCGCTTGTAATAAACCATGATGAAAACAGGTTACATTGCACTTAATATAGTAACTCAGAAAGTATATATCACCTATCTAAGAGTTGGTGGTATGGACGGATAGATTTAATTATAGAAAATGTTTAATTGTACCTATTCATATGTATACGTCTTTGAATTTTGATACCAGACTACCACTGCATAACCGTACATGCAACTCGTACACATTCCTCTGCGGAATAATTCTAACGAATTTTCGCATGCCCGAATTTATGTTCTGGAACTGTGTCACGGGTCACTTATGTGATCTGTGAATGTACCACAGGCGAACTTGAGTGATCTGAAATGTGACACTGGCCGCTTAAATGCTCTGGATTTGTGCCACGGTTCACTTAAACGATCTGTAAATGTGTCACTTATAGTGTTCATTTTTACAAACTAAGATTTGAGGGGGGGGGGGAAGCCACATCAGATAACTCCCAGGGCCATATTTGGGCCGCAGGCCAAGGGTTTACCATATACTACACCATTCATCCGATCACCATGAAACTTTGGGAAGTTGTTGAGTACCTCCCCACGAAGGTTTCTGGCATAGTTTTTTTTTTCCTTTCCTTCATTTCCTTGAATTTCCTTTTCTCTGAGATCGCAGCAACGCGCGACTGGTAAGCTATGTTTTATATTTTCGGAGTTTTCAACATCTTTGGCAATTTCCTCCGTTTTTTGCCTAATTCATGGCGAGGTTAACTGATGCGGTTTTGTTTTTTCATCATAAAACCGTTGCAATAGAAATTAGTCGACACAAATCTCCAGTTCTTTCGCAAATCTTCTTGAATTTAATCTACCTTTTTTTGTGATGCTTGTGAAATTCCATGGTCTTTGGCAATTTCAGTTTAAGTTATTATTATTATTGCATTCAAAACTTTCAATCTGTTTCAGAAACAGAAATTCTTTCTTGTTGAGTAACTCTTTTCTAATTTGAGGCATTGCATGAAGCCATGGCGTTTGTGCAGATTTTTTTCCTTTTATTTGAAAAGTTAGCGTCCTCTATGGGTTAAACGAAGAACAAAAATGAAATAAAATAATTAAATGTACTGAAAATAACTCTGATAACCAATTCTGAGTTTTTCATAAATTTTAAATATGTGTGTTTACATATTTTACTTAATTTCTGAATGCTTCTTTTAATAAAAAATATTATGTGCATAGTGAATGATATGTGTTTATTATTGTCAGGTGAATTCCAATACTCGATTAAGCGGGGAAAAGTTTTAGAAATTATCACATTAATTAAGGGGGGGAACTTTAGCATTATCTCTATGGGAGAAACTTTTGTTTCAGAGGATTTCAACAGTATAAGCTCGGTATCAGAATATCCGTCACCTGATTAAGCGGAGCCGATTGTATATTATGTGAATGAAAATCATTTCATCAACTACCCCTACCAGAAAGGTGAGACATATTAGATATTTCGAACGATCACTAAAGTGATTTGCAAAGATTGGATGAGATTTAGGTTGGTTCAAATTAATTACTCTGTCACTGCATAACAAAATGTTCATAGAAACGTATCAGGCAAACCACATGTCGCTAATGATGATTATAACGTAACCATTTTGCTAATAAATTTCTCGATCAGAACGTGTATAACCATCCCAACTGGTCGGCAAATGCTCCGGAACTGCAAGAGTCTGAGCAGATGGCGACGGAAAGTAGTGGTATTTCTATGTTGTTATGGGAGAAAGCGTTGAGCACATAAACGAGAATATTCGCCTTCTCCTCTTGTAATGTTTGTTTCTTATAAGAACAAGAATAGACGGTGTTTCCACTTTTTTTTTTCCTATTGCAGTTTTTCTTCAATAAATCCTTGTACAGAATCTGTAATGTTGACTGCGTTGAGGAGTGAAAACTCTATTCATTCCATTCTTATCCGTCCATGACATACCTTAAGTGCATTTCTGAATTCATCGGAATCTTACTGCTTGGAATATTGAATGTAAACCAGATTCTTCTTTTTTTCCCTTATTTGGTGTAGAAATTTTTCCTTAATTTTGCGGAGACAACATTGCATTTATTTATATTAATTATGATTATGCATTCGTTATTTTGTAGGTGGGCGATTTGTTTCCACTCGGTTAGTATGCCCGATTTTGAATCATTCATTTAATGTTTAATCAATCAATGTTTTTCCTCAGATATATTTCTGGATAATCACATCCGAATGCACCTTATTTTACTGATTGTCCACAACCTTGATCAGTATAAAAGCAATTTAATACCATTTCACTTCCATAGAAGAGGTTGCCACAGGTGCTGCCATCTAGCTCAAAAATCGGAAGTGAGAAACTTGAATAAAATATTTCCGTTTTTGTCATGTTGAAGGTCTGTTTCTCGCTGTACAGAAAGATTCTTTCGAAGGGGAAGACAGGTTCTTAATTGCTACCCAAAGCTGAGGGAAAAAAACAAACTTCATCCGATCACCACTGCGTAACCAGCGTTGATCAAACTTGACCAGACCTATTGCACATTGACGCCAGCTATTTGATTTTGAATTTTTTATTTCCTTTGCAATTTCACCAGAGCGTATCTTTTGACAAAAAAGAATTAAAATATTTAGTTTCATAAGCATTTTTGACTTTGTTGCTTAACTTTTGAGCATTAGTGTAGTTCTTGAATGTCATCCTCATTCGCCTACAGTCATATGATCCTCCCAGAAGGACACAATCTCTTCGAAAAATAGTGTTTTTCGTTCTTGAGCTAAACCCTTCAGAGCCACGTTCCATAATGCAATCAGTCCACAGTTTTCTCCAAGCAGAATTGGGGGTACTTTTGGTGACCCCGTCCCAGGCTTTGAAATGGCTTTTCCAAAACTCTCGGAGGTTAAGGCTTGTTTTGCTTGTGCTAAAGATTACGAATAATCCTACAGTACGTGCATAGGGTGAATGTGAAGAAATATCAATTCAATTGCGATCACGTAAGAGAAACGCAAAATTGTTGCTCTTGATGCGAATCATCACTCTTTTATCGAATCAAAATTTACTCACAATTTATTGTTCGTGTATTGAAACACTCGCATATATAAACCGCGAAGTTTCACTCTAATAATTGCACTTCTTTCCTTTACTTTGAAAAATGGAAAACAGATGGCAGCCCCAGCAAAAACATAAAACAAGCACAATTCTGGTAATATAAATACGTTAGGGCAGCACAAACACTCACAACACGCGTTCCGGCATGCAGAGCCGAACTTAGCCAGTTGCGAAGGGTGCTGCCGAACCAGGCCGCTAAATTTTAGGGACCGTAAAACGTGATAAAAATAACTTGATTACATTTTGACTACAACTTTTTTATTAAAGCTATAGCTTAAAAAAATCTGTCTCTCCTCTGATTTTATTTATTTATTCAAATGCCACGCTACAGAAAACAATCCAATTACAGCAAGGTATGACACAAATATTGTAAATACAATAAAATCAAACAGAAATTAGTGCAGCGGGCACTATCGTACTGTCAAATGTTTTTTTAATGACCATGATTTCATAGTCCTCCTAGGGCGCCAGTGTAACCTAGTATGCAGCAGGTTGTTCACGAACACTGGGGCGGTGACGTACGCTGGATTTTCTCAAATACACCATAATCTCACCGGGAGGGAAGGTCTTCAGTCCCAAAACACCCTGTTCACGTACGTCAATACAGTGGGGGGGGGGGGGGGACAGGAGGAAACCCTATTTTCGAGTGCCGCAAAACTGTTTTTGCATGCAAACCGCAAAATACTTAAGCCCATCCCTGCCGGCATGTACCGATTCATTAGAAATATCCCATACTAAACAGTTCATTAATATGAATTGTCACTGAGACAACCAAAATTTATTCTAATTAATTTGAATACTCAATCAGTTTAATAAAATTTTATAATCAAACACTTATTTCTGTGCAATTGACACCAAATTTCACAAATTCGAATCAGTGTATTTAACACCAAATTATTAAAGATTTCCTGTTAATCATTCAAATATTATTTCAAGATTTTCCCCATGCACTTCACATGTTCCGATGAGAAAGGAAATATCGCGCAAATAGGCTATCATTTCGGACGTGATGGAAGCAGTATGTGAAACTCGTTCTTCAGAAAGATTCTCTTCCATAACGGTGTCGAAATGCAGATGCGAATTTCTGAAGATATCCAGTTATAAATATTCAGAATTGCGATCTCGAATATGAGAGTGCATATCTCTTATCAGAATACTTCATCATAATAGTTCTTGAATTTGAATACGAGAAAATATTGCTGAATGACGATGAGAGAAGACCATCTGACACTCGGACTACTGCAGACATGTGCAATTATAACTGGTAGATAGATATACAGATTTATACCTACTATAAATGAGCGAATACTTTTGATTGATTTTCAACTGAGTTATGACCTAAAAGATATGAGATTTGTCATTGGAAATAATTTGCATTAGCCTGGTTATTATCGCGTGAATTCATATTCTGTGGAATAAAACGACTTCCATTGAATACTGATTTCCATGAATCTGTTCAAATATTCAACATGTTGCACCGAATAAGAGTGGACACAAATAAGAGGTTTACCATGATTTTTACGATTTTAGATAATTTGTTAGAAAGAGGGAGTACCTTTGATTCATAAAAGTAGCAGAATAAAATATTCAATTCTGAAATAGACATTTCACTTGAGCGGAGCGTGGCTACTACCGTGAAACTCTCAATAGAGCTTCACTGCAATGATGCTCATATTGCGAAAGAGTTATCTTCTAGGTGCATGACTGTCGTTAAGTTTCTCGGTACGGAGTTTCGTCAAAAATATCAGACCAAAAACTCTATTTTCGAATATTTTGAGTGTAAGGGGCCATTCAAGTATTACGTCAGGATCGATGGTGGGGGAGGAGAGGGGTTTCCGATTTGCTGACTTTTGATAACAGGGGGGGGGGAGAGGGGGGTTGAGTGATGCTTACGTCATCAACCACCCTTTATAGAAATGTGAAATATTCTCAATGACATTTTACTCGATGCGCCAAAAACAAAAAAAATACCTTTCAATAGTTTGTGGGCACTTGAACTAACATTCTCCCTATTGATAAGTCCTCTATAGAGTCACTGTAGTGATCTCTAAATATTCTGCGCATCCTTTAAATGATCCGGGAATTGGCCGCGAGTAACCTGAGTGATGTAGAACCGCCCTGGGAGCCACTTAAGTACTCTGAAACTGCGCCACATGTTACTCAAGGGATCTATAAATGTGCCACTTATAGCTTAAGTGTTCTGGAACTGTGTCGCGGGTCAATTCAGTGATCCGTGAATGTGCCATTGGCTTACTTGAGTGATCTGAAAATGTAGTACGAGTCAATTAAATGTTCTGGAATTGTGTCAAGGGCAATTGAATGCTCCGGAATTGTGTCACGGGCCATTTAAGCGATCTGCAAATGTGCCGCTTAGTTAAATTTTACAAAATTAGGTTTGAGGTTGCAAGCCACCTGATCTTCCTGTAAATTTTCATTTACGCAGATTTGAAGTTGTTAATTTTAGCCTTCGGTCGTTTTTTTGTAACATTCTTTGCTGTTAAAAAAAGAACTTCCACATCAGATAACCCTCAGGGCCACATTTGGTCCGCGGGCCAAGCGTTTACAATATATGGCTGATATGGCTGGTGAATTTCTTAAAGAGAAATTTTCACTTCTTAGCCTTTTAAATAGCATTGGAATTAACAGAAATTGATTATAATAACATGCGTATAAAGTTATTTTCTTCCGAAATTTTAATTTAAAAAAATATTTTTTGCATTAAAAAAGTAAATTTTTGATCTTCGGGGGGGGGGGGGGGCACGAGTCCCCTATTCCCCCCCCCCCCTCCCCCTTCACGTACGTCTCTGATCCCACCAGTACGAGTTAGGCGTTAGGGGTGAAGATGAAATTTTGCTGACAAGGGCGGAGTCAGAGTTTTGACTTTGTCTTTTTTATACGGTCCTTCTGTCTTCTAACTTCCAATTAGAAAGTTGTTGCCCTGTTTTTTATATGCATTTTTCAACAATTTAGAGAGATTCATTCTCTTTTTTTTTTAAAATTTTATTGCTAAAACTTACTTGGACACCTAGAATTTATCAACGTTATGGAGGGGAAGTATTGCAGCCATTCTATGTTACAGATGCTCATATATATACTCAGTCCCACCAAAAACTGCTCAATGCAGGGAGGTGTCCAGGATCCAAAGGTGTCAAAGTTGACAGGTTTTCTTGGACCTATAAGGACACGGAATTCTATCTCGTATGAAGTAAAATATTAAACGCATTTTGTACGTATGTATTTAAATAAATCTCCAGCTACTGTCCATTCTATGTTTCTACAGACCAGTCCTGAATTTAATCAGCGCTAGCCTTTCTAAAAAAATTAAAGAAAAAAGTTTTGTCAAATAAATATTACTATTAGTTTCCGATACATCATGGGAGAAATTTAGTATCAAAATTGAAGGTTATGTTGAATTTATTTCATTGTTATTACCCAATCACGGAAGTTGTTTACTGAAGTCACTATTTCAAGAAGGGCAAAATTCCTGAGGTTAAAATGATAGTTTTTAATTTTTGAAATGGGATTTTGCTTAACTCGGAAATCTCTCCCCTCTTTAATTAATCCAATCTGAATTACGATAATGTTAAAAACTAATCATTTTGAAGACAATACATTGCAGATCATTCATTAAAGAGTACTAGTGCCTATATCGCGAGGCGCTATAAATTCCAAACCCCCTTGGTTTTACTGGACCCAAGAAGATTTATTGCTTCGTAACATTAGTACAGATGTCTGTCTATTCACATGGCATTGTCACCGAGTCAACTGGCAGACGCCTGACAATATAATGGTCCCGTTGTGTCACCTCTCGAATCACCCGTGCATAACTTTCCCGGATTTATATACGAGTACAATGCTTGATAAAGGGTACTCCAATCCGAAACATACGGGACATTATAAAGCCCATACTTGGCTGATTGCATTAAAACAGGGTATACGTTCAAGCCGGCGTTTGAATATCAAGCATATCGACGCTCAGGCGCTTCGATAACGGTTTGATGGTTTAATTAATTATGCAGCGCTTCCACCGAATAGGTTCGCATTGACTTCAAATGATAAAGACAGATCATTATTGATCGAAAATTCATTCGGCAGTGTTAAAAACATGTCATATACATGTCGTGATATTTAAGAATATTATTTAACCCTCTGGGTGTCCCGTGTATATTTGAATACACAAGGCAAATGCATGGTCAAAAATACCATTTTTTTTCTATTTCTTTTTTAAATTTTTTTGTATTTTAGAAAGTACATATTTTAGTATCATTCCAGTGTAAAATACGGCTATGTAAGTAAAATAAATTTTATCTAGGAAGAGTCAATTCCTTGCTGGTGTCGTTTTTTTTGAGAGCGGTTGAAATATGTTACGAGTCCAGGAATTTATAAAATCACAACTAAATTGAGGATTAACAATAAAATTCAAAGTAAAACTATATTCAACTTTGCTAAGCAAGATTTTATCAGTTTATAGATAACAGTAAAATCAGTGCAAACTGTAAATTTTACCCTTGATTAACCATTTTAGCTAATTAAAGCACCCCTCATAATTAACTAAATTGCTGTGTTGATGCATTGTTTCAATTAGAAATATGTTTTATAATCTATACGTTTTTATGGGAGTGAAACATTGAGGATTAATTCTACATTTATTAATTATATAATAAACTATCACTTCGTCCAACACTGGTCCGAACATTTCAATGATTAAATAAATAATTGAAAATTATTACTAACATTTGACGAGCTTTGATTTCTCTTATTTTCTTCGAAAAAAATATTCTATAATTAATTTGATAAATTTTTGATAAGAAAGATTTATATTTACCTCTCGATGTTATATTCTATCCAATGAAATATGTATATTGTATGGAGAATATATATGCGAAAATATAATTAAAAAAAATCCTATAAATGGGTTTTTCCGAAATCGTCCCGTTGGCAAACAAATCCACACAAGAAGGTTCTCTTTCCAACAATCAAAATCAACGGAATGAACCCGAAAACGAATCCGGCGATTTCCAGTTCCACACTAAATTCTCCACTACCGCCCCCTGGTGGATGAGAAAAATATCAGGAATTGGATATTTCTAGCGCACATAGATTCTCTCTCTCTCTCTTGCTGCTTTATTTTAAGCGGCTTGCTTAACTGGCAAAATCTCACTTGGAGTTTTCGTTTATCCTGCTCTATTTCGCACCTTCAATCTTGATAACACGTAAAGATTTCCTGTCGTTGATAATGCTAGAAAATTCAAATTTTATCGGAAAAATTTCCTTTTATTTTCAGACATAATAACAACGAGAAATTTTTTTTTGTTTGAATTTAAGCATCGCGAGAGAGATGATTGGGAACTCGTGTATATATAGGTATAAATTATATATTTTTTGTTGTCGGGGGTCTCTCAAATAACTTGGGATCGAAATATGCGCAACGGAGCCTCAAAACGAGCATCAACGCGAGCAGTTGTTTGCGTCACGCCAACCAGTCGATGGATGCAACAGGTGCTGCGGGATCTCCATTTTTCACACACGGATTAGAATTCAAAGCATCAGTTTTTTGAGCCACTTTTTTACAACACTAAAGGTATTCTGGATTAGAAAAAATGAGTAAATTTTTCAGAATTTGATGAATTTAAATAAAGTTACATCTACAAAAACGAAGTCGATTTAAATTTTTTTCCACAATTGTAGAAGTTGGAGACTGACAAACACTTGCTGTGTAACATAATAATTAACTATAATGAGAATTTTATTTTTTGGCGTGTGTCGTAAAATGTGTATAAATGAATATAGATGACGATTATAATATTTATACGATATGTATTGCTCCATTTTTTTTGACAGTGGATTTCTGATAAAGATCCCTCCTATATTATTTCACCGTAGCTCTCTTACTATAACGATTTCTCTTACACAGCTCTCCCTCTTGCTCTTGGTACTCATTGTGATTTAGCTTTCATCAATGATTCCTGACAAAGCTCTCATCAATCATTTACCATCGATGTCTCATAAATCAGGTTATCACTGACCTGAAATAAATTATTTATCACTGACCTGCCGTAAATGATTTATCACTGACCTGCCATAAATTATTTATCACTGACCTGCCATAAATGATTTATCGCGGACCTCTCATCAATCATTTCTACTATTACAGCTTTTCTTAAATGATTTCTACCAAGATAATTCTCTCTCTTTAATGATTTCTGACACACTCCTTTCTATAATTCAGCTCTTATCATTGAGCTCAGAGATCGCATCAATGACTTCAAAAAAAGCTTTCTAATCAATGATCTCTGTGAAGTTCTCATCAATCAATTCTCACTGACGTCTTATCAATCATTCAATCATTTTTAGCAAAATGCTCTCTCTCTCTCTCTCTCCTTTCAATGATTTAAAAAAAAAGCCCGAACACACACACACACACACAATGATATCTGCTTAAAAAAAGCTTTTATCAATAATTTTTAACAAACATCATCAATATATTTTTTTCGATTGCTTATTAAACCACTGTTGTTAACAATGCTTTTAAACAACGACTTAATAATCATCAATAACTTTTAAGCAATATTTTAACAATTATTAACATTATAATTTGAACGGGAAAGCATTGTCGTTTCTTGTCGAATGCTCTTAGAAAACGATTCTTTTTTCTTTTTTTTTTTGCTATATAATGTTTTACATTTTTAATGTTTTTGATCAAATCTTTCTCACCATTTTCCTAGAAATCTGATTATGGCAGATTCCATATTATCACATCGTATTTCAATTTTCAACAAATAAAATATACAGATTATACAGTGTGTTCTGTGAGTGCTAATGCTGCCTTTTTCGTCATCAACCGCCCATCGTAGAGGTATAGTTTCAATTTAAAAAATGCTCAATAGGCGTTCAAAAATTACTCTGTACCAGTTTTGAGAATGAGAATGCAGTGTATCACAAAATAAAAAATCCAACTTTTTCTACGTCCCCCCTGTTCTCTAAATTTCAAATAGAAAGTTGTTGCCATGTCTTCTCTCATGGGGCCAAAAAAAAAAAAATCCAAGTTTCTAAGTGCATTATTCTAATTCGAAAATATTAGAGAAAAGTTGGGAAAGGACAGTATAATTGAGGGACAGGAGCGTTGTCTATTAGTATATAGTTTTTGATTTTCTTTCATAACTTTTCTCCATAGTTTGAATTCAACTATCTCAGTGGCTATTGCACTTAGAAACATGGAATTTTTTCTGGTGGCCTCAAAAGATACAGGACAACAACTTTTCGATTGGAAGTTGGAACACAAGGAGATCATATATAAAAATTTAATTTTTTTTCATTTTGTGACACTGTATTTTCACTCTCAAAGCTGGTACAGGGCAAATTTGGAACACATTTCGAGCATTTTTTAAATTGGAATCACACCTCTACGACGAACGGTCGATGAAATAAAGACCACATTAGGAGACTTACAGGGCACCTTGTATAAGAAAATAAATATTTATATTGGTTACTTGATGAAAAACCCACTACTGAAAAGTGGATAATATGGAATAAAATAAATTAAAATTTGATATAATATTAATTCATTCAAATATTCATATCAAAATACTGCAGCTCCAAAATATATGTGAAATTTTTAAATTAAATAAATTCATTAATGGAATCGGAAAAAAAAGTTAATCTGTATTTTCCTCAATATATATTGAAATATTGGAAGTACAGTATTTATGGCTTGCTAAGTCTTTTTGCACGTTTCATTTTTGGAAAGTGCTTTTTCATCAACGCATCGGCAAAAGAGAATTTTCTATAATTGAATCGGTTCTTGTTGAGGAATAATTGAAGCGAGAATAATTTATGAGCCGCGACTGCTTTTGGAGATTGGATCGATTTCCCAATGTTTGTTCAGACAACCATTGGAATCGACGGAGAGGAATTTCGAAATTCTCCCTCCAATGACACCAAGTACGGATCAGTACTTAACAGTAAAATATTGATACACAGGCCACGTGAAAAATAGCAAAAAAAAAGAAAAACCATTCTTCGGATTGTGGTGTAGATAAGCCTGCCATGTAATATTTATTATTTATTTTGACTCTAATATTCCCCCCCTTCCCACTATATTCCTTCTCAACAAATTTTAATATCCTTCAAGAACTAATTAATTAAGATTCCAAACATTACTGAATTCATTTTCCTAATGAATCCCCTAAATTCATTTATTAATTAGTGATGGGTAGAGATAAAGGTAGAGAAGAGCAAAATACTCTCGCAGTTTGCTGAAATTAGATCGATCGATCAATTTGGCTGTTTGAATTTTTAAATAGCACTCACTCAATGTGCATAATTTTAAAAATTGAAATAATTGAATTGAAGTTTTCGTAAAGAAACACAAATTATTTTTTATTCTGAGAATTGAGAATCGGGTACGTTCTATTCAAATACGATTGTTACATTTTTATTTTTAAATGATGTTGACAGATATTAAAAAAATTCAAAAGTCTATGTAAAATTTAGTTGATGTGAAAAAATTATAAATGATCATGTGAATTCAAAGTCACATATTATTTAGATACAGTGAAACCTTGATATAACGATATTTCTGCGGGCCAAGAAAAAATATCGTTGTAGAGGGATTATCGTTATATCGAGAGGCAACATTCACATCACGTGCTACCAAATTTATGCTGCTGTTGGTATCTTCTCTATACCTGCGTTGTTAGTAAGATCGGAAAACGCGCTTTAGAGTATTTATTCGGCGTGAAAAATGTAATAGAGAAATAACTAAAATTAGTTGATTAATAAAATTCATTCAGATGCATTGGGCCCGTTAAGAAATTTACCATGTTGCACTTTTGTGTCTTACAATGAAAGTAGCAACAACAACAGCGTTATCAGCATTTTTGGTGGTCACGTGGTGCAAAGCCCCAATGTTATCAGACGCTCTTGGAAGAATAAAAACTAGTGACGAATTTAAAATTAAATTCAAGATGATTTTGAGCAAAATATAAAAAAACTATTTTTTAACTGTTTGAAAATCTCTTGAAAAATATCATTATAGAGGAATTTATCATAGTAGAAGATATTGTTGTATCGATAGGTGTTTAACATTTTAGACTATAGGCAAATTTCAAGCAAGATTTGGAAAAATGCCATTGTGGAGGGATTTATTGTTATATCGAGTATCGTTATAGCGAGACTTCGTTCTATTAAAAAAACAAAAAATGATTATAGCCATAACCAGAAGCAAAGTTCCTGTACAAGAATTCTGACACATGCTTTAGCTGAATTAATCAATGATTGTAATCATTGAATCATGGAGTGTTCACCTGAGTTGTCTGTGAATATCTCCTGGGAAGGAAATGAAGCATCCACCATCAATGGTTTAAGTGACCCATGGCCCCCATTACCCCCCCCCCCTCTCAAAAGTAGGAGGGTTGGCAGAGCCCTCCTATCAATTGGCCAATGGTTGGCCAATCTTGTACGGGGGCTCCGATACTAATTTTATTAGTTTTTTTCAGACACATAGTCTTTTATTTTACCTTCACAGACCTGTTGTTTCTCTGCACACAGAATTTCGATATATTTGCGGAATGACAAAATAACGCACTACCTTATGCAATATAGGGGAGTTTTCCCTTCGCAAAAAAAACACCACAACAACTTCCTGTGCAAGGAAGCATTTATCGCACTCTAAACATACATATTTTGTAAACTTATTCACCATAGAAATATGTTGCTTTTCTTAGTAACTTTTGGGGGGGGGGGGGGTTTATAACCGATAAACGAGGAAAAACAAAATTTTCGTCAGCAAATATATGACTTTTGGAAAATATTGAAAATGACTATACAGGGTACAACAGTTGTTCCCAAAGTGTGGGTAGCGTTAATGAACTGGGGGGGGGGGGGGTCGTGAGAGATTCTTCAAAATGAAAACGTCCTAATAAAAATTTTTTTTTTATTTTTCTCATCGTAGGTAAAATTATGATAGAACTAAAAAAAAATGCGCTAAGTCTCAACTGAACAGATACTTACCATACATATATCATATAATGCAATTTTATCAAATTCTGAATGAGCAATAATCATTTGATCAAGTCAATATTTTTACGGAGGGGATTTAGAAAGAACCGTCCGATTCCAAAATATTTTTAAAAAGTAAAAACACAGAATGCGTGTGATAAGTAATATGTGAATGTATATTTTTCCCGTTTATTGGTCATAGACTAATGGTTCTGGTAGCGGTTCTCAACCGGTGCCCATGGAGCCCCTGAGGATCCATGTGCACTTCCCAGGGGATCCGCAAAAATTATACACTATAAAAAGCTCCACGAGTCAATAGAGGTTGAGAACAGCTTGTCTAGACAAATAAGACATCTGGCCCAGTTAACGAGAAGTTCGGAAACTAAACTTAGATCCATCTGAAAAATCGAATTGTACCTTTTTTGCGTCAAACATTTCTATTGTAGATCCCTACCAACTTTTAGAGCTTCAGCAACTGCATGAAAATAGACATTTTAATTTTGAAAAAAAATATCAACTCTCTTCATACGAGTACACGTCATTTTCAAAAAATTAGACTAGCCTCAGAAGTTTACGAGAGCAGTTTATGAAATGCTCAACCTGAAAGCCCGAATTACGTGCAGTTGAAATTTGTATTTTCGTCTTCTAAGTTGTGCTTCTTGAGCATATCAGCGGCAAAAATTTGCATAATGTAGATTAAATGTTTCTCAAAGTGTCAAATTACTTTTCATCTTTACTTAAAAAACTCAGAACACCCCGAAAGTTATATTAGAACCATCGGACTTTAAAAATTATTCCATGAGTATTTTCATGCAAATTTACATCAACTTGATCGAATTCGTGTCGTATGTCTTTCCTCGTTATGTATGTATAAACCTAGATTTGATGAACCTTTGCAATAGGACTAGAAAAACTGGATGTTTCTGCAAACGCAAAATCACATGTAGTAGGACAGTATGAAGGAACTCGTGCTGTGATATCGCTCGAATACCTTGTACTGCGGCCATCTTTGGCCTTAACCACGAAGATGGAAAACGCAGATTGGATTTAGAATTCAGTGATGTCTATCAAACACCATCAGTACTTTGGTGGTTTCACGCTATCTGATGATTGTACCAGATGCTGATCCTACCAAAAGATTGTGAAGCCGTGCTAAAAACAAAGTAATCAATTGCAAACTAGCTCTAAAATAACGACAAGGCCAAAGATGGCCATAGTACAATGTATTCGTACGATATCAGAACACGTTTCCTTATACTTCCATACCAAATACACATGTAATTTTGCGTTTGTCAAAACAACAGAAAGAAACAAAACAACAAACAAATCTAGGTTTATACATACATAACCAGGAAAGACATGAAACACGAATTCGATCAAGGTGATGTAAATTTGCATGAAAATATTCATGTAATAATCCGTTTGAAGCCAGATGTTCTAATTTTTTGAAACAAAGAGGAAAAAATAATTTGTCACTTTAAGAAACATTCAATATGTGTAAATTTTTGCCGCCGATATGTTCAAGAAGGAACTTCTTAAAAGATGAAAATACAAATTTCAACTGTACCCTTAATTCGTTCTTTCCAGCTTGAGCATTTCATGAACAGTTCTCGTAAATTTCTGGGTGTTTCAGTTTTATGAAAAGAACGTGTATATACCCTTAGATCCTCGTAGAATCTTTAAGAAATCGGAAAGATGTCAAGGGGGGGGGGGGGAAAGAACTTCGAAAAAGACTTGATTCTAAACCTTTTCAAGTCCTTGAACTCATATAAATCCTCCATCCAACTAGTTATACAGATTGATCTCGAGAGGAAAGCAGCTTTATTTTTTAGTTTTCATTTATTTATTTATTGTATGTCGGGTCTTTTGAAAGAAGAAGAGGATAAATACTTACCGAAAACGCTAGAAGAAATAGAAGAGGAGTATTTTTCGAGGTTTTAACTCATCAAAAATAGTAGGGATTAAGTTGGTTTTCGTTTGACGAAATCTCTCTGATTCGTAACTCTTAAAAAGACGAGGAATGTCCTGATGCAATTGAATCACGAACGATTTCCGATTTTCACAATCTATTTGTAACCATGTTTCCCTAATATTTCATCATTTCGATTCATCTTACATACGTGATCCATTTATCCGACCGATAAAGAAAGGATATTATATTTCTCAAAAAGTCGAAATTCTGCGAGAAAGTATATTTTTTTCTGGGACTTTTTACAAAAATTTCATGCATTAAAGATTTTAAATATGCAAATATTTTAAAAAATCTAACTGCCTTTCTTTCAGCCTTTGACATAGATGCCTCTTATGCTAACGCACATTTTGGCGAATTCTGAGAGTTCCTTCACAGTCTTTTCTATGAACAAAACAGAGCTAAATCTTGACTCCTTACATTTCGTGTTTCATTTTCAGAAGGTTAGCGTAATGCAGCGGTTCTCAACCTTTTTGACTCGCGGAGCCCTTTTCAGTATATAATTTCTATACCGGAGCCCTGTTTGACTCGAGGAGCCCTTCTTTGTACATAATGTCTATGGCAGAACCTTGTAGGCCTCTCTTATTTGCTTATCTATAAAATCTACTGATTCATTTTATTTTCCCCGAGTCACCGTGGAGCAACTGGAAGGTGCACACGGAGCATTAGCTGAGAACCGCTGGCGTAGTGTATCATTGTCATCTGATGTTTTTCGGCAAAGAAATTGAAATAGGGATATAATATCTGTATAATAGAGCTGGGAAAATCTACTACTCCACATGCCCGGGGCATGTAAGGATTTCGACCGAACATGTATTTTTTTCGACCGCATGCCCGACGTGGGCATGTAAAAAAAAATATAAGAACATTGAATTACAATTAATTTTTTTCATCGGCGATGATATAAGTGGTTCATACGCGTCTATTCCACAGAATGCGCAATATTCCACAAAAATGGTTTTTTTTGGCAACTATGATGTGCAGTCAACGTTTCTTGATCTATTTTCATGGTCCTAATATTGAGCAGTCCAGTGCGGTCACGAGGCCTGGAACTGGGTTCAAAATTGAATCATACACTTCAAGTGGGCTGCTCTGGAAAACGAGAAACCTCACTTCCAGCTAAGTAGTATGGTATGCCTTAATGGTATTCACGGAAGAAGAAAAAAGAGAAATGTAAAATGTGGGGGGGGGGGGGGGAGGGGGAAATATCCAGATAGATACATACACTGTATCCATAAAGATACACGGGGCTTCTGCTGCAACTTATCAAATAACAACTAAACTATCTTGTAATTTTTAAAACAAAGTTAACTGTTGGTTTAAAATCAGTATGCTGCATGAAAACCAACGAAATGTGTTTGACTAATATGTATTACTTATTTTGTGTTTACATACATAAAAATAATATTGATTTTGTTATAATATGTAATATGTTTTTTCATATAAAATTATATGTATTACTATTTTATGTTCCACACCGGTGTAAATTTTGTGCGCCAAAATACCGGTTACCCCTTCGCATACGAGCGATTGGAAACAAATTCGGATTATCTTCATTAAATGAATATGGACTCCGGAGATAAATATGGTGACCTTGTCCTAACCTAACCGCACGTTAGAAAAAGGAAAAGGGGAAGGAAAAAAACGTAGAATAAAAGGAGGAAAAAAAAAAGAAAGAGTAAAACAGTATTGAGTAGGTATAAAGTAGATTTATCTTTCCATCCTCACCCTACCTGTTCTCTTTCACTCTTAGATGTATATGGTAGAAAGATACATCATATATAGAAAAAAAATCACTAATGAAAAAAACGAAGGGGAAAAATAATATATAGGGTTAAAACAAAGCTTCGAGATGATAAGGAGAGAGGAAAGAAAGAAGAGAGAACTTGTTTGAATTCATTTCACTGGCGTTTGGATGCAATATTACTTCCTTGATCGTAAAGTCCCACGATCCAGCCTGCTCATCTAACGCTAGCATCCATAATATATATATATGTATGTATGTATATATATATATATATATATATGTGTGTGTGTGTGTGTGTGTGTGTGTGTGTATGTATATATATATTATGGATGCTAGTGTCAGATGAGCAGGCTGGTATATACACTGCTGGCCACCGTAAATGCAACACCCTGAAGGAAGCATGCAAATAATATGAAATTTACAACATGCATCAGCAAAGGTGAGATATGCAAATGATTAGAATTTCAGCGCAGACGCACATCACGCGCGCCTGTGGCGCCACTTCAAAGCGCTATTTAAGGCTCGGAGATTTCGACGATTTGAAGTACGGCAATTGTGTTTTTCTTGTGGTTTTTTCAAAAAAACGATCAATTATGCCTCGTAGAAAACAGCGATGATCTTTTGATCAAGTATCCGAGTTCGACAGAGGAAGGACAGTGGCCTACCGAGATTGTGGATTATCTTTCAGGGAAATCGGTAGTCGTGTTGGACGAAACCAAACAACTGTAATGCGGATATGTGATCGTTGGATGCAGGAGGGTACGACGGACCGACCTCAGTGCACCACTTCGCGTGATGACAGGCGTATTGTGCGTATGGCAGTGACGGATCGCTCAGCCACATCACGAACCATAGCACAGCACATTCAGTCTGTACCACATCATCCAGTGTCTGCGCGTACCATTCGACGCCGTTTACAGCAGAGTGGTCTGTCCGCAAGACGTCCATTGCTTCGTCTACCCTTGACGCAGAACCACAGACGTCTCCGCCGCCAATGGTGCGATGAAAGAAGGATGTGGACGGCACAATGGAATGAAATTGTCTTTACTGACGAGTCACGCTTCTGTCTGCAACACCACGATGGTCGGATTCGAGTCTGGAGACACCGTGGAGAGAGGATGCTGAACAGCTGCGTTATGCACCGCCACACTGGTCCTGCACCGGGTATTATGGTATGGGGCGGTATTGGATATCACTCTCGCACTCCTCTAGTACGCATTGCCGGTACTTTAAAAAGCCAGCGCTACATCTCCGAGGTGATGGAGCCAGTTGTCCTTCCTTACCTTCAGGGCTTGCCCACAGCCATATTTCAACAGGATAATGCGCGATCACACGTGGCACGCATTGTCCAAAGGTTCTTTGTCAATCGCCAGATTGAATTGCTTCCCTGGTCAGCTCGCTCTCCGGATCTTTCGCCGATAGAAAACATGTGGTCCATGGTTGCTCAACGATTGACCCAGATTACATCCCCAGCTGCCACACCAGATCAACTTTGGCAACGCGTGGAAGCTGCTTGGTCTGCTGTACCCCAAGAACACATCCAAAGTCTCTTTGAATCAATGCCGAGGCGTGTGGCAGCGGTGATCTCCAACAATGGCGGCTACTCTGGCTACTGATTTTGGCAGGAACCACACTTCACAGAAGTCTATAAATTTAATCATTTGATGCTTGGTCAACATGTTATCTACAAAATAAATATTGTTGCGATATCTCTTGTCTTTCTTGGTGTTGCAATTTGGGTGGCCAGCAGTGTATATATATATATATATATATATACTTGTATTAAAACCGTAACGAGACAAAAGAAAGAAATCTTGAATCGAGAAAGTTATCGACAAACTTCCTTGAACAACTTTTTTTGGAATGCAAATATTGGGAAAGAAGAGGGCTTATATGACATTCAATAACCAAAAGAAAAGTTCTTGCCGTTTTGGATAGTCAAAAGCAAAAAAGCTCTACAGCAAATATACTATTAGTGCTCACAGTTATACGCTTATATTATAAGCAATTTTTTTCTCCGCAATGCCACTATATCTTTTTTCTTTTGCACAGAGAAATAATATATAATCGGGAGCATTTAGGTGAAAATTCGCCAAGATCAATGGTTGGAATGTTTTTTCAAACTACTTTTGAAGCGTAGAAAACTTTTGAAATGTATAAATTTTAACAGATAAAATGACAAAAATAAATAATTATAATCACTTATGTCTCAGCGAATTTTCAGTCAAATGTTGTTGGAGATATTAATTTAGATGTAACCTAAATAGAAGTCAATTTTACTACAATTGACAATTTTTTAAGTATGCATTGAAAAAACATCGGAATTTGTTAGTGAAGATTATATGCCGCTTTTCTTACCAACAAATACTTCTTCTGGCAGGAATAAAAAAAAATATTCTAAGAGAATTCTTTTATAAAAGATTTGCAGATAGCGTATTACAGTGAAACCTCGATATAATGATACTCCGCCGACCAAGGAAAAATCTCGTTGTAGAGGGGTTATCGTAGAGAGATGCATAGCATTATCATCAGGAGCCGAATTTACCCTTAACTGACGTGGTGGGACGATTTTGATCCCACGCATTCTTCATCCTGCCACCCCTTCAGAAAGAAATGCATTTGGACCATCTTATTTTCAGTACTACCGTTCCAGCTAGTTATTTACACGTGTTTGACAAATTTACGATATTATTCTCCTTTTTTTCCGCTATATCACTGATGAAAGTTTCCGTGGGATCAAAATGACCCTCACAACTTGCGGAAGTCTCTTTTTGTCTGATGGCCTGAGTGTTCAGATCGAAATGGTGTATCAGAAGAGCGTGATTTTTCAAATTAGTGATAACAGTTTCAAATTAGTCGTGATCGAGGTGAGCTTAGGTGAGATGAAGATAGTGTTGTTAGTGAATTTTACTTAAGATCTGTGTGACCATCATGTCATAGTGTTGTTTGCAAGTACTGTGTTTCCGACTTAGAGTAAGACTAATTTTGGTGCTTGTGAAAATATGGTAAATATTAATTTAATTTGTAAATTGTATTTTCTGAGTATATTGTAATCATATCTGTTCAGTTTATAATCGTGAACATTGTGTTTAAAAAATTTAATATATAATTAAAAAAAAATTCAATAGTTATGTGTGCGTCCGATTCTTTCGAATGTGTGTCTTAATAAAAGGCCATTTCAGAGGAAATAGTTAAAGAAACTTGAAAAATTATTTAGTGAATTAATTGATAGATGAACTAAATCATGTGAAAAATCCCATTGCTTTTATGAAAATTTCTTTCTTTGATTTTGAAAATCCTTTAACACATGCCGGGGTCAAAATGGCACCACGAAGCCAGTTACGTACTGAATTTTTACAACGCCAGTTAAGGGTTTATGCTGTTGTTGGCATCCCCTCTAAATTGGCGTTGTTAGCACTGGCGTAAAATGCATTTATAAATATTTACTCCCAGGAAAAAATTAAGTCTAATTGTTTAGTTGAAGTTTGGGAAATGAATGAGTTGAATGATGTGTATGGTATTTTACTGGCAAACCTTTGGTCCCAAGAGGCATACTTGCAATTAGAAAAATTATCCAAATAACGTGTGCAACTCAGATACGTCATTTAAGTTGCAAGGGGTTGTACAGTTATTAAAATAAAATAAAAATTAACTTTTCATAGAGACACTTTTTGCTCAAAAACTCGAAGATAAAATTGTTGCCCTGTCTTTTCTGATGCCAACAAGTGCAATATTCACTGAGATATGTAAATTAAAAAATCGCTGAAAAATTGGGTAAAAAACAGGATATATGTGGTGTGGGTAAAACGCGTTTCATCCTTATTTATCTTGTTTTCCGTATAAAAAGTTTTTCATTTTTTTATTTCAACTAACTATACCCCCCCCCCCCTTGCAACACGAATGACACGCACCTGAGTACTACATTTTATGTGGATACTTTTTCTAACTGGAAGTATGCCTCTAGGATGAACGGTCCGCCAGTAGAATGCGGTGTGTCGTGGTAGCTATGCACGGCGTACTTGTATATTGAAAGTGATTTTGAGCAAAATTTAAAAATGACATTGTAGTGGTATCGAAATATCTCAAAAAAATACCGTTATAAAGAGATTTACAGTAGTAAAAGTATATCGTTATATATCGAAAGGACAGTTTATCATTTGATTTTTGGCAGCGCCAAACAAAATTTAAAAAGAAATCGTTGTAGTGGGATTTATTGTTATATCGAGTATCGTTGGATGGAGATTTCGCTGTACATTGAGATTTTTTTCTACAAACAATGCGTTTAATTCCTACAGATTTCATTATTGATGAAAAAAATTTTCACACGCTTGTTATACGCCTCTACAGATATTGCGTTGGTACATTATTTTTTCTGAAAGTAGCGAAAATTTCTTCTGCGTATTATACGCAAGAAATTACGGCCTTTACTTCATATACTTCACTTTAACGTTACAATCAACCATAGAACTTTTATTTCTTTAGGACGCTCCTCGAAACTCACCTTATACTTTATAAGTGTCACTATTGGACTATGGAAAAGAAAGTAGAATCTCAGGTATTTTGCTTAGTATAAGTAACCTCATTCTTCTGCATCGGTAATATTTTACAAATATCAAGAAATCAAATTCCAAAGGCTTATAATGGCGGTAAAATAAGAAAGACTGATATATATATACGGTATACGAAAGGTTCAATCGAAAACAGATTTTCTCAGTTTTTGCATTTTTATGTCTTCTTATCCAGCCATTCTTCTTCTTTCAGTTAAAGGTACGATCCATTTTTATTCCAAGTTTTCTATTTGGGGCGGATAAGAAAAATATAAGGAATCATTGAATTCTTCTCTATATATATATATATTGAGGTCCAGAGCATGTATATACACACACACGCACACACAGAAAAAAAATACATGTATATATCTAGAAATGGAAGAAGGAAGGTACAAATGCAACCTCTTTTGTGGCGTCTGCCGTTTGAATCTCAAAAATTGCCGCTCCATGCCGTGAGTTATTGATTTTGTCATTTAGGGCATGGATTCGAGACCATAGGAGAATAAGAAGACTCTGTATATATATATATATTTTTTTTTTATCTTATTATTTTCCCTCTGAGGAGGATCATCTGTCCCCCTTTTTTTACTTGACGTTGATGCCTCCTTTGCAGGAGGCCCATTACACCGTATATATGTCCGTGTGTGTATAGAGGAGAAGCCGATCCATGAATAGCACAGAAGCCAGGTTTTGTTACGTCTTTCTTTCTCTCCTCCCTTTATTGGTTTAGCAGGAATGGGCCACATTGAGATCAGAAACAAGAAGGGACTTTTAATAGGTTTGGCAAGGAATGGATACTAGAGGAAAAAAATAATAATTTTTTTTTTCCCCTTGTATTATTATTATTTTTGCGTTCATGTGATGGCCCTTTTCTGATCTCTTTGTGACTGGTCGTTTCGTATCGACTTATTAGACGGTGATATGCTAATGAAGGAAATTTTTCGTTCTTTTTTATGTTCATTTACATTGGATTGTAAGGGAGTAAAAAAAAACCGTTTTTTCTCTTTAAATTACGGGGCAAACTTTTGGGAACGAACTTTTTTGGGTATGAAAGTCATAAGAATGTACATGAATTTTGAAGTTTTGGGTCATGAATCATTTTGGACTGTCACTCCCTATTCTGTGTATACCGATACGTTAATTTTTCTTATTTTCCTGCTCTCATAACCATAGCGGTGTTTCTTCTTACACTTATAGGTCATCATTAGATAGAAAAACTTCAATAATAGCCGTTCTTTTTAGCAATGCATAATGAAACTCTGAAGGTGTCTGTGTGATATCACTCTCCACCATTCGTACAAAAGTTTCCACAGCTGGCTGATGCGAAGATAAATCCCGGAAAGAAAATTCAACTGTCTATGTGGAGAGCCTATATGGTCAGCCTAAGTATTTTTTGTGTTATGTGTATTAATATTTTTCTACCGAATCAGCTTTCGCGGGCCGTATGGAACTCCTTAGCGAGCTGCATTTGGTCCGCGAGCAGGAGGTTGTGCAACCCTGGTCTAAAGACTTATACAAGCCCAGAAACACAACCCTCCCCCCCCCCCCCCATTATTATTTTTAGTGAGTTTTCTCTTCTACGAACCATTCCGAAGTATTTCACTAAACCCTATTTTTTTTTTATCATAAAATTCAATTTATGGTTCAAAATTTTAAAAGACACGTATACGCAAAGATCATCACCTGATATGGATCAGTTCATACAAATTTGACGCGTATTTTTCCACAAAATCTGATGTATGAATGTATTTAACGACAAGTTTGAAATTCCATTTCCAGTGAATAATCTGTTATAATAAAAGTGTTCCCGGAAAAACGTGAATCGAATCGCACGAAATATCTAATATTAGCGAGAGAAGTATAGTTAACATAGAGAAAGAGAGAGATACGATCTGTCTCTGATAACGGCAAAACTTCGCAAAAGTTCACTCCTGAACTTCAACAGACTTGCTATTAATTAACTGGAAAACGGATTACAGCAAAAATTCATTCCGCAGCGAATTTATCAAACTGATTCATTCATTTTTGGCGCTTATTGGGTAGAAACGCGGCAGCATCATCTCCAGAGAGAGAGAGAGAGAGGCGATGGGCCGTAACGTTAGTACAAAACACGTTTTTCTCGGAGAATTCAATTTATTCTGGGCGTAAAACGAGGGGATTTATAACATGTTTTTCTCGCGGGGTTTCGCCAGTAAACAAACACAAAGTGATTTTGATCGTCTCCGAATTATATTCAACCCTTAAAATCAGGATTAAGAATGAAGTTTTCTAGCAGCTCGAGTTAAATATTAAATCTTCTGGGTAAACAGGGTTTACTTTTTTTACCGTTTTGTTTACCTGGAACAACAAAAAGAATTGACTCTAACGTTAGTTTTTTATTTCCCTTCTTTCAAGAACGTTCAGTAATAAAAATTTATATTCGAAAGAATATTAGATCCAGATAAGGAATGATACAGTACACTGCATGTTACCAATCAGAAATTATTATCAACTTGTTTATTGTTTGTTATTGTTACACGTGAAATTAATTCCGTTTGTTAGAAAAAAATGAATTTAATTGATGTAATATTTTTCAATCGTTATACAGGGTGATAATGACCCTTTCAGCCCCTGGTGCCACAAATTCGGGGGGGTTGATTTTTCTCACTAGAATTTTTTCTTCTGACCACAGGGAGTTCAGCCCTAACTTAAACGATTGTGCAAATTTTGTACAATCAAAAGAATCAAGAATCAAATCAAAAGAAAAAGCGAAAAAAAATATTTTTTTTGTCAAGTTGAAGAAAAAAAGTTTGATTTTTGCAGATCGGGCATCTATTTAGGCTATGGAGGCCAAGAAACGTTCTGTGTTAAGCCAATGTCAGGGTGTTCCCCACTGATGAGAGCCCTAGACATTGGCTATGCCTTTTTTTCATTTTTGAATTCCAATTTGAATTTTTCATTTTGAATTCCTATTTGAATTTTTCATTTTGAATTCCAATTTGAATTTTTCATTTTGAATTCCTATTTGAATTTTTCATTTTGAATTCCTATTTGAATTTTTCATTTTGAATTCCTATTTGAATTTTTCATTTCTTTTGGAAATTAATTTCTTTTGGAAATTAATTTCTTTTGGAAATTTTCAATGTTCATATTTTTTGCTTTTTCTTTCCAGTTCACATAATTAATTTGTTTTTAGTTTTCCATATATAAAAAATGGAAACTTTAACAATATACATACATACATATACATATACGTATATATATATATGCGCGCGCGCGCGTGCGTGTATTGAATTTACTATTCTTCTATTCGATTATAATGTACACGAGAATTAAAAAAAAATATATATAGATGCAGTCGAAGCTCGATATAACGACCCCCTTCGTCCCGTCAGAAAATTACGTTGCATTGGGAGGGTTGTTATATCGAAAGTAAAACATATATGATGGGTCATTCTATGAAAACATTTTGGACTTATCCTATCGGTCGTTGTGAAGGAATGTTTGATATCACGTGGGGTGGTTATAACGCGAGCGTCGACTGTATTTCATACTCCTAAGTGTGTATCGAAAAATCAACGGAGGAATATTTTTCGCGTAGTATAGCTCATTTTAATAATTATTAAAATGAGTTTTGCTGAGAGAAGATCTCGCAGTTGCTTTTGAGAATATTCGTTGGTAACATTCCGCGTGAATAGAAGAACGCACAAAATTTCGGATATTTCTTTCCCTTTGACATTTGGATTGCTTCTAGTATATCATTATGGAGAGCTTGGGAAATATGGATCTGCGGATAAAATTCTGTTGAAGCAATAATATTTCGAACTGAGACGAGATATGAAAATGATATTCCTGTTGAAATGTTTTCTTTCTTCTGGTCGATTTCTTGAGACTGAGTGGCTTTATTTTATATCGAAGACTTTATAGTGATTTCTAAACTTCCAAAATCGACCATGGAAATCGATGTTTTTGCGCAATGTTATAGTTTTGTTTTTGTTTTTTTGAAGTAGAGCATCAGTATTTTTTGTCTGATTTTTTTTATCATACTGCACATTTCTTGAGATTGTCACTGATGGTCATGTGCTGAGATTTGTTTTTGTATCTTTGTACGAAATGTATGTAATATAAGCTTTTTCAAATCCACTCATCGGTTATTTCTTTCTCGATGTAATATTTTTCTACTTTGTCGTGAAATTGTACAGCATTATACGGTACTGTCTTGGCCTCACGATGAATAATTTGTTGTCCTGTATGTAATTCTATATTCAGTGTAATGATATTATTCACCTTCCATCTCTTTTTTTTAGTTTTTTCAATACTTCAAACTTTTAGTCATGAAGTATTTCTAGTCAAGTGCAGAGGCGCATTTATGGTTTTGACGCCTGTGGGCTACACGAATTTCACTTCCCTTCTTCTATTCTAGTCTAATTTTCATTAGTAGTCTTTCCTCGAATTCGCCACCCTGTGCTATAGCCCATTACCCACTATTTAGGCCACCCCTCCCCTCCTGCAAGTACATTTGTTTTTCTGAGTCATTCTTTTGGTCACTCCCATGCCCACACTCTTTAAGTTACTCTTTTAGTCATTCACATTCTTGCACACTGTTTTAGCCACTCACATGCTTGCACATGATTTGTCTCTCAAATACTTGCACAAACTCTAAAGTCACTCACTGACGTAGTCCCTCGCTCAGTAAGTCACTCTTATGGTCATTCACGTGCTTGCAAACTCTTTAGATCACCCTTTTGGTCACTCACTGACCAGTCCTTTGCTGTCTGGGCAGAGGTGGAGTTATTGAGTGATACACATTTCGCCGTTCTTCTTCCATTCTAGCAATTTTCTTGGATACTAATTCCTCAAATTTGCCGCCCCTCTTAACATGACACCCTGGGCTATAGCACGTGCACCCCCCCCCGTAAATACGCCACTGGTCAAGTGTAATTTTTTTTGTTAGATTAAATTTTCTCTCTTCCCTATGAATATCTTACAAGAAACCCAACTTGAAAACCGATATCGTGTCATGTCATGTTATATGCCTTATTCATCATTATCTCTTACAGAACTGAAATATGGAAATAAATAGAGACAATGCGACCTCGTTGGTTCTATATTGGCTAGAAAATTTGATTCACAAAATATTCACAAATAATGAACAATCATACGGTTGACCTCACATTCCGACCTCATTGAAATGGGATCAGAAATCATCTGTGGTTCTTGCATGCCCAACTGCGTTCGACGAATAGATATGCATTCCAACAGACGCTTTTTTGAAATGTTCAATGTGTGAAAATGCATAATTTTTTACTCAATCTATAATATTGATTATCTGCAGAATCAGTTCCGTGTCCCCGATTCGAGCGAGAGCATAGCGTCAAGGCATCTGGAGGATTCATCGCCACCCCCCCCCCCTCCATCTCAGAGTGGCAAAAATTAGTTTTCTGCTCATCTGATCGTTAAAAATACAGCATCGGTTCCGCAATTGGCAGTAGAGATAACATTGGCGTCACACTTTGCACAACTATAGCCGATGAGCCAACTACCTGGGATTTCCAAGAGCTCCAATACCCGTGATCCAAATCAGGCTTCAGCAATGACACGACTCGATCCTGAAAGAACTGCCATGTGAACAAGTAGCTACTGTTTTCCCCACACGTAATAAAGAGTGGTTTAAATGCAATGTTGTTTTATCCATTCGATGGCAATGGTGTGTGCATAAGTTGATACAGGCTCTTCGAACGGGGGGGGGGCAGCCACTGCATCGCCGAGGGTGTGTATAGTTAACGAAAGGAGGTGATAGTTCAGATTGCTCACCTCCACCCCTTTCTACCTGTATACCTCATGTCCTCTAAGTCCGAGTTCGGGCATTATATCGTCAACTGTTCGTTGTAGACGTAAGGTTCCAGCTTAAAAAATGCTCAAAATGTGTTTAAGAGTCACTGTACAACTTTTTCGAAAGTGAAAATACAGTTTGTCATGAAGTAAAAAAAAAATCTTAAATTTTTATACGGTCTCCCTGTCCTCCAATTGATAATTTGTTGCCCCGTCTCTCGTGAGGTAGAAACCTCAAACAAAAAATTCATTGTTTCTAAGTGCAATGTCCAGAGATATTTGCGATGTTGAGATATTTGAGTTCAAAAATTGGAGGAAAGTTGGAAAAGAACAGCATAAACTAACGGTTAACGATTTTTTAACTTACTTATAGTATTATTTCCCAGCTGTTCTCCGATATTTGAGTTCAAATATCTCAATGAATATTGCCCTTAGAAACGTGAAGAATTTTTTTGTTGGCCTCAGAAGGGCCAGGGCAACAACTTTCCAAGTGGAAGTCAGAGTGGGGGGACGTATAAAAAATGTGTATTTTTTTATTTTATGACTTTTTAATTTGAATGAACTGCACTGTATTTTCACTCTCAAAACTGGTACGGAATGATTTCTGAATACATTTTAAACATTTTTTTAAATTAGAATCATACCTCTACGACAAACAGTTGATGAGATAAAAGCTGCATTTGGACTCACAGGATACCCTGTATATTCCAATAATATAATTTTTTAGAGAACGGGAGGAGTGATCACCCCACTGCCCCCCTCTGTATATCCCTATGATACTGTATAATCGGAGCTTACTATTACTTCTTCACAGAAAATCACTATTTTTTACATTCATATATACAGGGTGATTCAAAACTTAACGTACAAACTTAACGCGGTAGAAAACACAAAAACAATAAAACATAATCACATAACAATGTATGGCCATAAACCTCAACCTGATCAGCTGAAAGGTAAACGAAGGTGCAGAAATGACGAGCCAGTATAATTGGTGGAATTCCATTTATCGATACTTTACGTGAGGAGTGCACAGTATGTGTACATGTTAAGTTTCACAACAAGTGCTCAAAGTTCTTACCATCCACAGTTATGCACAAAAAAAAAATCGTGATTCTGTTCTGTTTCGGTTTTGTGTTTTCTACCTTTCCCCAAAAAGTTTGTAAGTTGAGTTTTGATTGAAGTAAGTTTGTAAGTTGATTATACAAGCAGCAATTAAATTTTTTCCCCTAGAAAATTGAAGACAATATTATTTAATAGATAATTACATTATAAAAATAAATGTAATGGATTCATTTTGTGAATCAGGGTTATTTTTTAATGAAGTACTATAATGATAAAACAATGATAAATTGAAAATTCCACATAAATATGAATGCATATTCGATCGCCGACATCAGCTGATATGTTGCTTGGACTAATGACCAGAAGATCTACGATGAATTCTCATTCGTAAAACAAGTAACGATGGGATTTTGCTCGGAAATACAACTCGTTACGCAAGTAACTCCATTCCCGTATCCATACACGTCTCGAATTTTCAAGGAATAGTACATCATAAATGAAGGTAGGTAGGTAGATAATTTCTCAAAAGCATGTTCCCGTATAAAAGCGTAAGTAATCATACTTTGAAGGCAGCTAATTATTTGCTAGTTTGCCGACAGTTTCGTTTAATTAATACGTACCACATATGTATGGTACCCATTTATTTCTGATTCTCTCTCGCAGACTTTAGGTCCTTAGAAAATCGGGATTAATTTTTGAACATTGCTTTTGTATTAGTTCTTCTTCTTTGTTACTTTTTGTTCCATCCAAGAGTTCGAACTTCATAAAAGGGGAAGGTTTCCTCGAAGAACTGAAACGAGCTCTCCGCTCTTATTCAGTAGATTGAACTGAAAAGTGATCATTACTTTGTGCTAATGGCTTCAAGAGAAACTTTCGATCCTTCTCCATCTTTTTTATTTTTCTTATTCTTCATCTTCTTTCGGTCTTTGTACGTGCTAATAACTCGATCTTAGTTCCGAGACTTTCTCCTTATAATCGCCAAAGACTTTTCTCCTTCAGAGAAATCTCCTACTCCTGCACACACATATATATATATATATAGAGAGAGAGAGATAGAGAGAGAGAGAGAGTTGTTTTTATTTTTTCAATTTTTCAGTCTTGAGGGTATTTACCTCTTATTTTTGATTTCATCCAGCTCCAAAGTTCAAACATCAATGTAATACTTATAGATGACATGTACTGGAGTTTAATGTCTCTACAGAAGACATTAATGCCGCTTCTACCTGACTCTGCTGGTTCGTTTTTCTTATAAAGATCATTATTTTGCTAATTATTAAAGATCATTAAAGGTCAATAAATATCATTATTTTGCTACAGAATATAACTGCAGAAAATTTGTAAGTTTACCTGTCGTGCAACGTACTCTCATTTAAAAATTTCAGATAGTATTTTTATAATTCCCATTACCATAATTTCCTCATTGTATTTGCTGATATTTCAATTATGGAAGTTTTCAGTTAGAATATGTAAGTTAGAAAACACATTATGCATTGATTAATAATTAAAATTAACTTAATTTACAAAAAAAAATCTATAAAGATAAACGTTTCGAATCATTTAACAGTTTTAAGTTTATACAGTTAGAAAACAGCGTAGGGCGACGTCACTGGAGAATTCAAGCAGCCTTAACATACCGTAAGCTTAATATTAAACATAACATGCTTTATAATAACATAACATACTTTTATGAGCACGTATATAAGCACGTCTTATTTAAATCAATACGATGGAAGTAAGGGCTGTATTTTCGTACGACTATTTCAAGTAAGGATCGTTTGGCAAAATATTTTTTGGAAAAAAAAAGAAATCACAATTTTGCACGTACGGCAATATCTTTCGGTATCCCTTGTACATAAATAAACAACATTTTTTAAACTGTATCAGTAGCTTATTTCAAGTGAGAAGCTCGATTTTCTTGGCCCTCCGTTGCATCGCGTTGGTCAGTAGTTCTCAAAGTATGCGTCCTGAGGGCGGCACCAACCTTTTTCAAGAGCGTCGCCGTGACCTGGAGACATTGATGTGTGTCTCTTCAGTGCTTTGAAGTGGTTCTGTCTTAGACTATTCAGGGGAACAGTGAATAAACATCGTTATGGAAAGGCAGTCGCTGGGTGGCAAAAGTATGAGAACCACTCGCGTAGGTGATAAGCTGCAGACAATTGATAACTGTTTCTCTACAATTTACATCGCCAAAAAGAAAAGTTAATCCTTTCCTTGTGTTCCATTCTGTAAGAATCGGAAATACATTTTAAATTCAAAAGTATAGTTTAAAAGGTATGAAAACGTGTGGTACTCTAGGTGAAATATGGCAAATTTTAAATTTGTTGATACATTTAAAAAAGAACTCAATTTACGTATGAATAAGGGTAACAAGATAGTGCTCTTAAGCAAAATTATAACCGCATGCGAAATTTCCAAATGAAATTATCACTCATAGGGCTGGTTTAATTGTATTTATGTCATGTGTAAAAGAAAAAAAAAAATACTATGTTAAACGGAAATCTTTTTTTTTGTTTCGGAAATCCATTTGAATTCATAATTTTGAATGAATAAAAATAAATATCAATAGTAAAATGAATTTCGAATTATATTTAAAGGTGATACTAAAACTATACGAGTTTTAAAAATATATAACTTTCTGTCTGTTATTTTTTTTCTATTATAGAATAATTCTTCGTATCTAAAAGAAAGAAAAGAATTTTGAGTATGCAATGCTCTTGTATATTTCCTCATTATCGTGCATGCTACCAACCGAATGGAACGCTTGAAATTAAAAATTTTAATCCGAGTATAAACGCACGTGTAAAGCTACCATCAATATTCCTTCCCACCATTTATTCACAATGCCATCCTCTCTCATAATATTTTCTACGTGCGCTGCCTCAAAACTCCCTATTATCAATCTGATCTCTCTGTATGTGTTTCTATCTCTCTTTTTAAGGGTAGACAGTGGAAACACGCGAGGGCATTCCGTCACGGAAACGCTAATGAAACGTACACACACAGTCACACAAACTCATACAAAGAACAAGAAAGATAGAGGGAGTCGGACTCGCAACACACAAGATCACTACGAAACTTATTTCCTTTTTGGTACAAAGAGCAACAACAGAAATCCCGGCGATGTTCGTATTGTCACAGGGAAGAGAAATGAAAACCTCCATCCATCAGAGGAATCAACCAACCACGATAGTGTACTATGTACAGAGACTTCCGTTTCAGTTTCTACAAAGGGAATAAGAGAACGGGAAGACGAAGAAGAAAGAGCAAGGTCATCAAGCTGAAGCAAGTCATTTAATTAAGACATTGCTGACAGATGCCATCCGATGTTCTTATTCTTAGAGAGGTGAAAACTTCTCTCTCTATCTCTATCTCTCTCTCGCTCTTTTTCATCCAACCCCCACGTTGATGGCATTAAAGTGCATCAGGAGAGAGAGAGAGAGAGAGGGGAATTCTCTAGAAGCAAGTGAAATGATCGAAGACACTGCGACTAATATTTCTTTTCTACCTACATGGAGAAGGCGTTGCAGCTGTTAAGGATCCTCATTTGCATAAATCCCTGGTATCTCTTTCTCTCGCTTCCCCTTTTATTCCAGCATATTCTCCTCTTTTGGCTTTGTTTCATTGAAAGTCTTCTGACGGACTAGACCTTTTGCCATTCTCTTTCCGCCATCAGGGGTAATTCTTTTGAGATTTTGTTCCGGGAGAGTTTGAAGACAAAAAAAAAAAAAAAATTGCCCTTTTTTAGCTATTTTTCCTAGTTCTGAGTTGATTTCCTTTTGATGTGACTTCTTGGAAAATATTTGTGACTTTTTTCCTTTTTTTTAGATTTTTTTGTTTGTAACTTTACCTATTTCATAGTGTTTCTTTAGTATTATTTTTCCCCCTCAGTTTCCTTTTTTAGGTATTCTATTGCGTTTTGGGAAAATTGTATAGCGTAACATTTACTCCATTTAGGAATTTATTAACTTACATTACTTGTGTACGTGATTTAAAAATATCGATAGTGTACTAGTACAGATACAGAGATTTACGCTTTAGTTTTATAAAGGGAACGGGAAGACGAAGAAGAAGAAAGAGCAAGGTCATTAAGTTGAAGCAAGTATTTAATTTAAATACTTAAATTTTATTAAGATTTAAATTAAATTTTAATCTTAACTTAAATTTTTCAATTTTCAATTTTTAAACTTAATTTATTTTAAAATTTTATTTAATTTTTTCTCAGAAAATACGGGAAATTTAACTTTGTAGGTTATAGTAAAATGACATTCATGATGGAAAACACTGCGACTAATATTTCTTTTCTACCTACATGGAGAAGGCGTTGTAGTTGTTAAAGATCCTCATTTGCATAAATGTCCCTGGTATCTCTCTCTCTCTCTCTCTCTTCCCTTTTATTCCAGCATATTCTCCTCTTTTGGCTTTGTTTCATTGAAAGTCTTCTGACAGACTAGACCTTTTGACATTCTCTTTCCGCCATCAGGGGTAATTCTTTTGAGATTTTGTTCCGGGAGAGTTTGAAGACAAAAAAAATATATTTGCTCTTTTTTAGCTCTTTTTCTAAGTTCTGAGTTGATTTCCTTTTGATGTGACTTCTTTGAAAATATTTGTGACTCCTTTTTTCCTTTTTTTAGAGTTTTTCTGTTTGTAACTTTGCCTATTTTATAGTGTTTTTACTATTATTTTTACCTCCAGTTTCCTTTTTCTTAGATATTCTGTTTCATTTTGGGGAAATATACGGCGCAACATTTACTCAGTTGGGGTATTTACAAACTTACAATGCTTCTGTACAAATTTAAAAATATCTTTGAAATAATTTTTTTTAGTAAATATCGTAGACTATAAGAAAAAAATATTTCATGTTATTTTAAGAAATTTTCAAATTGTTAAAGAAAAATGTCCCATTTTTTCGAATATTTTTCTCATTTGCAAATCACTCACTATGTATGGGAACTTTTAACATTAGAAAATCTTATATTAATATTCACAATTTTTATTTGTTTTATATTATTGTTCATTTTTCACTTGCCTTATAATAATATTCACAATTTTCATATATTTGAAACTAACATTCAAAATTTTTATTTATAACAAAATTCAGATTTTATTTGTTTCAAAATGATCTTCACAGTTTTTATTTATTTTTATATTTATTATTCAGGGTTTTTATTTGTTTAGACATATATTATTATTCTAGTTGTTATTTAATTTGCAGCTCCTTATTCATTTTCTTAAAGAATTTTTCTATAGAAAAGAAATTACTTTATTTCATTTAAAAAAAAGGGTACATAAATTATTCAATAACTTTTTGAATTTCTTTTGTGGAAATTCGCAATAAATCTAGAAATTTATAGGTTATACTGTATTGAAAACATATTTTTTCTGTTTGCTGAAATTAATTTTAGGAGATTTAGTATAAGCTGTAGATGGACACAAAGTTGCAATGATTCCCCGTTGTGAATAAAACCAAGTAAATTATAATGATTTATTATAATTTATAATTATTTAACACTTTATTCATAGCAATCCGATTATTTATAAGTGAGTTTGATGAAAAACTGGAAAAGTTCAGAATCAAATACGCAGGGGCGACGAGAAATACTGGACACACATTTAAAAGATTAAAAACAAATCAACACGAAAAAGTGCGGTTTAATCTACAATACTAATCATGGCCAACAGTTTTTTTTTTATCATTTTTGTCGCACCACGGTCATTTTCTGCACACGAGGGCTAGACCCCCCGGGACCTACAATTTATCACCGATTCCGAACGGCTGGCTTGTTTTCTATACGCATCGTTGGTGCGCTAACCCTTCGATGGGAGACTCCCTGCGGTAGCAATGTTTTACTGCTGTCATGTCTCCGTTTTTGTTGTACCCCTGTGTCAGAAAAGTTTTCTGACTAGGACGAACCGGTATCAAACTCGCGACACCTCTTAATATCCTTTGGTACGTTAAGTGAGTATCTTGTCGACCTGGGCTACCGCGCTCTCTTCATTTTGATTAATAAAACAGAAGTTCAAATTTCATTCATAGGCGACGCTGTTAAACGAAATATTCGACATAACGCGTAAAATGCAACACAAACAGTGCAAAATTAATGTTTATGACAATTTGCATTACATAAAACTATCACATTTCATTATATGCACCCCCTTCTTAGCTCGGATAACATATAAACTGGTGGAAGGGTGCTCATGTTGAAATATAGTAGTTTTATGTAACGCAAGACGTCATAAACAGTAAGTATGTATGCACTGTTTGCAGGAGCACGCAAAGGACCGACCTTTGAAAAGGGTACAGCAATTTTCTTCCCGAGAAATTTTGAGTTACCACCCTTCAAAAAGCATTAAAACTAACAGAAATTGCTTATTATAACATACAAAAATATCTTTCGATATTTCAATATTTTTACCAAAATATTAATTTCTTTTCTCCGTATAAAGTTAACATTTTATACGGATACTCCCTGTCCTCAAAAACAAACTAGAAAGTGGTTGCCCTGTCTTCCCTGAGGTCAACAAAAAAAAGCCACATGTTTCTATGGGCAATATTGGCTGAGACATTTGAATTCAAAATCGGGAAAAAAAGTTGGGGAAGAACAGCATAAACTAGCAGACAACGCTTCTTGCTGTCGTTTATGCTGATTATGAATTAAGATAACTCCCAAATACTTCACTTAGAAATGTGGATTTTGTTTTTTGTCTTCCCCAGGAAACACAGGGCAACAACTTCCTTTAATTATTGTGCTTTTAGGACAGGTTGTCAGTATAAAATGTTTCCATTTCTGTTGTAATAACTATACAACCTCTTACAATATGAACGACGTAGCTGAGTTTTACACGTTATTTGGATGCTTTTTCTAGTTAGAAGTTTCCTCCAGCTCCTGTAACTCCGGTACCAGCGCCTCCGTTAAGGAGATCGCCGCGTCTCCACCCTGACAGTGCGCTGGTGGCACTGTTTGCAAGCGAGGAGCAGAATGAATCCCAAATCTAATTAATAAAGTCCCAGAGAAATTTTAAAAGATCTTCAACAGTGATCAAAAGTGAATTAGACTGGGTGTATTGAGCTAGGATTATATGCTTGATTTCCGATTGCATACGATTGTGATCTCGCAACTGATTTTACACTTAGATTATATATTTTACACTTAGATTATATATTTTACACTTAGATTATATATTTTACACTTAGATTATATATTTTACACTTAGATTGTAAAATATAATCTAAGTGTAAAATATAATCTTATATAACACTTAGATTATATTTTACACTTAGATTATGATTTTATAGTTATGATTGTAATGTATATTTTGTAATGTATGTTTTTTATGAATAAATTTCTAGAGGTATCCAGTCCGTGAGGACAATGAGCCGATATTGCCATATGGCGATGTGGCCTGGGTATCTTTCGATTTGACGGGTGCATTGAGCTGTCCGAGCGCAATGGGGTGCTGCTCTACCCTTCTGTCATACAATCCTTGATCAATCAAACTTCTGATTGCGCCTTTTACGATATTTTATACAACTTTCTATGATTGTTTATTATCGGTGCCAGTTGCACTTCGACTTTAACTTGATTTATTTGTGATTCTGCGATTTATATATATTTTTAATTACCTTGCACTATATGTGATCTTTGACGTATCAATAAATTTTGGTTTTGCCGGAGATTCCCTGGTTCCCCCCCCCCCCCGAAGTGTTTACATTGCTTTTTGCGGCGGAGCCTGGAATTCTCGAGGCTTCCCAGTTCCCCAGTCTCAGAAGTGACTAAGAAAAACCAAAAAATAAACACTATTTTGCATGGAATTACCTGATACCATTGCAAGAAAAGAAAGATATGCATATAATTAAAAACTTTTCAAACTCTATACGCCCAAAAAAGACGTAAAAATGCTCCAACATTGAAATTCAGAAATTTTTGGGAACTGTACTGAAATTAAATAAAAAAAGAATTCGCTTTTATATTTATTGATTACAAGAAAGCAAACAATTTCGGAGATCGATTAATGTCTGAAAACTGGAAAGAATTTCCAGATATATCAGATAAGAAAGATTCACTCTATTGATAGGAAATCTCACTGATATCATGGGGAAATGAATAGCATTCGAGAATGAAAAACAAAAATATAAAATACCGTAGCAATCGCAACTGGATGATACGCAAGGATGTCGGCGGTGGGAGCCACACGATGGGGTTGTTTTCAATGTATCTTCATCTCATGTGACCTGGTACATAGAAGAGAATCAATCACCAGAAGAGGACAATGAAAACGAAATTTTAGACTCGAATCCAGAAATGGAATTGATGGAGGCTGGAAGACTAATACACTTGACTACACGAGGAGGGCGGGACTGATCTTTAGTACGCTTTTCATCGATATTCCTCAATCTGCTTCGGAAAACATACCTCCTTTCAAAGAGAACTCTTGTCGTTTTCTCTTATGAATCGAACTCTATGAGAGAGATGCTCATCATGATGTTCATTCTTTTTTTTTTAAGTAGTGGATATCGATTTCTTTGAAAAGATCTTCGAATTATCTTTTCATTTACCGAATCAATAAAAATTTCCGATTCGATAAAAATCGATTTTTTTTCTATATTTACTCTCTTAGACAAGCTAGCACGGGTAGTAATTGCACAGGGATTTGCATTTTTGCAAGTGGTTTCGAAGCGCTGTAAAATTTGTGTATACGTGATAGATGTTCAGGATGTCCCTCAATGGACTCTGATTTTAAAATGAAATAACTTGGAAACGGTGATCGATAGAAGAATAAAACTAACGATATGATTATTTTGAAAGTCGTAAAAATCTGACATGGAAATTTCAAATTAGTTACAACTATTGCTGACAGGCGAAGCTGTATGCTTTAATCGCGTTTTGGAGTCCAAGAAATAGGCCCTGTCCTTTGCAAGAAGTCGTTGGGATTACACCACAATCTATTGAAAGAATCTATCTAAGAAAGAACGGGGGGAGAAATAAGTTTGGTAACAGAGTAGTCTGATATCCCGAGTGGAGTGTGCTTGTTATAGTGCTGCCATCTACCACATATTTTTCGAACTATGAGTGACGTGTAGTGATTTCGAGGATTTTACCGTTGTAGGGTTGTTGCTCTCTGCGGCGAGACTCTTTAATGGGGAGATCGGCTTGCATTCGCACCTCGAAGTTGGGCCGACTTCAGCCAACTTCAGCCGACCACCACCGTGGCGAAGGTGGGGTTCGAACCCGGTTTATTTTTACCTATAACAGACGAAATTTATTTTTCATTTTAAATAAAATCATCATTATTAATAAAAGGTTGATAAACTATATAATTTTATATTCTGTATATGTTCTGATATCTATTCAATCACTATATTCACATATTTCCTCATAAGGCCTGATTAAATATATTTACTGCAAAAATTGAAAAAAAAAAAAACGAAGATGAATAAATCTAAACAAAATGAATAAAAACAATTAAAATGATAAAGATTTTGTATAAAAAGGCACAAGGATATTTTATGTTTCATTTTTATTACGATACAATTCATTTTATAAACAACATTATTATACATTACGAAGCAATTTCGAAAATATATATCAATTTAATTACTTAATTCAATTAATCAACAGATTCTGAATCAATTCATCTAGAAGATTTCTGAACTAAATAACATAATCTAAAGTATTTGAAAAAAAAACACGATAAATAATGAGAGATGATGAGAGATTTTTCTAGAAACTTCTCACAAGGAAACGGGATTAAAATTAAACTTTCAGATAGATATTACGATTGCCTTACAGGGAATTCTCTCTCTCTCGATAAGCTTCCGAAAATTCTTTATTTATTCATCCTAAAAATTCAATGGGTGTTATAATGTGAAGTATGGGAAGAATATAATCTATAATTGATTTTGCTTAATCCAGTGATAAATGATACTCAGTCGGTAGTTATACGCTAATTGTTGAGAGGGATTAGAATTCCAAAAACTGATTATAAAATCAAAGTAATGCAATTATATTTGATCGTTTGCTTTTCCGTGAGAGATTATACATTCTTATGTGATTTAAGATGAAATTCATTTATTTATCCAAATAAAAAATTATTTCTTCAAGGATTTCTAACATTATTTTTGTAGCGTGTTAACTTTCTAATTCTGAATTGCAGCACATCGATTTTTTTTTATATAAAACTGACGTATTAAAAATGAAATGAGTATTAAATTAAGTCATTTTCAATAATTCAAGGTTAAAACTTTAATTTAAAAACTGAGTAATGTTTCAAAAAATAATCATGATAACAGTAAATATAACTAATAACGGCAAAATCATCAAATAATACGGTTCAATAATTTCCAGCTAGAAATTAAAAAAAAAATGGAGGAAACAAATTTTGAAAGCCAACAAGTGTTAAAAAGTGCAAGCGTTTAAACGTAGTAATGCCTGTATATATATATAGACATTGTGAGGATCCAGGTTCGATTCGCATTGGTGGAACGGCGGTGGTCGGTTGTAGTTGGTCTTCCAACTTCAAGGCCAAAATGCCGGCTGTTTTCTCATTCGAAAAAGTCTCTACACAGAGAGCTGACAAATACCCTCAACACGATACTCACATAACGAAAATTCGACCATTTTCACCTCAAAATACGAAAGGCAGATGGCAGTACAAGTATAACTCGAAACAAACACAACTCTGACAACATAAATACGTTAGGGGCCAAGATTACGCTATAAACATTTTATAAAAGTTATTTTATAAAAGAAATAGGAATAGGAAATAGAATAGGAAAATGCAATCAATAAGCCTATCGGTTAAATTCAAGCAAATGCAATCAATAAGCCTATCGGTTAAATTCAAGCAAATGCAACCGATAAGTTTATTGATTGCATTTGGGAAATTTTTTATAAAATAATTTCTATAACTTTTTCATAGTGTAATCCCGATCTAAGCGACGTATATACCTAACAGGAAATGACAGAAACTCTAAAAAAAGGGAATCAAATATCGATATAATATCGATATAGATAGATATCGATGTCAAATATCAGGAATCAATAATCCAAAAAAAAAATGCCTGGAAAAATTATTTCTTGGCTTCATCAGTGACTTTCTAAATGTAATATTTTGTAAGTATTTTTTCCCGAACAAATACAGAGATAGATACAAACTCCTTTGCAATGGTTTATTACTTCTTTAGTGCTCGAAATATGATGAAAACCCTGGTAGCACCGAGTATATTTTCGCTATTATCTCATAAAAACCTAGCGCATAACCCTGGGTATCCCCGGAGATGTTTCTTATCCTTCGTACACGTTGAATAAGTTACACAGTGAGAGTATCTATACGTTCCCTTTCTTATGAATGGTGTTTTGGATGAGGTGATCATCGTTACTTTCTGAATTGATTGGCAATTTACTCTCTGCTGCCTGTAGTTTTGTTACGCATAAAAATGTGTGTGTATGTGGCTGTGAGTTTTCTATCTTCCTTTCCCTACCAATATTTCTTTTGCGCCTCAGGCGCCTCTAATGTCACAACGTCTGGATTCAGCCGATGGATGGCCATAAAAAGGAAAAGGACGAAATATTATTCGGCGGAAGAAAAAAAAACATAATGAAATAAATAGAACTACACATGTTTGCTCGGTATGTTTCGTCGTTGTTATTTTTCTCCGTTAGAGAAATATTATACAATCGTTTTTTGTTAATAAATGGTGTTGTACGTTGAGGTGATCATGAGCCGATCGCTTTTTTCATGGGTGTTACGAATTGAGAAAGGTCTCACACAGTAGATCAGTGTGAAAGGTATGTCGAATCTATATGGTATAAAAATTGATTTTCCACATCTGTGTCATTCCGCAAAAGGAATGTGCACGAGTTTACAAGTTGCATGTACGGTTTAGTGGAAGTAGCAGTATAGTAGACTCTACCTCTCTAGAAATCCTCTCAATAAATAATATTGGGATTTCTGTTTTCAACTCTAATATTTGATTGATCTAAGGCCGAGATTACTCTATAAAAGTTTTAAAATTTCGTTTATAAGACGAAAAACACAGCCAATAAGCTTTGTTGCATTCACACGAATGCATGCTACCGAATTGTGTTTTCTCAATAAAAATATACAGTTTTCTATATAAGACATCTTGACGTAATGAAGGATTTGAAAATCTAAATCATACTTGACTATTTAGTCAAATTTTGTCGAGGATATTTAAAATCAGCACATAAGAGACATCGTAATATCAGCACATAACAGACATTTCGCCTTATCCTGCGGGAAAGATGTTGAGGTCTCTTCAGCCAAAGTGCATATTTTCCTGATATGAGTCAGTGAGTAGTAGTTTTTAAAAGATGTAAATTGTTCTAATACTTTATTGATTAATTGAGGACATAGCGTTGCATATATACGATGTCATATATATGTTGTCAGACTCGATGAATCCAACGAGATTCCCGCTAGCATTCGCCAGAAACTAACAAAACAACGGATATACACAATAATGCATTATTACATAAGACTATCAGATCGCAAAGCTGAATATTACCATTTATGTATGCCATTTTTTTCAAATTAACCAGTGCTGGTAATGTCACTGGGGGAAACTCCTACATCTTAGAGGAAATCATCCATGTAATCCCCCTATTCTAAATATAATCGACTCTTAACAAATGCTCATTGTACAAATGCCACAAACACACACAAAATCAGTACAATAGCCGAAAATTTTCATTTTTTTTTGGTTGTTTATCGCAATCCAAAGAAGTGGAATTCAATTTTTTTTTCTTATTTACTTCCCATTCAGGAAGTGGCCGGATTTTTTTCCCATTGAACAGCCACACGGAACACACACACACACACACACATACACAATACATAGAAAATGGAAAAGCAAGAAATCCTAAGCCCAAAAAAAAAAAGAAAGAAAGAATATGGAATGTTAAAGAATAGAAAAGAAGGACAGAGGCCGAGTCGCCTTCGTGATGCATTGGACCATTAAACTGATGAACGCCTACTTCTCTTCACCAAGAGAATACAAGTAAAAAAAAAATAATAAAATAAAATTGATAGAAAAATGAGAAGTAAAAGTAAAAATACGTAGTACAAAAATAAAAAGGAATTCCCACGCATATACTCCCTTTCCACCTTTAGAATGGTAGCTGTATTCTCAGGAGGAGAATTTTCTCGAAAGTTCTACAGGAAAAAAAAGGAAATCAGAAGTAAGGAGAGAGAGAAAAAGAGACAAACTTAAACGGGCGAGAATATTTCCTCCAGAAAACATTGTAAAAGGAACTTTTTCTTTTTATTCCTTCAAAAATAAAGAAAGAAATCGGAGAAACTAGTTCTTATTCAACGATTCCTACGCCAAACCAAACCCAAAAGAATTACTAAAAGAAATGATGATAATAATAAAAAGAGCAAAAAAAAAATGTGGTTATAAGAAAAATCGTATATCTCTGAGATGAGACCGAATACAAGAGGAAATGCGTTCACCAATGTATTTACGATACTTCGATAAATCTCTCGAAATCACGATACGGAATTTATTACTTAGTTTCATCGAATGTCTATAGTTCTATGGACATTTTTCTCTCCCTTTTTTATCTTTGTAGAGAACATTAAAAGTATTTTGCTTCACTCAAACTTTCGATATCCATTCAAGTATTTATGGAAATTTGGAAACTAAAGCGATTGTATTTTAGAAGAGAGAGCCTCGGTTATGAAATTTTATGTGGGAAAAATATACGTACGTATGTATAAGTAACCGTGATGTGAATTATAAAATGTAGAACTCGGAATAATCGAATTTCTACATTTAAAAAAAATGAACTGTTTCACAAAAAAAATGTTGTTTTTCTCAACCAAAAAAGTCGTTCAGCATTTAAGCTTTTGATCATAGAAACATGCTTCTTATTAGAAAAAAAAATCAGATAATGTGTATGTCTTAGATTTGTGTCTAATTTAAGAAATGTGATATTAAATCATAAATTTTCTTTTTCTTTTATGGCTTCTCTTTCTACTGATTGTTAAAAAAAAAATTCTGCATAACGCTTACAGAAGTATGCATTAAATCTCCTGCATACAGAAAAAGTTTGCTGTTCAATTTATACAAATACAAATACAACGCCACAACAGGCAAAATGTCCAACGAGGTGGCTGAGAAAAAGATAAAGATGCCCATAATAAATATGGATGTCATATATTTCAAAAATACAGCAACCCAATTAAAAATGCAATTAACAAAAAATAATAGGAAGATGTTCTATATAAAACGAACTCTGGGTTGTTGTTGTTTTTTTTAATAATGAAAGAAATCCAAGAAACTAGTCTTTATCCAAAGATTTCTTCACCAAACCAAACCCATAAAACTATTAAAGAAATAGTAATAGCAAGAGCAAAAATATGTGTGTTACGGAATTTATTATTCAGTTTTCATGGGATGTCCAAAATTCTATGGGGTTTTCTCTTTTTTTTTATAAGAAAAATCTTATATATCTGACACGAGGCTGAGAGAGAGAATATAACAGGAAATGCGTTCATCGATGTACATGCGATATTTCGACAAATCTCTCAAAATCACGATACGGAAGTTATTATTTAGTTTTCATCGGATGTCCAAAGTTCTACGGGTTTTTTTTTTCTCTCTTGTTTTATCTTTGTAGAGAGAAAATTAAAAGTTTTGTGCTTCACTCAAACTATGGATATCCATTATTTATAGAAATTCGGGAGCTAAAGCGGTTGTATTTTAACAGAGAGCCATGGAAATAACCGTGATGTGAATTATGAAATGTTGAATTCAAAAATTGAATTTTTACATTTAGAAAATTAACTGTTTTATAAAAAAAAATGGTTTCTTTTTTACAGGGTGAAAAGTCCTTCAATATTAAAACTTTTGATAATAGAAACTTGCTTCTAAATAGAAAAAAAAATTAAAGTAATGTGTTGTGGTCGTCTCACGATGTAATTAATTTTATGAAGAGCATATATGTGTTAAAATACGTATTTTATTTTTCTTATATGGCCTATCTACCCTGCTAATTGTTAGAAACATTTTTCCTGCATTTAGAGCCATACGGAAAAAGTTTGATGTTTCTAGCTTAAGTATTCGACTTTCACGAGGTTGTATGGAAATTACTTTGAATGCTTAAGGAGGTCGGTGCACGAAAATTTTCCAAAAACACTCATTTCTAAATTTTTTAATACTATAAAATTTACGTCTAACTACACACACGTTGACGTAATTTTTAATATATTTTATTATACGATATAAGCTGCTTGAAAACAATATTAGTCAAAGGTTTTCTATTGAAATGATCTTTTCTCTCGAAAGTATGTGTGTTTTGTACTTGGTCAAATGTTTTGAAAATTTGGCACCAAGTTATTGCATGCTCATACAAGTGGATTTTTTATATAATTTAGAGAAATTTTATGATACATAACAGGGGTGTCCAATAGCTGGTCCGTGGGCCGCAGCGGCCCGTGACAAGATGGAAAATCTATAATATCTTTTCTATATTAGTTTTGATTGACAAAATTGTGGTTGATGTAGAAAAAAAAATATCTGATTTGACAAAAACAATTTGTATGTTTTCAGCACACAGATACAAAACCTCTTTAAACAACGTGCGGGTCACATGATTGATTTCACAAACCTACTGTGGGAGTTATGGGAGTAACAGTAGCAGATTTTCTTGCGCAGGTCAGTGATGGTAACCTCGACGAGAAAACTTTCCCTCAAACATTTTCCTCAAAATTTACCACATTAGTGTAAATTTTTCCATAAAAATTTACCACTAATGTGCTGTCGTTTATAGGTAAAAATATTCAGTCAAGTATTTAGCTGGAAAAAGCAAACTAGAAAAGCAATTAGCACGAAATTCCGAATAACAAATTTCGAAATATAAAATTATTTTTTTTGTTTGATAAATTTTAAACGTTTTATGAAGTAACATTCTCCACGCTAGTTAGAGCATTAACATTCGTAATTTGCTGAAAGAAAAGAAAGATAAAAAAGTTTTCTTGAAAACTAAGAAATTGTAGGGAAGCTTATAAGTAGGGAAGCTTATAGGTGGTCGGCTGAAGTTGGTTTTCTGTGGTTCCCAACTTCAAGGCGCAAATGCGAGCCGATCTCCCCGTTAAAAAGTCTCGCCATAGAGAGCAACAGTCCTACAACGATAAATCATTCAATCATAACACTTCACTCATAGTTTGAAAAACTTGTGGCAGATGGCAGCACTACACATAACAAGCATTACAGAGAAACAACAAAACTTCACGTCAGGTTTCACTACACGTACACGCACATTCCCGCATGTACCGATTCGTTGGGGGGTTCCGCGGGGAGGGGGGGTTGTGGGCGGGGTGCATGTGGGGTGTAGTAGTAGTAGGTAGGGCCTCCAAAAAATGGCTCGGGGATCCATGGTGTTCTTAAGTCAGCCACCTCGTTGGGCAATTTGCCTGTTGTGGCGTTGTATTTGTATTTGTATAAAAGTTAATAGACTCGCTATGCCCTGAGAAAATGCATCTACCTCAGTCAGTCAGTAAGAAATTAAACAAAACTAAATTAGTCAACAAAACTAAAAAAGATACGCGAGGCACGCAAAAAATATTTGGCCGAGCTGCGAGCAACTACCATCAACTCGAGGGCTAAAAAAACCTCAAACGGGGAATTCGCAGGAGAAGCTAAAGCTCAACACGTTCGAAAAAGCTCGGAGAAAAAATGCACCAAAACCGCATTTCTATCGCGAAGTGCTTGGGAAAAGTTTCGCAACCACAAAGAAAAAGTCCAAAACCCAACCATCAGTGGAAATCTCTCTAAGACCGCACATAAAGGATCTACTGACTCCGCAGAATCTAATGAGTTGCCGAGAAACTAGCAAAAAAAAACCAGATATGACAACCCCAAAAGTTTTTCCAATTCCAGTTTTGCGGAAGACGGGAAACGAATCACATGGATATTTAACCAAACAAAAATGTATGATATCATGGAAAGAATTAAACGTCAAAAATGGAAATGGGTTGGATATATTGCAAGAATACAAGGCAGCAGATGGACCACAAATATTCAGGATTGGTACTCCCCATAGTGTTGAACGTCCAAGAAGGCGTCCCCAAACGAGATGGATAGATGAGATCCGAAAGGCAGCTGGAGTCAATTGGATGGCATCAGTAAAATGGAAAATTTTTCAGACGAGACCTACGTGCAACAGTGGATTGGAAATAGTTGCCGTTGATGATGATGTTGACAACAACCCCATGCAACATGAATGACGTATCTGGTCGCATGTGCCCCATGCAACATGAATGACGTATCTGGTCGCATGTGCCCCATGCAACATGAATGACGTATCTGGTCGCATGTGCCCCATGCAACATGAATGACGTATCTGGTCGCATGTGCCCCATGCAACATGAATGACGTATCTGGTTGCATGTACCCCATGCAACATGAATTGATCATTGATCATTTTTGTCGCACCACGGTCATTTTCTGCACACGAGGGCTAATTAGACCGGGACCTACAATTTACTGCCGATTCCGAACGGCAGGCTTGTTTTTATACTCATCGAGAGGTTGGCGCGCTAACCCCTCGATGGGGGACTCGCTGCGGTAGCAATTTTTTGCTGCGGTCAAGTCGCCGTTTTTTTGTTGTACCCCTGTGTCAGGAAAGTTTTCCGACAAGGATGAACCGGGTATCGAACTCGCGACACCTCTAAACATCCTTTGGTACTTTAGGCGAGCATCTTATCGACCGGGCTACCGCGCCCCTGCAACATGAATGAAGTCTACATGTTATTTAGGCACATTTTCTAATCGGAAGCACGCATCTAGGATCAACGGTCCGCAGGGTAAAAGGCGGCAAGGGAGAATTATGGAGTCGCCTTCTAGATGACAAATATTCGAGTTTATGACTACCGATATGTTCGTCTATCACGTGAGTTTATCTGATAATCACATTCATTTTATTGAAATTGCAATATGTAAAATGCATGGTTTTGCTCGAGAGAAGTAACATTAAGCGGAAAACAATCGGTTTTACGGAAACTAATAGCGGTAACAAGTTTTCTTCTCCGATAGAAAATAAAGACGCGGATGCTGTTCTTCCGCTTCACGCGTCCGTTCAAATAGTTATTCGCATTTATACAAGATTCATCCGAAGCGGACTAAACTTTCACTGGACCAACTCCAGCCAGGAAATGCTCCCGTGAATCCCGGGATGGAGCATTTGGAGAATTTGGAGAGCGTCCAAGTGACAAACCTCATCACTAACATTATTTCTCGTGCCCAGATTCTTCTTGTGCGAGTTAGTACTTCGCGAAATTACTTATTAAAACGCTGTACTCGGGAAGAATTTAGTTACTGTCCTTCAATTAATGGAAACTTTAGTTACTCTAACAAACGAGACGTGGTGGAAATATCAATATACAGTCAGACTTGGTTATAACGACCTCGGTTGCAGCCACACCTCGGCTATAACGTCGATAATTGGCCATTCGAGCGGATTCCGATACAGAATAATGTAATGAACCTTGCACTGTCGTTATATTACTTGTAATGTCGATGGATGAAGAGGAACCATTTCGGATATAACGGCAAGTTTTTCGTTGCTTTTATTTCAGTTTTGGTGATGTTTTCCCAAGAACTAGAGTTAAACCTACAGCTGATCTGGAAATACCTGTTTGAAGCTCCAACTAGCTCAGCTCATTGACGCGACCAGTACACAAATCATTCCCGTGTGGAAGACGGGATAATAAGCCCTTCTCAACTATTACCCTATAAAAAATGCCCCGCTTTTTCAGCGGAGCTTACTGTAATTCCTAATCTTTATTGGAATCGGGAATTAAGGTAGTTTTCATAACGTGAAAAATTGTGCAGAATATAACTGTTACGGTAAATGTGATAAAATGGTTCTTATACATAATAACCGCTATTATGCAGTCTTACCAATCGTCTTGGTAAGTTTGATAAATTTATCACTTTACCGGCGAACATGCATAATATCCAAGCGTCGTTGGTGAACTTCATAAATACTGAAAACATTGTTACTTTTACCGGCGGTTATACATAATACCCTAGTGCAAATTGTGAATTTGATAAATATAAAGAGAATTCCAAATGAGTATGTGTGACGGACATAGTCTGACCCCTGAACAATGATACCCCGATATACAATCGTACCCCGAAATAATGATACAACACATGTATGAATTATCAGGTATAATATATCATATAGTACGATTTATTATGTTCACCAACGACGCGACGCTTAGGTATTATGCATAATAACCGGTAAAAGTGGTAATTTTTACATTTTTTACACAACACAAGACGCACAAATACATAGAATCCGGACTATCCAGCCGAATGTGGAAAAAGGGTTATCTGGACAACAACAAAAAATCCGGATAGGCAGGAGTTCTATAAATGTTCACTTCCTGCACCCACCATAACAACGAAAACACCATTTCAATACCAAAAACCGCTCCTATTTATATTTTGGTACAGGTCAGTATTTTGTACATAAATGTACATGTTTGTTATATACTGTACTGTACGTTTTGAAAATTTATTACGGAAAAAGGAAGTCCACAAACATTGTTACGAAAATCATGTAAATAATTCTTATTCATCATTTATTGTAATTTTTCACCTGCAAATAGCCATTATCTTATGTAAAAATGAAAATTAATGCATTCCTCTGTAAATATTGCCAAATTAGCAACAGAATTTGGCGAAGTTTAGCGGAAGCGCCTATGATTTGGTGACGTCATAGCTCCGATGGACTAGGCCGGACAGTCGAGATTCTACTGTAAAAAAAGAAGAAAAATATTTTAAATGAAGAGCGACAGACAACAACACATCGTGGCCGGGGGAAGTAAATACAATTAAGAAAGGCGAGACGTCTTTGACTTGACCAAGGTTATTTAAGATTTGTGAAATGAGCAACTTGTTATCTGTACAATCCACACCAGCATTCGCAGTTTCTTCCATTGTCGTAGTCTGAAAAGATGCATTAGTACGTTGATGTTTCTGGTTCGGCGAATATTTCTTTGGATGAGATATCGCTTTCGAATAGCAAACTCTCACTATCTGCACACTAACGGCAAACCAATGCCAATTATGCCAACGTAAGAAAGGTAATCGAAAAGAGATGACCCGAGGTTTTTCCAAAACCAGACTAGAATATTGGAATACAATTCATACAGACTATGAGGGTCCCTTCCAAAAGTTTATGCGACTTATCAATGGGGAATGATAAGTCGCAATTTTCCTAATAAGTGAAAATTTCTTCATATGATTGAGATGAAATATACTACTTCAGAAGCGACCATTGAAGCTATATAAAAAGGCGCACATCGTTGAATATTTGATACTAGTTTTTTATAAATTTCTCGTTTGCATCTTTTAATTGCGGGACGTTAATGATCTGAAGTTAATCTACAATTTACTTTCTCGATCTTAGACAAATCGTCCACGGAAGATACTTAAGGGGTGCCACGAGCCCTGAAATCGAATTTTCAAAAATGACTAAAAAAAAATATTTCATTCAATTGCAAATAAAATGCAAAAAATTTCGTGTCATCGAGTGTTTCGTGTTTCGTGAATTAGTTTTTTTATCATAATAAAATAAGGAATTATAGTGTAAACGTATACAAGAAAAAACGCTTTGAATGCGATTTTCTCAAATTGCAGTTTTTGAGTACACATCCGTAAAAGTAAAAAACAAACCAATGCCCAAAATGCTCTGAAATTTTGCAGAAATGTCTATTCTACATGTGTTAGTAAAATGAACCTGCGATTTAGCAATTGACTAATGGGAAGTATTTTTTTCAAATGTTAATTTAGATTTTTTTGAAATTTATATATTTTTTCAAACTTTAAAAAATTATAAAATTCTAACGAATGGTCAGATATCCAAGTTCGAGGTCCATTTTACTAACACATATCTAATAAACACTTGTCGAAAATTTCAGGATTTTTGGGACATTAGGTTTTTTTAATCTTATGGATTGGCGTTCAAAGTGTTTTTTCTTGTATACGTTTACACTATAATTCATTATTTCTTTCTTTTATTATGAAAAACCTAATTAACCGATTGACACGAAATTTTTAGTATTTTATTTGCAATTGAATTAAATATTTTTTGAAGTCTTTTTTTTTTTTTGGAAATTCGACTTCACGGGTCGTGGCATCCCTTAACCGTACATGCATACATGCAGCTCGCACGCATTCCTCTGCGGAATTTCCAACAAATTTGTACATGCAGGAGCGTGGTGTGTATGCGCATGGTACTAGCATATTTATGTTGTCCGAGTTGTGCTTGTTTCGTGTTTGGCTGGTGCTTCCCCCTGTCTTCCCTATATGGAAGTAAAAATGTTGTAAATGCTTGAATTTTCATGTGATGTAAATATAATTTTGAAGGTCTGGGTACTCTCCGCGGGAAGACTTTTTCATATGAACTGGAATCTACTACGAGCGATACAATTGCTTTTATTTGCACACGGGAACAGTACGTGATTTCTTCCCTCCCCCCTCCCACGTTTTGCAAAAAAATTAAAAATAAATAAAATTGATAAGAACGTGTGCGTGCGTGCACACATATCGAGCACGTGCAATGCGTAAAAAAAACCGTTGTATGTTGTTGTGAATCCTCTACGGTTTAGTATATATTTGGATATACATAATAAATGTATGGTACAAAACTCAGCATCATTCCTCTTATTTCAATTATTTTAGTATTTTAGAAATTATACATCTTTCAGCGTCATTTCAATCCGAAATGCGACTATATACGACATATGCGACAAGACTTATTTTTCATCTAGAAAGAGTTGATTCCTTGTCGGCATCATTTTTTCAGAACTTTTTAGATATGTTACGTTTCCAGAGATTTATAAAAATGCACCCAATTGGGGGTAATCGGAAATAAAATTCGAGGTAAAAACCATTCAACTTGACTATGCAAGATTTTGTCTTCTTATATGTCAAATTAGCCCAACTTGTATATTTTATCTTTAATTAACCATTTTAGTTAATTAAAAATCCCCCGAATAAATAAAATTGCTGTGTTGATGCAATGATTCAATTAGAAGTATGCTAACAGCGCCAATTTGCATCCATCTTTTGCAAAAGAAATTGTTTTAATACTTTTTTAATGGGGGTGAATCATAGATAGTTAAATTTTAAGGTCGCACGATAGTTGAGCCAATATAAGCCTACACTATAATATTGAAACGGCTTCAGTCATTTAATGATATCCTGTATTAAAAGGGTGCCCCCTGTATTCATAAATAGATTAAGAATTCATAAAAATTTATTTAATTAGCATATTTGTGAATACGGTTTACGGAATAGTCACTCTCATGAAAGGGAGATTTTTTCTGGTACAGGAAAAAAAACTTTGTTTAAATTTTTGTCGATAGAGGATACTGCAAGAAAACAAGTCACGGAAGGAGAATTCTGAACCTTTTTTCAATCTCTTCTGTGTGTGAAACGTTCGTAAAGCTCCAACCGGTAATTCGTGGCTGAGGTGGAACAATTTCACCAACAGTGCTTTATCCACCAATTTATCCACATCACAACGAAAACCGTACGTAAGCACCACAACCGGAAAATTCGGAAATAGGTGTTGATCGTACACCCTTCATTTTATAATACTCTGGTGTCTCATATTGCCATTGATTTGCTTCCGTACAGCACCCTCTACCAACGAAAATATGAACTTTCTTTTCTGTCCGAAAAAAAAAATCCCTCTTCGTGAGAATAATTTTTTCACAAAAACCGCATTCAAATATGCCAATTTTTTCAAATTTTTCTGAATTTTTAAATTATTTACGAAGTTGTGGACATCCTATGAGGATGAGTCATTAAGGAAGTCACAAATAAATCTTGAACCTTCACTGGTATATTGGTATGCCGCAGATTAGACTTTAACAGCGCATACTCGCTTCATCATCGCTCTGCCAATTAAATTCAGTAGCGCATTGAAGCTAGGATTGGTATAATAGACTTAGGGAGGATGCCAATTTAAGAGTCATCTCACAATTTGGAAATGTGGCTGGAAGTACATCTTTACCCCGGTAATTAACAGCCACTTCCACAGGAACTAATGAATATCACATATTAAGTTACAAATTGATATGATATGTCTTAGAATACAAAAACGCTTTCAAAGAATGTTAATAGATAGCAGCATTATCCAGCTTTGATATTTATTGCATATGAACTCGTAGCATCTGCACGCATGCGTAATTCAGTTTCAAAATGGCAGTGGTGCTCGATGATTGTTCGATAGGGGGAGCAGCGTGCTGTTGTACGATTTTTACGGGCAAAAGGATTTGATGCAGAAAATATTCACAAATAAATGCTACCTGTTTATAGATAGAAGTGTCTATCACTTGAAGCTGTGTACAATTGGCTCGAGAAATTTTCTCACGACCTCTCAAAAATTCGTGGCAATAATAGAAGCGGGCGTCCCATTTTGATTGAGACAGACCCAACAGCGCAGAAGGTGGAGGAATTGATTCGGACTGATCGACATATACAGCTCGACTAACGCAGGAGACAATTCAGAAATTTGGTTGGAAACTTCTTCACAATCCACCTCACAGCCCCGACTTATCCCCAAGCGATATTCATCTGTTTAGTCCACTAAAAAACCATCTTGGAGGCAAACACTTCGCAGCTGATGAAGAGGTTCAAGATAAAGTCCTAATGTGTGGCTGAGACAGCAACCCAAAAAATTTTATGCAGCTGGTATCAGTGCATAAATATTGGTGGAGATTATGTGTTAAGAATTAAAAATAGTTTTGAAGTGATTATATCACTGTGAGTTATTTTTTAATTACCTTTCGTGACTTACGTAATGACTTTCCTACGTATATAAAATTTCCCGGTTCATCTTCTTTATCTTGCTATTTCAATCGTTCCTTTTATTCAACCAATGTCGAGTTGAACGAAAGATGTATACCTTATACGTTTCCTACCCATCGCCATTACCGTTATTATTCCACTTTCCCTTGTCTGTCTAATGTTCAATATTCGCTTCCTGAATTGAACCTCCGAACTAATGCTGGGAACAGCCGAGATCAGTGAAATTCCAATGTATGTATGTGGGGCTAGACCGATTTTGGGAAACCTTCTGTCGCTCCAGAGCAGTTCCAGTGTGTCCACCTTTTACTCCATTTAATACATTTCAAACGACAGTTTTACCGCTCGAATTAAATCATCTCGCTGGCAGACATTACTGGAACATACTCTGGACATGGACACACAAATTCTCGCTCTCCGTGTATGTGTGTGTGTGTATTTTATGTATGTCGCCAGGGAAATTTCTCCGCGACCACTTTATTGGACCGGAGCCCATTATTCTAAACGACGCGGGCAAAACGATATAAACTTTTAGAAAATTGTTTTCCGCACGCATGGACCTACAACTATGACCATGAATTTGGAATTTTCCGTCCATCTCTCCCTTATCTCTCTTTATGCAGCGCGTTTACGCGCATTTTAAGATTCGCGGGAATTAAATCTACGTATAATATACTAGGATGATCCTTTCGTATCCTCTCGAAATGGTCGAAATGTATCACAACAAAAGTAATATGCATATCCACAGAGTTACTATGCATTGCATGAACAGTTGGAAATTTGTATACACGAAAAATTTGTCAAAGGCAAATAAAGCTGCCATTCACAGCTGAAAACATTGTAAAACGAAAGTAGGGAGACCAGTTACAATCAAAAAAAACATTCGCAGGCTAGTAAAGTTGCCATTTGTTGCCGAAAAAGTTGTCAAAGGCAAAAAGACTAAAGTTCACATTCACAGCCGAAAAAATTGCTAAAGCCAAGTTGCCATATGTAACCGAAAAATTTGTCAGAGGAAAGTAAAGTTGAAATTTATAACCAAAAAATTTATTTGTCAGACGCAAGTTGAAATTTACAGACGAAAAAATTGCCGAAGGTAAGTAAAATTTCAATTTACAGCGGGAAAATCGTTGTAGAAGGCAAGTGAAGTTACCAATTACAGTCAAAAATTGTCAAAGGTTAGTAAAATTCGCAATTACAGCTAAATGTGCTGAAAAATTATATGAGACAGAGGTGTGTGTGTGTGTAATTTATATATTCATATGACACTACATAATGTTAATTACGATATTTTTTTAGAGCCATAATTATCATGATATAATTCATGTCGTGAAAATAATCTTAATTCTTAATTTAAACTATGCCCTGATGATAATAATAAGAAAAAACGGGACATTCTTCAAAAAAAGAAAGTTGGTACGGCCTAAATTACAGAAATATCTCCTAATTTATCCCAATGCGACATTTTATTTAAATAAGTCACATGGCCACTCTACACACACAAGTTTCTGGCCCGCAGACTGAAAAGTTTGTGCAACTTGATCTATTGTGTGTGTGTGAGTCCGTATGCATTGCACCAACATTTTCATACATGAACAGCCATTCTGATGATTCACTTCTTTGTGAGAGTGTGTGTATACACTATGGCGTAAACTTGATGTTTCAATATTTCAACTTCCAAAATGTCAATGTCCATACACTGAAATCTTTTCTAAAGAATGTTTTCCCTGTCGTTTTGTAGATGGTAGATAGATCATAAAAGACAGCTTCGAGAAATATTTATCAAACTGACGAAGATAGTATTTGCCTATTCCCAAACAAATATAGAATATCTTCACTGGAAGAGGCGTAGTCGTAGTTTGCAACTGCTAAGCTAGAATTTGAATCACAAACTTTTCTATATTGAAGGGAGGGGGAATGTTTGACCTCCCATCGAACGGCATGTTTTATCAGGCGCGAAAACATTTCTTGATATCATGAAATATTAGTTTCCTAAACAGAATTCTTTCGGTTCGATATGTTTCAAGTATATTTTTAATGATAGAAACACTTTAACAGAAAATTGTAAAGTGATATAAGAAAGAGAAATAAAAGTATCTATCTATGTATATATTCAAATTATTAATTTCAATAGACGATGTAGACTCTTATTTTGACCATTAGGAGGAGCAATAAAATTTATTCAATTTAGCTTTGCCACCTTAATTATGTGCATTTTTTCAATTAAAAAAAAATTGTTTGTGTTTGTCTATGTATGTACAAGTTTCATTTCTTTTCATGTATTTTTTATCTAATGTTTTGTTTTATTTTACATTTCTCGCCATGCATTAAGGACTTTGTCTTTTTTGTGTTGTGTATGTTTTTTCGTTCTTTCGTGACTAATTTTGTGTCTTTTATATTGTATATGTGTCTTTTTTATGTTTCTGTTCATGTCGTATGCTTTATATATTTTATTCATTAATTATCATGCAAATTTTCAATCATCCGTACAGGCATCACGGCCTCTGGATGATAAATATGTTTTTTTAAACTAATCTAAATTTCTGTGTGTTGGAAATGAATAAATTTGATTTGTATTGTGTGACTCCAAAAGTGAATGCGTTTGAATAGTTGCTGGGACGAAACTTTGCGATTTTTAGATATATATAGTGTCCAAGCATCCAAGCAACAGTAAAATTTGCATTCCTTTGCCCCAGGGCCGGAAAAATCTTTTGCCCGACATACCCGGGCATGTATTTTTTTCTACAACATGCCCGAGGCGGCTATATAAAAAATACAGTCAACGCCACTTATCAAAATCACGGATAATGTTAACATTCGAGTATTTTGCTGAGTACGTAACGTACCAATATCATAACATGGGAAAAATCATTTATTGTTATCAGCACTTTTGTTTACGTTATCACTTTTTTTTATTCCGTCGAAATTTTTTTCTCTTTTTGCATATTTTTAAGTTAAGGTTGAACCAGACTCCTTTTCTGTTCTATAATTGCATCCAGTCCTCAAAAACCCAATTAGAAAGTTGTTGCCTGTGTCAACGTGGGCCAAAAAAGTGACAAGTCTCTTAAGTGCGATATATTTGATGAGATACTCGAATTCGAAAAACGGAGAAAAGTTTGGAAAGAACGGCATAAATGAGGGAAAGAGGCGTTGTTTGTTAGTTTATGTTGTTCTTTTTCAACTTTTCTCCGAATTTTGAATTCAAATATCTCAGCGATCGTTGCACTTGGAACACTAAAGTAGCATGGAATTTCTTTTTGTTTGGCTAAGGAAAGACAGGGAAACAACTTTATAATTGTGTTTTTTGGGACAGTTTGCCCGTATAAAACGATAATTTGTTGAATACTTTTTCTAATTGAAATTATGCCTATAGGGTCAACGGTTCCCTAGTAATTTGCGGTGAGGGTGACTTGACTATGTAGCTTGTATATTGTAAAAGTTAGAAATTTAAAATTGAGCTCTTTGAGCGGTTGTTGGGGACCTTCGGGGTCGACAAAGTTGATCTTTTCTTGAGTAGGGATATGGATAGAAGGGAGTTCATAAGCTATAGTCCTCCTCCTCAATAACATTGTGGGGGCAAAATATTGCTCTTAAAAACGTGGATTGTTTTTTTTAACCTTTTTGAGACAAGGCAACAACTTTCTAATAGGGTTTTTGAGAACAACGTGTACGTATAAAAAGTTAGTTTTTATATTTAGATACTTGTAAAACCCTTTACAACATGAATGAAATATTTGAGTTCTACACGTGATTTAGAAACTTTTTCTGATTAGAAGTATGCCTCTAGGATCAACGGTACGACAGTAATATGCGCTAAAGGTAATATCAAATCACCCTGTATGTAAACCGTAGAGATGTGTATAATAAAACATACTTCGATGGTTTTAACGTACAATTTACGAATCATTAATACAGTATCTTATTTTATTCATTGTGAACAAATAATGCTCGTGCAAACAAAATTGGAAAACCTAAGAGTCTAAGTACGGTATGTTCTGCCAAAAATATTTTCTTTCATTCAAGGAATATTAATATTTAGTTCGTATACTTTAATCTTTCATTCAAAGATTGTTTTGTTCTGAATATTCTGTTCGTGAACTTCAGCAACGAAATGTTTCCTTTAGGAAACGGCAATTTTGTACAATGTTGATAATGTACCACCGTAAAAATGGAAAACAAAGGTTTTTCAATCACTTCTATACGGTAAAACCTACTGCAGTTATAGATTCTGTAGAAATCCAGTTCATTCATATTACGTCTATACAGAAAGTATATTCAGATCGTCTAATTACACCCAGGATGAAAACCAGTAAAATACAATCGAACAGAGAGACTCATTCCTGAAACTTGAGTGGCGTATCAGGAACTTCATTTTTTAAATGAATGGCATGAAAATATACAGTAATAAAAAATTACATGCTCATTCGAAGATGATGTATTTTGTAATTATTTTCTCATCTACATCATATTCATAGGACTGAAATTCTGTAAAATATGCTTCTTTCCGGAAAATGCTTTCAAAGTAATATTCAATACATCATTAGATTCTCCAGACTTCATATTTCATTTACTACGTTATTACCATGTGTTTTTCTATTATTTATTCTCCTAGTTAGTGTTTTCAGACAAATTCCTGACGATAAATTATTTCTAGAATTGCATAGTTTTGCCGAATTTAAAGTAGAAATTACAATTCGCAACACATCCGTATTGTAATAACACAAACACTAATGGTCATCTAAAATTTTAGGGTAGAAAGCAAGTAATTTACATTTAAATACACATTGGAATTTTTTATTTTTTTTATTTCCAGACATAGAACAATACAATGAATTAATTTTAGTGTAATATGTGTAGATAAACCTGTTAGAATAGTAGAATAGTAAAAATAGTAACATTAATTAACAAAGCATAAAAACTGAGTTGAAAAACTGAAATTAATGAATTTAATTAAATTTATTTTATATTAATCAAAAACAATTTTCATTCCTATGTTAAATTCATTTTTTAAACAATATAAACATACTTGTTGATAACTGGAACATCAATCAACTAAACAAAAAATGAAAAAAGAAAATATGCTAATGATTCGTTTAAAGAATTTGTTTTTACGAACTTGTGCAGTTTCTAATGCATTTTCAACTGCATTGATTTTAATTTCAATCTGTATAAAATTCTGTGTGTCACATGTAGGTCTTTTCTGAATATTTTACCGGTTGGTTTTATGACCCGGTATGCTGCTACATTAACTGCGCATGTGCAAATATCGAATTTTATTGTTAGAAATTTCATATAAGCAGGTGTCCAGGCTCCCCTTCCTTCCCTTCAGACTTTCTATTCATTCAGAATGAAGAAAAAAGGACTTGTCTGTCCAAAGTTTCTCTCTTAATTCCGTCAACAATTTTAATTTTTGATTCATTATTATCATTTAGAAAATTTATTTTCTGGACAAAGTATATTTCTTTTGGTATTCAATTTACAATAAAATATTTGCTTAGTTGAATAGATTTTTTTTTTTAAATCAATGAAAAAAATTCTCGTGAAAATGCATGTTAATTTTTTGAGGCTTTTTATCTTCACCTGTTGGAAATATTGCCAAGAGGTAGACACGTTGAAAAATAATTTTTTCCCCAAATTTTCCAATGTTATTTATACCATGAATAACAATTTTTTTCCTTCAAAAACACTTCAAATAATTTTTTTTAACTATGTGCTTTTTAGCGTTTACTATACATCGCTCAACAACAGTCACTGAATGTTAGCATGACCATATTACCCTCACTTACTTTATATTAAGTTTTACCTGCATTTAGTTTAAAAATTAATTAGTTATCATTTAAGTTGCTTAATAAAAATTGATTATTCATCGTTAAAAATAACGATTTGTTTTTCACTTTCTAGATCGAAAAACATACTTTGAAATTTTAACAAAACGCATAATTTATGTATAACCTTTCAAAACTTATGATTACATTCGTACTTGTGTAATTCATCATGATTAGTCAAATAGATATGTAAATTAAAATGATTTTAGTGAAAATTCTGACAGACACATATATTAAATATGAATATTCGATCATGAAAAGCATTAGTTATTTAAGTTCTAACTTCTCAAAAGTGAAAACACGTATAACCTGAATAAATTTAAAAGATTAGAAACATTGATTTTTTTTTTTCCTTTTCGTTTGAAATTTCTCTTCCATTTTTGGCCGATATTCGCCCGTCGTAGAGTTTTTGATATCGTAAAACGAATGTTTGAAGTAAATTAAGCGTTAGTTTTAGGATGTCGTTAATATTTTCACTGAATTTCCAATGAATAGAAGCGTCAGACCATATAAATTCTGTTGGCGCGACGTCGTTTACACGCCATGTCTCGTCTTCGAATTAAAAAAATATACAGTATACACGTATCTAAAAAACACTTTTTTTTATTGCATGATAAAGCAGAGGTTCTCGTTTCTAGAAAAATTTCTACTTCTATATTATAATATATCCCAGTTATATATAAGTTATTTTTCCTCCCAACTTATTATGATAAAAATAGGCTTTTTCTATCTTTTTTTTATGTATAGAAATTGACTTTCATAAGTAGATTTGTATTGGAAAATATATCTTATCGCTTCAACATCGTGATGGTGGATATTTTATTCGTAATATGTATAAGAAATAAGAATGAAAAGTTACTTTTCCTGATTCAGTTTATTCTGCGTTTTTATGCAACTATTTTGTGTTTTTTCCCCCTTCTTAATCTCATTCATCTGCATAACCATAAATAAATACTCAACACATAACTTAATCTTTTACATATACACATTACATAATCTTTTTTTGCAACGATTGAAAGTGTTTTTCGTTGAAAAAAATATGAATAACATAAAACTCTCTCTCTCTATTTTTGATATACATTTCTTATCTAAAGAATATCGGCATGCGCATATTTGGGATCTCTTACGCCGCTGTGCAATTTGATATTTTCAACACTCTTTTGCCAAACCAATATACTATCGACAATCTCTATACTATTACTACTACTACTCAACCGTGTGTGCACCTCGTACACATTCCTCTACAGCATTTCTAACTGTTCGGTACATGCCGGAATGTGCGTTCTGAATGTATGTGCGGGTCGAACTTGAATTGTGATTGTTTCGTGCTCTTGCTGCCTCCTGTCTTCCATGTTTTGAAGTGAATAGTAAATGCTTGGATTTTCATGTTCTGAAAGTATCGTGTTCTAGATCTGCCTGCTGTCTGCAAAGAGACGTTTTCAAATGGGAGATGGCTCATTCGTGCCTTCAAATTAGAAAACCGCAGGAAAAATGATGGGTACTGTAGGTGGAGATGTAATTCACCAAAAAACGCATGTTTGACAAATACGCAAGATGGATATATTTATTCAACTGTAATTAATTAATTATGATAAGAGTGATAACTTACATAATATAATTTTCAAGTCATGGAAATAATCTTATAAACTAATTTCCAAAACTTAACTAATCCTTTTTGAAAATAGAGGAAAAACCGGAAATTTTATAAGAAAAAAAGGTTGGACGGCCAGAATTAAAGAAATGTCCCGTAAAAATTGAGCCATTTGGGCAATCTTTATGCATATACAAGTATTTCGTCTGCTAGCGGTAGAAATACTGCACATCTGACCCGTGAACCGAAAAGGTTATGCACCCCTGGTACAGAGTATTAAATTCAATTTAAACTATTGAAACTATTGGAAGCTAGATGGCAGCACCAGCAAGAACACAAAACAAGCCCAATTCTGACAACATAAATACATTAAGACCGAGATGATAATTATGACTAATTATTATATGAATATATATTCATGTCCATAACATAGGCGTACGCAGAATTTTCTTGAGGGGGTTTCAGATTTTTTCCTTCTGGGGAGGTTACATTTTGTTCTGCAAAATAACACTACAATCTTGGATCGTGTGGGGGGGGGGGGTATCTTTCTCTAACACCCCCCCCCCTCCTTGCGTACGCGAATGTTCATGTCACATCTGGTAATTTTTTTGGATATAATTAGCCATTTTACTCGCTTTTGACGATGTTTTTGGCAAAAATCGGCAATTTTACTTGCATCTGACAGGGTTCTTTTTTTCTGTATTTGGTACTTCTACTAGCAATTCAAAAAATTTTGCCTCTAATTATTGGCAACTTTACTTGCGCTTGACAATTTTTCTGATATAATGTGCAACTTTAGTCGCCTTTCACGCAGTTTTTTGATAACTGGTGATTCCTAGTATGTAACCGGATTTCATGTATTTTTATGAACCAAATATGGTCAGCCTAGACATTTATCGTGTCATGTATAGATGCTCTGCTTGAAAATAAGTCTGTTTTGTTGTTTCGGAAGAAATGAAGTAAATTCATCTTGAAATGTATTTTTCCGAGGTCTGAATAAATTTATTTGTTATTAATTAGAATTTATTTTTCTATGAAATAAATTATTTTGATTTGAATCTCAGTATCATATTAGTAGTTTAGAAAGAGATTAAGTGAAAGAATGTGGAATATATACGCATTGTCCACATATACCGAATATTAGGATATTGCCTTGACACAAATCCATTTCCACCATGTATTTAATTTCGTTTCTCATTGGCACTGAAAGTGAATTTCAGAATATGCCAAAATGGTATTGATCATGCCAAATGAGAAATATTCGACGCAAAAGTTGCTAAACTCGTTCATAAGATCGTTTCACCTAAGGTGCTTAGAGAGACTGGAGGACTTATCGTCCTCCATCTTGGAGCGGCAATACCATTTTTTTTCTGAGTGACGTCAAATCGTTAAAAATAAAAGCAAGATCGAACAGCGATTTGGTTGTAGTGATAATACTGACGTCATAATTCTCTCAAAGATAGTGAATAAGGCCGGGATTACAGTATAAAATTTTGACAAAAGATCTTTTACAAAACTTGGAAAATTCAACCAATAAGCGCATCGGTTACATTCAAGAAAATGCAACCGGTGATTTTATTGGTTGAATTTTTCGAGTTTTATCAAAGAGCTTTTGCAAAACTTTTATAGTGTAATCCCGACCTAAGTCAGACTTGGATTTCAAAGATACTTAGTTCTACCTATATAAAAAAAGGAGTGGAATTATTTGATATCTCGGGGAATAACTTTATTCAAATAAATTAAAAACTGAGATGTTAAACATTTTTATTTCTTAGGCCGGAATTACACTATAAAGGTTTTGTAAAAGTACTTTTATAAAACTCGAAAAATACAACCAATAAACTGATCGGTTGCATTTGCTCGAATGCAACTGATCAGCTTATTCGATGTATTTTTCAAGTTTTATACAAGCACTTTTACAAACTTTTATAGTATAATTCCGACATTATGCACATATTTTATATGGTAATTTGATGAAATTATAAAATAACAAATAAATGTATGCATGTACTTAGATAACATCGTGATAACTGTAGAAAATATTTCTCCCGATGAATAAGACTTCAATAAAAAGAATTTATACATCGTCAAAATACTATAAATATTACAATATTTATCCGTGTTTCATATATTGTTTAAACAAATACCATCTATTCACGGAGGAAAAAAACGTACAGCATAAATCTCTATTTGGGTTTTAGTCTCCAAACCGACAAGTTCTTTTTCATTTTTTTTATAAGTGAAATAATTCAAAAAATTCCAAATCCAGATATTTTAAACCGGAAACCAAATGCTATTTTATAAAAGTCACGTTCGATGGAATTTCGTAGGAAAAATAATAAAAAAAAAAGGCATAAAAATAAATATATAAGATCGACAAACAAGAACCGAAAAAATAAAAACGTAAAGTAAAGGCGTCGCCGTCATCTTTTGAAAACTCGGACAAGAAAAGCGAAAAAATCCAATACTTTCAATCCCCGCCGTCAGTGTTTCTAACCAAAGCTTGTACAAGATCTTTTTTCTTTCTCTTCTTTTCTGTTAACCATTTCATGTTATGTCAGGTGAAACAACGTTTTCTCAAAGAATTTTATAAACTCTGGAAATAAACTTCTTGTAAGAGTTTGACTTCTCCCACACTTTTTTTTTCTTCTTTTTTTTAAGAAAAACAAAAAATGAGTTTCTTTTCCCGGGGATCTCATCTGATTTTATGGTACATATGGGTGACTCTGTACTCGAGCATGAATTTTCCATAGAGATGTATGTAGTATTTTTTCCGTCTTTTTCGTGTGTGAATAACGCAAACTTGTTTCTGATTGGCACCAGTGGAAATTTATTTTTTGAGGCTTTTTGGAATTTAGCTGTTTTCAAATTTTGTGTGGGAAGATTTTTTTTTTCTTTTTGATTGACGTGAGTACGGCTTTTAAATTATCTGAAGATACTGGGTGCATTTTCGCGGAGAAAAAAAAATGAGTAATAAAATAATTTAAACGCTCATATCTCAGGAAGTGTTCAGGACATGTCGGTGTTTTTGATGTCTGCGGGTAGGTCTCATTTACCGAAATCAAATGATACCACTCTAATTTTGGTACTTCTTCCGGTCTGTGCACAAGGCTAGCGGCCAGTTTTCGTGTTTAAATTGTTTTACGCTATATCTTGAGAGGTTCGCACCCTAAATAAAAACCTTTGGTTTCGTCTGGCATTTTTGAGACAAATCCAATGATATCACTATGGTTTCGACATTTCTTCCTGTCTGTACACCAGGCTCGTGACTCACTTCCATAGCAAAATTGTTTACCGCTATATCTCGGGAGGTACGTACCGCAAATACAGTAGAATCCAATGATGTTTGATAGGCATTTCTGAAACAAATTCATTGACATCACTCTAGTTTTGATACCTTGAAGAACCTTACTAGTGGGAGGGCGAGAGCCACTCTGTACAGGCAACTATCGCGAGGTAGCTACCTGCAAATCGCAACAATCCGGCAACTGCTCGGGAGAGACGTCATATCTGTATCTCGGCCATGACTGGCCACATGTCGCGAGGCGGCTGTGTGTATGTACTATGTGTTATATGTGTATACTTTAATCAGGGGCGTGAACGGGATCGATCTTTCATTTCTGGATGGGGGGGGGGGCACAAAAATTTTCTTCTCGAGAAATTTGGAGTTACCACCTTTCAAAACGCATTTAAATTAACAGAAATTGGTTAAAATACTGCAATTCAGAGGACAAATTCGAAACTAAACCATTAAACCTGTTTTCAAAATTTCGTCATCATTATGTTAAAATTAGCTAAGCAAGCGTTGCTTTTACATGTAAATTTTTATAACAAACATGTTTTCTACAAGTGTGTAAATAGGTAAACGATGAAATGGATGAAAGATCTTACTATCTACATTAGAAAATGATACAGGCTCTGAATTGTTAGTTTACAATATAATTATTTAATGTTTATTTTAGGATAAATCGCGAAGCTATCCATAATTAGATAAAACAACTATAGTCTTTTTCTTATGGGCAGTGTTTAATGTAGGGTGCATGGCAAACAGGGAGTATGACATTTTACTAGGGCAAACCATTGATCCCAGATGCATACACTCCAGTCAGAAAAATATCTAAACAACGTGTAGTACTCAGATATGTCATTCAAAATGCAAGGGGTTGTACAGTTTTTAAAATAAAAACAACTTTTTATACCTTCCCCTTGTGCCCAAAACCTCGTTAGAGACAGTTGTTTCCCTGTTTCTCTTCATCCCAACTGAAAAGTTTCACGCTTCTAAGGGCATTATTCACTGAGATAATCGAATTCGAAAAACGGAAGAGAGTTGGGAAAAGAGAGCTTTAAACCGTTTTTATCCCCCATTTAATGCTGTAAGTATGCCTCTCGAGGATCAATGGTTCGCCACTAAAATGTCATATGCCTTGTTACCTATGCACCCTGTATGTTGTTAATTATTTTCGAAATATATGCGTTTATATTGGGTTGCTGTATTTTAGTTGTATTTGACATCCATGTTTTTTATGGGCATCTTTTATCACCCAAAATCTCGTTGGCAATTTGCCTGTTGTGACCTTTGTATTTGCATTTAAAGCATCAATAAAACATATTATCTAAGAAATAAACGAAATTTTAACTTGTTATTGTGAACGAAATGAGAGAAATTTCGGAAATACTCTAATTTCTCAAGTCCTTAAATAAATACAACGAAGAGAGAATATAACATCAATTTTTTTAAACCCATATCATATCTGTAATTACTGCAGTGGAACCTCTCGATAACGGACACACTTGGGACCAAAAATTTCGTCCATTAGCAGATAGTGTCCGTTAATGGGTAGTAAAATACATTGTAGTCCTTTGACGTAATTCAAAAAGTGACCATCTAACAAGAGGTATCAGCTATCCGTGTACGTTATAAGAGGTTTCATTACACTAAAAAATGTATCCGTAAAAAAGGTTTTCTTTGAACTCAAAAGTGATTGCCATTCTCAACGCATGAACTCTAAGGTATTAATTCAGTCAATCAATTGCCATAAATCGTGATCAAGCAGTAACAGTTCAATACAACTGGAGAATCTGGAAATATATTATCCATAGAATGATACAATTTATCAAGAAAAGAAGAAAAATTGTGTAAAAAAACGCAATGATTTTTCCATATCATTAAACGATTCTCAGAAGTATATATTTTTAAACTAATAAATAAAAGAACACGCTTAAATATCTTTTTTTTTCACTTATCCGTTTAATTAGTTGGTTACATGCAAGAAACATAAACTCCACGTGGAATCTTGAAACAAAAATTAATAAAACAGAAGAAAACTAGAAATCATTGGTAAATACATTCTCCACGAATCTGTTACGTGAAAATTGAGAAACAAAGCGATTTACATTTAATTGATGCATAGAAATTTTTTCACCTCAAAACAGGAAAAAAATAATAATAATAGTATATAATTTACAAGTTAATTAGGATCTTGAAGGAAAAGACACATAAAGGGAAGAGAGAACGAGAGAAAAAAAGACAATTAATTATCATTTTTTGGTGGACAATGCAACAAAAATTCTCGTTCGAGGAGAACCACAGAAAAAAAAAACCACTTTCTAATTAATTGAAGATTATCGAGATTATCATCTGTTTCTAAGATTCTTTTTATTTTCATTTGAATTTCACTATTGATGGAATTTTTTTTTTAAACTTTCGAACCGTATGTTTGAATAACACATGGAGTAAAAGAGCATATTTTTCTTATTCAGCTCTAAGTCATAAAATAACACCGACTAAAAAATTTGTATTCAATAAAGTCTTATCATCCATGAAAACTATGATATAAAATAATTAAATATAGAGCTTTATAAGTATGGTTATCTGAGCATACAATGCAGAGCAATACTTATATTGATTTTGTTTTTTAAATTTTTTGAGCGTAAAAGATTTTTAGAAAATATTTCAAGCAATTGAAAGGGAAAAATATTATTTTTTTAAAGAATTTAATGTCTAGAAAATAACGTATTGAAAAAAAAAATTAGTAATTTTCAATAGTTTGAATTGAATACTAATGCGCAATCTTTTCAGTCAACGGGCCAGATATGCGATGTTTTTATCGCTCATGGGCCAGAAACTTGTATTATAAAGAGTGACCATATAACCTGTGTTTTACGAGATAATTTCGTTTTGGTGTTCCAACTACTTCGTAAAAAAAATGGCACGTTTTTCTCCCCTATTTTCTACGGGCTTAGCTGACTTTTTTGAAATCAGGAATTCAGGTTATTTTCATGACTTATAAATTATGTTATGAAAGTTATTATATTACGAAAGTCATGACTATCGTAATTATAGTCAAACAAATATATCTATCTTGAGTATTTGTCAAACGTATATTTTTTTTCGATGAATTGCATTTTGAGTGCGACTCACAGCACCCATAACTTTTTTTTCAAGGTAAATGTAGTTTTTTATGTTAAAAAATATAAAATGAAATATACGATATTTAAAAACAATACAATACACTGCACAATACCATGCAATACACAATACAATGCAATACACAATACAATACATAATACTTCCGGGGTTGTAATTCTAACACAATTGACGCGTTTAAAAAGAAATACGATAAACATATTGGGATAAATCGAGAAGCTGCCCATACTTAGATGAGACAACCATAATTTTTATGGGCAGTATATTGATATTTTATCATAATTATTGGTTTTTATTGCTCTTGTTTGGTAGCTATATTTCTGATGTAGTTCAGATATGTATTCAACATCCATATTTTTTACGGGCATCTTTTTTCAGCCACCTCGTTGGGCATTTTGTGTGAAGTGGTCTTTGTATTTGTGCAATGTATAAATTATGTAATAATACAATACAAATACAAATACAACGCCACAACAGGCAAATTGCCCAACGAGATGGCTGACTTAAGAACATCATGGATCCCCGAGCCATTTTTTGGAGGCCCTACCTACTACTGCTACACCACACATGCACCCCGCTCAATGGATTTCCCCTCAACCACTATTCCGGCATCTGGGGATATTTCTAATTTTCCCGTGATCCACATAAACACTGTCTTGCCTTTATCGGCAAAAACTTAAGCTACTTTTTCTTCTGTACAAAAAAATTCCTGTTCAAGAGAATAACTTTTTTGCAAACCGTATTCAAATGTACCAATTCCTTCAATTGTTATTAATTCCCAAACTACTGTATTTACGACATGTATAAGACACTCTGTATATTAACAAATGAGTTAATAAATTTTCAATGCACATACGAATTTCCCCAAGATGGTTATAAAAAAGTTTTAGTAATTAAAAAATAAATGAAAAGTATTTTGAACATCGAGAAAACTCCAATATTAATCATAGCAAATATATTCCTGAGAAGATTTTACTCCATAATAAAAATTTGAATTCGAAAAATTGGCAACTGGCTCGGCATCTAATTTCACATTCAAATTTTTTCCCTTTCCAAAATAAATTCGCTAACCTTAAAAAGCGTATTAAATGAGACGAAAATCAACTTTTTCTTCCACCGATTGAGTGAAGACTTGAGTTAGTTGTTATATGAAACCACATTTTGTTTTTCCTTTTTTTCACTTTCCTCAATGAAATGGTGATTTGAAAATTTCCTCGTCCTTGTTGTAATCATCTTGAAAGACATTTTTTCGGGAAAATTTTTCTATTACTTTTCGGAAATTATTATTATTATTGCCTACTACCGCCATTTTTATTTCGGTGACCAATATTTCTTCAAAAATCACATAAATGTTTTGAGTGAATGGATTTTTCTTTTTTCATTTCTTGTTCACAATTTTCGGGTAGATTAAATTTCCTTTTTTTTAAATATTATTTTTTATTTTCGGATGAAAATTATTTGACGCTTGGAAATGAAATCGTGAAGGAAAAAAAAACACATTCTTTTGTGTTAATAATTGAGTGCCAAAATTTATTATTAATATATATTTTTAAATAACTATGAAATAGGAGAAATTTTGATGGAATTTCTCCATTCGTTCTGATTTATTTCGACAGTAATTACGAGCAAAGGAAAAGATTTGGTCGTAAATAATTTTTGTCTGTGCGCTTTTGGAGACAAAATATGTCATATGTGACAAAATGTGTTAATAAAAGCGGAAATATGAATTTACGTTAATATTTGGACGCGTTTTCACATTTTCTCGACTTTTCTATATTGTTCAAGTTGTGAAATAAAAGTCTTTTTTTTACTCTAAATATATTATATTCGGTTGTATTAAAAAAATTAGTTCACATTTTTGTCCATAGACGGCACTGAACGAAAAGTAATCACTAGAAATATGCAAATCTGATTCCTATAAAAGACAGGGTGCATAATAAAAGCTCATTTCTGAATTTTCTTGTTACTGGCACTCACTTAAGATTTTCATTGTGATGTTGACCATTGGTGGATATATTGGTGAAGTTTTTCCTCAGCCCGAATCACCAGCTGAAGATTTAAGAATGTTCCGGACACAAAAGAGATTGAAGAAAGATTGATATGGGACACACTATATATTAATAAATCAGTTTACAAATTTTCAATGCACATACAAATTTCTCAACATGGTAATAAAAAAGTTTTAATAGCCACGCATAAAAAATATTTTGAACATCTTGACGAGAATTCCAATCTTATATAATCATTGCAAATAATATTATAATTCATGATAATATATTCAATAATATATATTCATGAAAATTTTACTTCCTAATAATTTATTGACATATATTACATTCTAACACATATGTGCAGTAGGTTTTATGCAAAGTTGTTTTTCGATTTTTTAAGTTAAATTGAGCAAAGACAAATTTTAGACCTCACTTTTTAATTTTTTCCGACCAATTTCCGTCATCTTTCGCATTACTGTGAAATTTCTTCCATGTAGAATTGAGCTGGTTTAGAAGCAAAAAAAAAATCAATAATGTAGCTATTGAAAATAATTTTCGCTTAAATAATTGTGATACATAATATTATATAATAAAATCCTTATACATTTATATAATGAAAATTTTCTCTCGCTCTCTCTCTCTCTCTCTCTCTCTTATACCACTCACATATGCTACCTGCTGTGGGCTATTTTCCTGTGCTGAAAACAGTCCGTTCCGGAGGAAAACTTTTTTTATCTCTACTGTAAATTCGGAAACTACTCCGAAAGTGGAAATGTTCCCTTTCGAAAATAAGCTCCTCAACCATATAAGACTGAAAACTCATAATGCATCAGTAACGTTCACTTTTGAAGACAGTCGTTTGTTATCTCTTAGATAATCTCATCACCATAATGGTCTGGATAGAGTATCCAATCAACTACAGTCGGTTTCGGCACTCTCTTTTACCTCGGAGAAACCATAAATATGCACATACACGGCAACATGTTCTGCCTCGGCAATAATTTACGCTTCCATTCAAAACAAAAAAGAAGAAATAGATTCAAATGACGAGGAAGAAACAGATCTCCCCATAAGGTCTGAGGTTTCATATTTCAATTCTCTCCATCAAAAGCGTAGTCGTACACATAAAATGATCTCGAAAAGTATGCAAATAAAAATAAATGAATTATCTCAGAGTTTTAAGCTGTATGATATTTTACCAATCTGTATGCAATCACGAATGTTCACAATTGACAATTTCTAGAATACAGAATGTTTAATTACTGTACATATACATCCTCGCCTGTGCTGGATATAAAATTCACGCTCTTCCTTTCTCTTGCACTTGTTCTGATTCGAAAACATAAGTAACGTTGGACTTATTGAGTACAGTTTAAAGTTCATTCTTTAAAGACAGACCGAAGGAGCAGCGATATATTTTCTAGTAAAATTATATTAAATCCACTTCGTACAGGACCGCGAATACTGCAATATTCTCTGTGAAAATAAAGCAGTAAATTCAGGAGGAATACGTTTTTTACTTCTACTGTAAATTTAGAAACTATTGTAAAAGTAGAAATGATTCATTTTTAAAATAAGCTCCTCAACTATATAACACTGAAAAATGAAATGCATCAATAACATTCACTTTTGAGGACAAACGTTTGTTAACTCTTATATAATCTCTGAATTCCCATAATGATCTGGATACAGTATTGAAGCAACTACAGTAGGTTTCGACACACTCTCTTACCTCGGAGAAACCTTACATATGAACACGGCAACAAACTCTGCTGTTATTCATTATATTCAATTCGAAACAATAAAGAAACCAAGAATGGAATCAAATAACAAGAAGCAAATCTTTCCATAAAGTCTCGGGTCTCGCATTTCAAACCTTTTCCATCAAAAACGTATCCGTACACATAAAGTGATACCAATACATATGTAAATAGAAAGAAATGAGAACTATCTCCGATTTTTAAGCTGTGTCATATTTAGTGAATCTTTTTTTGCAGTCACGATTATTCGCAATTGACAAGTTCTAGAATACAGAATGTTTAATTACTGTACGGATACATCATCGAGTGTGCTTGGTATAAAATTCGCTCTCTCTCTCTTTCACTTGTTCTCTTTCGAAAACATCACCAGCGTTCGACTAATTGAGTACAGTGTGTGTGTGTGTTTCGAGTTCATTCTTTGAAGACAGACCAAAAGAGCAGCGAGCGAGATATTTTTCAGTGGCGTTATATTGAATCCGGATCGTATTCACAGAGAATGCAGCCTCTTCGTCTTAACAACGACAACAACAACTGGCCGATCAAGTTAAGCTCCGAATTTGAATTTCAAATCCCCTGTAGGACGCATTTCCTCTAGTTGTAGGTGGAATAAATTACAGTCCATGAACGTCACTTGGGAAATCCCTAGTGTTTTCATATCACATCCCTGCTGTGCGGTTTTGAAATAGAGTCGGTCTTGGGATTCTGTACTTGTATTGGAATTCGGTATTTTATCACGCGACGCAGAGTACAGAAAGCGTGTTACGCAACTGTATCTTTTTGTTTCTTTGTAGATTATTTTCTTTCTTTGGCTTACAGATTGACGTGAACAGGATTCTTCTGTATATTTTCATTTCTTTTTTTTTTTTTTGTAAAATATTTTCTGCAGAGAAAAACCAATATACCCATCTCATATTCTCGGTATCTCATCTTCCTGGGATTTGAAAAAAAAGTCATATTATTTCCTTTTTTTGTTTCGTCTATTTTTTCAAAATACGGAGGACATTGGAAAAAAAGTGTATATATATATATATAAGATTCTCGGAAATATAAAATTTGAAATTCCAATCATTATTCCCAAGAATTTTCAAGTTTCCGTATTGGAGAGACATTGAAGAAAATAAGATGTATAATAGATGCAGATATGTAGGTATTTATAATTTTTCATATTTTCCTAGTTTTTGGTGGAAAGAGAGACTCAAAGATTGTATATGACTCAGATCAGTGCATAGTTATACACATGCAGTAACTACCTATACAGGCATTAATTGAAATTTCATATTTTTTCATGTTTTTTTTTTCAGGAATGTGAAGAATTCGGATAAGTTTTGTTTTTCAAAATATAATTACGATAATTGTTTGGAATTATGGAAAGACTTAAATATTTACGAATGCTCAATAATTGCACTGGGACCCTTCCTGTTACCTATAAAATCAAAACGAAACTATCTGTAATGATTCTTGGAATACAATTGTTATTTCTGTATAATCGTCGGGCAGCATCACAATGGAAAATATGTGGTATGATACCAAATCTGTGTTCCACCGACAGATTATTATCGCATCAAAATTCAATTTTACAACTCCAAATTTCGAAAGAGTTGAGGAGTGAAATACTTTTTTAAATTTTAGGTTGTTTTTTTAATAGAGTTATTTCTCACTGTTGGGAAAATACCCTTAAAATTTTGAAGAGGTGTGAAATTACTCCCCAAAAACATGTTTTTGGATAACGCTGGATGTCATATATATTGTCCATTTTCATGATGAACACCGGTGTAAATTGTATGCAGTATAATATCTGTTATTATAATTTTATGTTTGCCGCAGAATTTTACGTTGTTTTTTCGTTCAACGAATTATAATCTTTCAGCAGTTAGACATCTATTGCTTCTTTGTCGAAAAATTTCTCAAGAAATCTCTAAAAAAACGAACGGTTAAAAGCCACTTCTCCAACCGATCTTACAGTTATGTTCAGTAATCAATAGTGCGTATTTTCATATTCAGTTTTATACATATAGATTTTTTTTTTTCCGTTTCGGCATATTTTCCTCTTACTATATATAATATCTACGCCATTAGAAACACGCTTCCATTCCGCATTACATCTATTGGGCAATTACGATCGGCACGAGTGCAATCAACATTCTTTAGTGCATCCGTTGCCGAGTGATCTCCAAGGCTTCCGCTCAATCAAACGCGTAGAAATCTCTTACCTCTTACATGATACGGTATTCGGTGTTTCATCGCGATGGGAAAAAAAAAGGAATAAGTATTCACAAGTGGTACAACAAATATTTAATACACAGGGTAATTCAAAATGAATGGTATCAAAAAATAAAACCTTCCTGTGACTGCAGTAGTTAAATTATTGCGCACATATCAACATGATATTAAAGGTAAACTCTCCAAGCTTTATTGGCAACACGAGAGATACCCTTGTCAGACGTGGGATCCGGTGCGAAAATGATTTCGGGGCTCCTTTGCCCCGAATTTATATATTTTGTGGGAAGAAGAGAATCGGGCATTCAAATGTTCATGCAATATCACATAGTCTACAGGAATTCTAAAAAATATCCACTCGCGATATATGTAAATTAAATGTAAATTAACACAAAAATCAATGAAAATTTTGAATCTTTGAAAATTCAGAACTGAAAAAAAATTCAAATTGATGAACGAAATGTGTGATTTCAAAAATAATGAAAATCAGGACCCAATGATCTGAAAACGAATGAAAATTTAGAGTTAATGAAGGAATTATTAATAAAAAATAAGGGGCCATTCAAGTATTACGTAAGCAGATTTTCAGAAATTTTTGACCCCCTCCCTTTTTCAGCAAAAGTCAGCAAAACACTGACCCCCCTCCCCCCACCCTGTCAGCAGCTTAGAATATTTCATATCTTCTAATAGGGGTGGTTGATGCCGTAAGCAACCTTCAAATCCCCCCTCCCTCCTTGTCATCAAAAGTCAGCAAATCCGAAACCCCATCTTCTCCCCTGGATGCTGACGTAATACTTACAAATACAAATACAAATACAACGCCACAACAGGCAAATTGCCCAACGAGGTGGCTGACTTAAGAACATCATGGATCCCCGAGCCATTTTTTTGAGGCCCTACCTACTACTGCTACACCACACATGCACCCCGCCCACACCCCACCCCCCCCCCCCCGTGGAACCCCCCAACGAATCGGTACATGCAGGAATATGCGTGTACGTGTAGTGAAACCTGACGTGAAGTTTTTTTTGTTTCCCTGTAATGCTTGTTATGTGTAGTGCTGCCATCTGCCACCAGTTTTTCTAACTATGAGTGAAGTGTTATGATAGAATGATTTATCGTTGTAGGACTGTTGCTCTCTGTGGCGAGACTTTTTAACGGGGAGATCGGCTCGCATTTACGCCTTGAAGTTGGGAACCACAGAAAACCAACTTCAGCCGACCACCACTGTGGGGTTCGAACACGGATCCTCGCATCGCGAGTCCGTCACTATAACCACTCGACCACCACAGCGGCCCACTCGACCACCACAGCGGCGTTGAATGACCCCTAATTAAAAGATGTAATTCCAGCACCAATGAAAATTCAGAATTAGGTAATCAAAATCCCAGAATTGATGGAAATTCACGATTAATGAGAGAAATAAAACCAGAATTGATGGAAATTCACGATTAATGAGAGAAATAAAACCAGAATTGATGTAAATTCACAATTAATGAGAGAAATAAAACCAGAATTGATGTAAATTCACAATTAATGAGAGAAATCATTGTAGAATTGATGAAGTTAAAAAACTCAGAATTATAGAGATGAAAATTCAGAATTAATCGATGAGAAAAAAATCCCATATTTGAAGAAGATTCAAAATTAATGAGAGAAAAATTCTAGAATTGAAGAAAGTGCAAAACTAATGGGAGATAATAATTTTTCAGAATTGATGAAATTTTACAATGAAATCAGTTGAACCTCAGACACCTTGTTTATTGCAACAAAAAAAATTATTTGATATTTTGCATATTTTCCACTTCTTTTCCCGTAAATGAGGAAACTCCTCATCCCACAAGGCCCTGTGTGACCGCAACTTTCGCACACCCCTAAGGGCAGCTCTGGGCATTACTTAAAAGCTGCCATCTCCTATGTGTTCACTAGAAGTACAGAAAAGTGCTTGTCCCGTCTGTGTGTTAGCCAGAGCTGAAGAAATCTAAAAAAAGTTCACTTGCCCATTTGGGCATATAACGCAAAATAATAGGTGCCCCAATTAGTATTTTTATTTATTACAAAAATATTATTAAATATAATTACTGGATGTATACTTACTTCATTTTTAACCAATAAAAAATCTAAAATCACAGTCAAACCGCTAGTCACAATTTTCTGCTACGTTGGCGCCGGAAAAAAGTTGTCAAGTTCCTGTTCACACAGGGTCCCTGGCAAAGTTATTTTTCTGACCCCAACTTTTAGCTAGAAGCCGCCATACAACTGTCACTAGGCAGTTGCAACTGTATCAAATTATTGTGAGGCCCCCAGGGTTTTACCCGGGTTGTCCCTTTAATACGTCACACTGTATTCACCTCATTCTTTTAATAATAACCGATTTATGATACAGGACTGTCCTTGGGCAAGTGCGAATTAGGCAGCCACACTTATAACTTTCATATAAGAGTGGAACTGACAGGGCTTCAGTCGGTACCCCGAAATAAATTCCGCTATTACTTTTTACTTATGTGTTCACCACGGAAAAAAGTATGTGAAAAATCCTGGCCTGAAGTCCCACCAAAGATCTCAGCCTATACACCCAATCGCAGGATACATAAATATCTTCATAATTACATGGCTACATAGGATTTCAAAATTTTTCAGTGACGTAAATATATTATATAAGCATAAACAGACTATATGTTTCATAATATCCAAGCGTCATTGGTGAATTTGGTAAATACTAAAAAAATATATTACTTTTACCGGTGATTATGCATAATATTCAAGTGCCATCAGTGAGTTTGATAAATGCTAAAAAAATTATGCGTAATGAAAATTTCATAAAACTTTACGTAACATCGGGGTACGATCGTGAAATTTTTTAAATGAGAGTTCATTGTACCTGGGTGCAATATCAAAATTTGTAAAATAAATGTTCATTATATGAAGGTCCGATTGTAGAATTCACCAAATATGGGTTCGTTATATCGGGAGTCCAATTGTCGAATTCGGTGAATAGGAGTTTGTTATCTTGGGGTCTGGTTTTTCACGCACAAAAACTTGTAAAAATTCGTTAAATCAAAGAATTCAGTAAATACGAGTTCGTTGTATTGAGATCTGTTTTGAGAATTGTCAAATGGGAATAAAGTGTAGGAGTTATTTCAGGGATGTTCGGAAAAATCAGCTAAATCAGAGTTCATTATATCCGGTTCATATTCTAGCTCACAAGTAGAGGGAACCTTTTATTCCTTGACCCTAGTAAATCTTGAAACACTTGACATAGTTTCAACAGTATTACTTTCTAGTTGATATTTTTGGAGTGCAAGAGATTAGATATACACTAGCTGATACCCGGCGACGTTGCCCGCCCCGTAAAAAATTTATATATGTATAGCTTATTAATTATTTCTTAATCAAAAGAAATTCTGCATCAAGTAAGAAAAAATTACTTTTATTTTCAAATATTATAATTAAAAACTTCAGGCAATTCGCTTGTGGATACAAAATATCTTTGGTTTTTCCATCTGGTGTGTAGACGTACAAATTTTTGGGATTACCAACACGCGAACAGGTGACGAAAAGGTGTGAAATACAGGGCTCAAATAGGTTGATACCTGCCATTGCTAACGACTGGCCTCGCGCTTTGTTGATTGCCATAGCAAAAGCTAAACTAATCGGGAACTGTAATCGCTTGAAAGTGAATGGCATTTCTTCGGTGATGATTGGGATACGTGGAATGAAGACGTCTTCTCTCCTTTGGCACATCCAGTTAGAATCGTTGCTTCAAGGATGTAATTGTGCAATTTTTTCACGCAGACTCTGGTGCCATTGCAGAGTCTCGGTGTCTCCAAATTTCTTAAAAGCATTACAGGTACTCCGACTTTGAGGGTCAAGTTGTGAGGTGGCACACCCGGAATATCCAAAGAGTTCAGAAATTCTGCAAGATATAGAACTGTCTGCGCTGAGTCTGTGACAGTGTCAACCGATTTGTAAGATGTGGAGTCTCCTGGAATAATTTTTAGAATTTTTTCGTTGATCTTGTTCACACTGTCATTTTCCGGTGCCAGAATTACTCTCTCACAGTCACTCATAGTTTTGGTGATTTTGTTGAATGTTTGGGAAGACTTTGTCTCCAAGTTCTTGAACTGAGTTTAAAAACTGGTAAAATCCATTTGGGAACGTAATCAGTCCTTCTTGGGTCTACGGGAATTCTTCCATTGCCAAGTTTGATCAACTGATGTGAAAATGATAGCAGTGCTGAGTCATTTTGCAGTTGAACTCGCATGTTGGTGGACAATGATAATTTTTTAGCTTCGTGCCAGAGTGTTGATGTCCTAACGAACTCGAGGCGACCACCGATAGACAGCACCTTCACTTCAAACCCATCTCACTAATGGCAGTAAATTGCAATGTAGCGATATGGCCAGAGTTGGTGTTTGGTGAAGTAGAGTGCTGATGATTTGAGGCAAGCATTGAGTTCATCAGCTGGCGTTGAACATTTTTATTGCCTGTTTTATCGTCGTATTTGTTGTTCACTGTTATTAGTGACGTCATTATGTCCAGCTTCTGCAGCGAATATTATTCAAACTCCTTTTAAGCACTTTTTAAATTGAAACCATACCTCAACGATGGGTGGTTGATGAGATAAAGGCCACATTAGCACTTACAGGACACCCTGTATACATGCAAGCAAAAATATCTGGCGCTTCCCGGGGTTTTTTTAATTACTGGGAGGATTGGAAAAGTGACAAACCATTATAAAGGAATAAACTGTTATGATGGCAGCGTTAAAGATTTGACAAACCATTGTAAAGACATATACACGTCTGAAACGCATTGTTGGGAACCACGGTAACCAAAGTAAACGTTCCGAAAGTAATTGTTGAGACCCCAAAACCATTGTTGCCCGGCAGTTTTTTGTCCATTTCGGGCATTTGCCCAGCTCTGACGAACTTTTAAAGTAGCCTACGGTTCAATCCCGGTCCTGTTTGGTATATATGCAAAATCTGGCGACGATCGGTCTAAAACTGTAGATTTGTATAAAGAGCATACATACATACATACATACATACATACATACTTTCACATTTATATATAAGACTAGCTGATACCCGGCGACGTTGCCCGCCCCGTAAAAAATGTATATATGTATAGCTTATTAATTACTTCTTAATCAAAAAAATTTCTGCATCAAGTAAGAGAAAATTACTTTTATATTTAAATATTTTAATTAAAATCTTCAGGCAATCGCTTGTGGATACACAATATTTTTTCTTTTTCCATCTGGTGTGTAGATGTACAAATTTTTGCTATTACCAACACGCGAACAGGTGACGAAAAGGTGTCCGTGTGAAAAACAGGACTCAAGTAAGTTGATACCTGCCATTGCTAACGACTGGCCTTGCGCTTTGTTGATTGTCATGGCAAAAGCTAAACGAATCGGGAACTGTAATCGCTTGAAAGTGAATGGCATTTCTTCAGTGATAATTGGGGTACGTGGAATGAAGACGTCTTTTTCTTTGTCACATCCAGTTAGAATCGTTGCTTCAATGATGTAATAGTGCAATTTCTTCACGCAGAGTCTGGTGCCATTGCAGAGTCTCGGTGTCTCCAAATTTCTTAAAAGCATTACAGGTGCTCCGACTTTGAGGGTCAAATTGTGTGGTGGCACACCCGGAATATCCAAAGAGTTCAGAAATTCTGCAGGATACAGAACTGTCTGCGCTGTGTCTGTGACAGTGTCAACCGATTTTTAAGATGTGGAGTCTCCCGGAATAATTTTTAGGATTTTTCCGTTGATGTTGTTCACACTCATTTTTCGGTGCCAGAATCGCACTCTCACAAAGCCACTCATGGTTTCGGTGATTTTGTTGAATGTTTGGGAAGACTTTGTCTGCAAGTTCTTGAACTGAGTTTATATATATAATAACTGGCAAAATCCATTTGGGAACGTTATCAGTCCAGTGCTTGGGTCTACGGGAATTCTTCCATTGCCAAGTTTGATCAACTGATGTGAAAATGATAGTAGTGCTGAGTCATTTTGCAGTTGAACTCGCATGTTGGTGGATAATGATAATTATTTAGCTTCGTGCCAGAGTGTTGATGTCCTAACAAACTCGAGGCGACCACCGATAGACAGAACCTTCACTTCCAACCCATCTCACTAATGCCAGTAAATTGCAATGTAGCGATATGGCCAGAGTTGGTGTTTGGTGAAGTAGAGTGCTGATGATTTGAGGCAAGCATTGAGTTTGTATTCACGCAAGCAAAAATATCTGGCGCTTCCCGGGTTTTTTTTAATTACTGGGAGTATTGGAAAAGAGCCAAACCATTATAAAGGAATAAACTGTAATGATGGCAGCGTTAAAGATGTGACAAACCATTGTAAAGGCATATATTCATGTCTGAAACGCATTGTTGGAAACCACGGTAACCAAAGTAAACGTTCCGAAAGTAATTGTTGAGGCCCCAAAACCATTGTTGCCCGACAGTTTTTTGCCCATTTCGGGCATTTGCCCAGCTCTGACGAACTTTTAAAGTAGCCTACGGTTCAATCCCGGTCCTGTTTGGCATATATGCAAAATCTGGCGACGATCGGCCTAAAACTGTAGATTTGTATAAAGAGCATACATACATACATACATACATACATACATACATACATACATACATACTTTCACATTTATATATAAGATAACCTTACAACTGAACGTAGTTTCAGTTCTTTGTCTATGGTTTCTCTTCTCATTAGCAAAGATTTTGAAAGTAGGCGCGTAAAGTAAAAAAAAAATTTGTGTTCTTGTTTTTGCTGTGGTTGGTTCTTCTCAACGTTTGAAGTTTGGTGATCATATTTACTAATATATATGGTATATTGTTTATATATTGGTATATTTACTATGTAATTATAATCCAAGCATTCTCCTGATATGTCGCAAACAAAAAGTCAGTGTACCACGGAACAGTATAAAATTTCCCTAGTTTACCTTGAAATAGTTTACCTTACTTACATTAACTTTTAATACTTCTTATTTTTGCTTTTAAATACAATTTATACAGTCGAATCCCGTTTTAACGATTACGTTACAGCGAAATTCTCGTTTCAACGAACACTTTTCTAATACTCCAAATAAGTTTACATAGGAAAAATGCAGAGACCTGGAATTCCTTTATAACGAAATTTCCTTATAACGAAGTAATTTCTCCCGTCTCTTGGAGTTCGTTAAATAATCGACTGTATTTTACATTTTATATAGTTCTATACTTTTCTTCCTGTAAAATCTTCAGCTATATCCATTTCTTCTCTTTAATTCCAACTTCGTTTATTCCATAGTCAAATTTGTTGAAAAACATGCGTCCAACAAAAACTTTTACCAAGTGAATTTCTTTAGGAGGAGAGGTAAGAAAATAATGCTTAGTTTATACAGCAAATGTTGACATCTCACGGATATTTTACCTCTAATGTAATTACCTAGCATCAAAGGAACTGGCAGAACTAAAGACTTAGACACTTAGTTAACACAATTTTCCTTTCTAGAAGTACAATACAATAATTATGCATCTATATAAATACCTTCCTACCTCCATTACTGTTACTTTTGGGTATCATCATCATCATTTGTGTACTGTATTTATATTAATATTATTTGTGCCATGATTTTGATATTTTATATTTCAACATATGATTTATGTTAAAAAAAAATTATTATTTTATATTATAATTTTTTATCCAACGTTTGTATTTTTTTCATCTTTGTAATTTTATCTTATTTCAAGGTACAACAGTGCAGGCTTAAAGGTACAAGACCACTTTTTGTACCTTGGAACATTTCTGCCTTTTCAAAAATCCGTATTTCACACACGATTTCAGTAAGAAAGAAAAAGTAATTTGAAATTTATGTAATATTTCATGCAATATACAGTTACTAAAAATGTATTTAGGGAAATTTTACGGTAAAAATTGACTGAGAAAAAAACGATTAGAAAAATAATGTGCCAGGGTTCGGTCTTCTTTTCTACATCTAAATAATATAAATCTCATCACAGCAATGAGACCGATTTATCATATAAGTAATATTATGTCGTTTTACTTTTCTTTTTTTGCATGTAAAATTAATTAAATAATGGGTATGGTACAATAACGCGTATGGTACAAAAAGCATTGATTCCTTAGCATTTTTCTAAACGCCAAAATGGCAGATTCCGATGGTAACCGGCGCTTGCTTTGATGCCGTTATGGATATTAAGCGGATTACGTAAATGGGTATGTGAGAATCGCGGGGAATCTTGATCCCTCGAACGACGGGGTCATTATTTAAGTACCACTTGGCCAAGTCAAACACAGATTCCGGAGACCTCATCTGTTGGAAGGAACCATTTGTCGTAACAACCGAAATATGACAAAAACACGCTCGCCTCAAGCCCGAGAATTAATGCCCAACTGCCAGCCGGATTGCTGAAGTAGCTGTGGGCTATTCCCTTCGATACATTAATCCTAAGGGTTTGGGAAATGCACTTTGGCGGTATCCCATCGAGTGCGCTCAGGGTTATCAAAACAATCCTATCTGGAGGAGAAAAGATGTAATTATCGAGATTGTTATTCTCTTATCGTTGATGGCGGTGGTTGCGGAGCACGAGGAAAAGTCAAGAGACTGTTGGGAGTTCGAATAAAATTTATTCCGGATCATTTTTTTTTATCATTTGGTCATTTTTGTCACACCACGTTCAGTTTCTGCACACGAGGGTCAATTAGACCGAAACCTACAATTTATTGCCGATTCCGAGCGTTCAACATTTTGCCTTTTTTTATACTCACCGAGAGTTCGGTGCGTTAACCCCTCAGTGTAAGACTGCCTGCGGTAGCGATCATTTTCTGTGGTTGAAAAAGACGCTATATCAGATACAGCATTACATCAATATAAGAACAATGCTATGAGCGATAATTTGAAAATAAGTCCAAATATTTCAGGAGAGTTTCATTTTTGAAATCGAACAAATCTTGACTACAGCATAATTAACAAAAACATAAAAAGCAAAATAACTGCAAAAACATAATACTGTAATTATTTAAAAATTGGACTTCTCCAGCAAGAAAAGTTACTTGCCTCTATGGGTATCGAACCCGGGTCCTTTTGCACTAGGGTCCTAAATGCGTGATTCAGGAATCAAAATTCAATATTACTCCTCCAAATTTAATTGAAGAGTGAAAATACATCTTGATACTTTAGGTGGTTTTTTTTCAATAGAGTAATTTCTCTGTTTTTCATTAAAAATATACTCCCTCTTTTTACGAAAAAAAAAAAAGTTGCCACTTGCAACTTTGGAGAGGAGTGAAATTAACACTATGAAAAAAATGGTGCCTTTCTTGGTTACTTTTGTCTATAACCAACGAATGGGTAAAAATAAAATTTTATCAGCTAAAAAATACGCCTCTTTGAAAATAACTGTTCAGTACAGTATGCATTATATTGAGAAACATCATTAAACTGAAACTTCTTGTCATCTGTCAAATACAAAACACAAGTGTTATGATTCTTCGATGTAAATTGGTGAAGTTTTAAGGAGCAATTTCGTAAAAAGAGGGGTATTTTTTTAATGAAAAAAGAGCAATAACTCTATTGAAAAAGAACGTAAAGTTTCAAGATGTATTTTCACTCTTCAACAAAATTGAGTATTGGCGAATGCTATTGAGAATTCTTCCGCGTACACAGAGATTTTGCTGCTCAGAAAAAAATTCATCAAATTCAGTCGGTCGATTTGGTCGCCCGTCTTTTACGGCCCATTGATAATTATTATTATTATTTTAAACAGTTTCAATAAGGACCCACGTTCTGACGGTCACCCCTATTTTACGAACGGATTGTTTTGTTCCACCGGTACCCGAAAAAGACATGTTTTATTTTATTTCTTTTTTATGAGATTAAAATTTATGATCCAGCATTTTTATAAAATGCCCATTAAAAGAATTTAGTGATTGAGTAGTTAACCAAGTTTTAAATCGTCAAGTGCTCTAAAACCTGTCCCAACGTAAGTAATCAAGTGGTGAATGATCCTTGGATAATAATATGAGGTCACACCCACCGGTGCATGCGCACAGTGCCTACTTAATAGAAAAAATAGGCTGGACCAGGATCGATAAATATTTTGGCCGACATGCCCGGGACATGTAAAAACTTAAACCGGAGTACTTTTTTTTCTTCCACATACACAAAGCAGTAAATTAATTTTTTTTTTAATTTTTTCATTTATGATGATATGTATTCCTACATGCATGCACGAAATTCCACAGAAATTCTTTCTTTGACAGCCATGATGCAAATATATAATCAACATATTTTTATATATTCACGGTTTTAATATTTACACGGTGCGGTCATACGGTCATAGGCTCTCATATACTACAACTGGGCTGTTCTGGAAAACGGAAAAACCTCACTTCCAGAGAAATGGTGTGCTATGATTATAGGCTACTCATGGTAGAGAAGGGAGAAAACTTTTAGTTATTATTTTTCTTTTGAAAAAAAATATCAGTTATATGACCCTATTACACAGTATTTAAAAATTCCGGCAATGATAAAAATTCTACGATTGATTCAAAAATTGTGGAAAATATTTTTTCTCTTTTCCCTTTACACCAAAATATCGGTGTTATTATTACATCACAAAATTATGGGAATTCTGATACCACCTATTACAGTCGAATCCCGTTACAATGAACTCCAGGAGACCGGAGAAATCATTTCGTTGTAGCGAAATTTGGTTGTAAAGGAATTCCAGGTATTTGCATTGTGCTTATGTAAGCTTATCTTAGGGATTAGAAAAGTGTTCGCTAAAACGAGATTTTCGCTATTATGGTATTCGTTAAAACGGGATTCGACTGTATATAAGAACTCAACTATCTGGTATAATTTTTCTAGTGAAGTTAGTAGTTGATTTCAAACCGGGGAATGCAGCATAAAAACGGACAAAATAATTTGTGATACCATAGATGATTTTTTATTATTATTATATATATTTTTTTCCTTTATGCGTACTGGAGTAATAATCATGCGCCAAAATACCGATTAATATATTTTTATGTTTGCCGCTGAATCCCATTTTGTAATTATACGTGTGTCTTTCAATACTTTACAGTAATCAATTCAGTGAATAAATGTATTTACATAAATTACTCATATATATATTACACTATATATATACAAGGTCATTCCGAAAAGATGGGAAAAACTTGAAGAGGTGATAATACTCACCAATACAAACAATTGTCATCAAAGAATGCATGGTTCTCACCCTTTTCAAGCCTGCGGCCCGGTTTATTAATTTTTGTGAGTCGAAGGTCCGGTCAAACACACGTCCAACGAACAATTAATGAGGAAAAAATTAAACGGCTAATCACTCGCGGCCCGGTATGAATAATATCAGGGCCCGGCGATTGAGAAACACTGGTCTGAGCTGAAACGGCCGCTCCGCAAATGTTAAAACGGCATTCCTGTTGAAAGTTGTCGGGAGAAAAGGAACACCATGCATGCAAATGTAACATGGAGAGGAAGGAGAAGAAACCGTATGCAAATCTGCGTCACAGTCAAAAAAAGGCGTGGACTCGCGCCATTATCTCGTACGCTACAACTGCCAGAACGCGCGCGCGCGGTTGCACTCTGGAATAAAATCACAAGGCTGTCGTCCGTGACTTTTATTCATTGTGACGTAAATTTTCATACAGTTTCTTTTTCTTCCCCAGGTTACATTTGCAAGCACGGTGTTGTTTTTCCCCCGATAAATACCAACAGGAATGCCATTTTAACGTTTGCGGAGCGGCCGTTTCGAAATGCGTTTGCGTTTCATGTTAGGCCATGCATTCTTTGATGATAATTGTTTGTATTGGTGTGTACTATCACCTCTTAAAGTTTTTCCCGTCTTTTCTGAATCACCCTGTATATATTTGATGAATATATCTGTGTTGTTTGGTCAGAACATGGCAACTCTCCAAAATCACATTTTTGAGATATAAGCATTTTTATTGCCATTTAAAAATAAAAAATAAAGCATATACACAAATACAAATGCAAATACTACCATACATCAACATATTATTTAGCCGTACGCACGTATTTGTGCATTTACCTTACTTCTAATTAGTTAAAATTAGCAACACTTACTTTTAGATCAAAAAAAACTTTTTTTTGGAGATATCATGTTCTGACCAAACACCACAGATATTTGGTGAGAGTTAGTGATACTTGACGAGAATCGGCTGGCCGTCCCCGTCCGGGCTTTGTAATAACAAAATTTTTGGTAATATCAGTTGCAATGAAGGTATCTCAAACATTTTTCTATTCTAAAATTAAATCCCTAAAAAAAAATATCCAAAAACATCTCTTGAAATCATCCAACAAAATTTAAAAATTCCTAAAATTGAGTCATGAAACTTGATGATGTGTTACGGCTGTTAAATTAAATTATTATATAAAAAAATCAAAAAACAACAAAATCTCCATAAGGGTCGACACAGTGGGGGAAAAAATGTGGACATAATAAAATTCCGAAACAACTTTAAAACAAGATAAAGTAACGGCGTTTCAAGAGGGGAGACATGATGCAAAGAGATAACACATACACATACCATGTATCTAAGGTAAGAAAAAACATGAGATAATATATGCTGCTCATGAAATATACATATAATGGAATAGTATATCTTCCGAAAATAAAGAAACATTTTAGCACAGTCTTCAGTGTGAAGTGTCAGAGAATCTTTTTCATTTTATTTTTATCTTTTCTATAAACTGGCACGAGTTTGGCCTCTTCTTCTTTTTTCTACGGAATTTATGCCTTTCAAGTTTGAAATACGGAATTCGGACCGATTCAGAAATGAAATATTCGTCTTTTATAAAATATTCAAGTTTAAAAAAAAAATAAAATTGCGTTCGTCCAGGAATATTTCAATTTTTTAAATATTTCTTTCTATTTTTTTTGTGATGGATTCGGTACATTTTTTTTCTGTTTGAATAGGAATCGAATAAACATTTGTATATATGCGTTTGAAGGAGATTTTATTTTTTGGTTATATATAAACATTTAAATACTTTGTTTCTTATTAAACGTGGATATATTTTTTATATAAATACAAGTACCGTAATTTTCTGAGTAACATAACATTTTATTTACATATAGGCCATTGGCCCGTTACAAAGACTGACAATACCTCTCATTCATCATAAATGTTTGTTGGTTGGTGCACGTAAATTTTCCAAAAAAAGGGCTTTTTGAATTCTTCAAGTTTCAAATACTATTAAATTTTCTGCGCCTAACTGCGTTAAAGATTTTGTTCTCAACCTGTACTTGAAATATTTTCAGAATATCTTAATATTAACTGCTGGCTGGCAATATATATGCTACTGTTTTCCTCTAAAATGTTCGTTTGTCAAATAAGTTTTTTTCTGGTAGATCAGGAAATTTGTTTCGAATACCACTCATTCAAATGTATTGAAACTTTTCTTGTGTCTCAACATTACAGTGTTGCATACTTTGACATGAGGATTTTGTATTTAAATTATTTTAAAAAATTTTATGCCACAAAATATAGGTGAAGTTTGGTGACTTTTGTAAAAGTTGCATGTTGTTGATGTTGAAATTTGAGAAAAAATAACAAATAATTGAAATTCTCAATGCTCGTGTTAAATTGTACAATAATATACTGCATAAATGTAAATTCATAGTATTCAAGAAATAAAAATTGAGTGCCTTAAATGAATAGATAAATTTTAAATGTTCCTTAAAGGAAGGAGATTTTAACCCATGGGAAAGCATGGGAAGCCAAGATCGTGCAGCAACGACCAACTCCCTTAAAAATGAATTTTAAAGAAAAATTTAACATCATTTTTTTCGAACAAAATTAAACAAAAATTTGTATATCTAATATAAAGTTTCTACTGGATGGAATTACCATTTAGTAATTGTATCAATCCATTCGTGGTAAAATTAATATTTTCATAGCGCGGTAGAATATATTTGTTTTACGGTAAACTAAAAATAAAAGAAACAATCAAATAGGATGTGTACAATGTCACCATTGAGTCCACAATTACAAAGTGCACAGATCTCGTTAGAATTATAAGGGGATGTTAATTCACCACTGTCACTCAAATATGATAAACTAGATCTCAGTCGGAGGAATGTGCGTGCAAATTTAAATGGTAAATTAAAATTAAAGTATGGCTCGCGTAAGAAAGAGAAAATTAGTTGTTTACTATGCGGAAAGTTTGTTGAATTCATTATACACTTATAATCTTTATGGTAATTGCACGTTAAAATGTGATTCAAAATAGAATGAATGGCGCGCTCAATTTCGGAAACAGATAGGGATCATACATAAGGGTAGCAATATTCGGTTAGAATGTCTTACTTGAGATACTCAGTTAAAAGTACTATTGTTATTTTTCTGATTGTTAAGGGCAATAAAGCATTTCTTAGTCAGCCCGTTATCATCAAGATTAAGAGTGTAGACCCATGAGTTTAAAATTATTTTAATTGCTGATCACTTCAGATTTGTTTTTCCAGTTTCATATCGTATTAGGTAACCTTAATTTCTTGACTATATTTGCAATAGCGTATAATGCATATATAAGAATTTCATTTATAAATAATGGAAACTTAAGTAATAAAGGAACGGAGGAGGTTGTTTGTCATATTTTGTAGGAAAAAATATGTCGATTTTCCTACGGAGAGACATGTATATGTAAGCCATCTATATGTCTCTCAGTAGAAAAATGACTTCATATAAATTAGTTTTGAATCCTCGCAGAGAAAAAAAAGCAGCAGTAAAGAATCTACATAAAGGAATTCCGGTGTTTATTCATTTTCCCTAATGCATAATCCACAGTAAAATTTAGTAGTGATAAGACAGTTATATACATTACAGTAAATGTGATAAATCCGATCATTTTGTATAATAGCCGGTTGTTATGCATACTTGCTGAGCATTTTGGTCTGATAAATTTGTCACTTTTACCGGTGATCATACGTAGTACTCAAACGTCGTTGATAAATTTATTTAGTACTAAACAAATTCTCAATTTATTATGCATAATACCCAAGCGTCACGTCGTTAGTAAACATTTTTTTTTTTTTTTTTTTTTTTAACCGAGCACAACTCAGGTCTATCGCCATAGGCAATTTTCTACTTAGTCAGTTGTGCCGGAAGTGTAATTGTGTGTACCAAACAGTCTGAGTGCGTATCTAGTGTTGTGTATGATTTTTCAGTGCTGCCATCTATATCTCAGAAGTGAAGTGAGTGATGTGTCGTGACTGAATATTTGTACTGTTTGTAGGTCTGTTGCTCTCTGTGGCGAGACTTTTTAACGGGGAGATCGGCTCGCATTTGGTCCTCGAAGTTGGGAAACACAGAAAACCAAATTCAGCCGACCACCACTGTGGGGTTCGAACCCGGATCCTCGCATCGCGAGTCCGTCACTATGACCACTCGACACCACAGCGGCGATAAATCGTACTATATGATATACTACATGATAATTCATAGATGTACGAATCATTATATCGGGGTACGATCGTAATATTTGTTATCATTACATCTAGGGCCAGACTATATACATCACTCATACTAGAATCATTTGGAATTTTTTCATATTTAACAAATGCACCAATCACACTGAGTACCATGCATAGTCACAGGCAAAGGCAATAAATTTCAAGTATTTATGAAATTTACCAACGACACTTGTTTATTATGCATGATCGCCGGTAAAAGTGACAATGTTTTCAGTATTCATCAAATTTACCAACGACGTATTAATTATGCATGTTCGCCGATAAAAATGATAAATTTATCAAACTTACCAAGACGATTGATAAGCATGCATAATGACCAGTTATTGTGAATATAATAACCATTCCATCACAGTTACCGTAACACATATGCAAAGTGATTGTAAAAGAAAGTTTTGAAACTGACTGAAATAAGAATTAGTGGGTCAGAATGTTTTGCGTTAATACTCTTGTTGCAGTGGAATTTAGTTTCAATTTAAAAAAAAATTAGTAATTTTTTTCCTAGAGGAAGTGTTGGTGATTTATTACTGATAAAATACAGTGTGTCCCATAAATTCCTGAATAGTTTAAAAATTCATAAAAATTGAAGAAATCGGTATATTGGAATGTGGTGAGCGGAAAAGTTATTCTCGTAAAAATTGGAGTTTTCTAGTATTGAAAAAAAAAATTAAAAATTAAAAAAAAATTAAAATTTTTGTCGATAAAAGGTGCTGCACGAAAGTAAATCATTTTAAATATGCGAACCAGAGTCCTGAAAAATGGATTGTAAACGATTAACAGCTCGTTTCTGAATTTTCCTGTTACATAAGGTTTTTATTGTCATATTGGCAATTGTAAATGAAGCTCTATTGGTGAAATGGTTTGCCACGAAACCGCCAGCTGAAGCTTTACGAACGTTTCGGAAACAGAAGAGATTTAAGAAAGACTCAGATTCAGAATTCGGTGATTTATTTTCGTCCTATTTTCTTCGCCCTCTATATACAAAAAAGTTGAACTAATTATTTTGTGTCAAAAAACCCCCATTCTTCTAATCTTCATTCGAGGTTTAAATTAAATTTTTCCGTTTGCTTTTTACACGCCTCTGGGTACCCTAACCTAAATTGTATGCAGTATACGTCGATTCCCCCACCCTACCATCGCCACAGCGGGGTGGTCGGCTGAAGTTGATTTTCTGTGGTTCCCAATTTCGAGGCGCGAATGTGAGCAGTTAAAAAGTCTCACCACAGAAAGGAACAGGTCTATAACCCTACAATGCATGATTTTTTTAATTTTGAGCTGATATCTTTTCCATAATTATTGAAGCCTTTAGAAAGCCGAGAAAAATATTTAAAAAAAATCTATTCCGAATTGTACTCCTTATACAGGGTCTTAAAGAGGACGTACAGAGAACGTAAAATCACATATAAAGTTAATGTATTGAAGTATTATTACTTTCCAAATATATAACTGCCTTCTTTATGATTCAAGCTATAGAAAGAAAAAAAATTGGATTGCAAACTGCAACGTAGAAGAAAAAAGAAATGCAAATAATTCATTTCGACCCTACAGTGCATGATTTTCTTTTTTGACAGGTGACAGAAGATTTACATTTCTTTTTTTAATTGAGGAGTTTTACTGCCACCTATGAATGGCTTTCGAAAATAAAATAAAAATGGGGAATAATGAATGTTTCAAACACGAAGTTGCCAATTGGCAACGGGAAAAGAAACATATTTAAGCGTTGCCAATTGGCAGCAGTATGCACTGTAGGGATAAAGGTGAATTTAATCAATAATTAAACATCACTCATGCTTAGAAAAATTGACGCCAGATGGAAGCACTACGCATAACTATCATTAAGCAGAAACAAACTTCACGTCAGGCTCACAACACGTACACACGCACACATTCCGTCATGTACCGATTCGTTAAAAATTCCGAAGAGCAATGTGTACGAGGGACATGCACGGTTAAGTAGTACTAGTCGCAGTAATATACGCCAATTCAACAACAACATTGCAACAAATGAGCATTATAAATTCTCCTTTTTCTAGTTTACAGGAAAAAAAAATTAATGAGAGACGTAAAGATCGAAACTGAATGAATTTTTCCACGAGTTCTTTTTTTTTATATCGAAAAAATGAAGCTTTTTCTGGAGAAGTTATTTTGTAACATCATGATTCTTTTGGTTCACAAGCCAAGGAAAGAAAACAAAAAAATGGGGGGAAAAAGATAAAAACTGGATTAAAAGCTTTAAAATACGTTTTAAGAAAGTGCACCTAAAAAAATAGAGTGAAACCTGGCTCTTCAAAAGCTCGTTTTTATGATCTTTTTTGGGGGCTCTTTCTTGCGTTTTCCCACGTGACTCATTTCACCCCCCCCCCCTTTCGACGCTGACGCATTAACATAATGGAATCTCTGTGTGTGTTTGAAGCACACCTTCCTCCTTCCTCATAGATATATATTTTTTTATATCCGATTTTATTCCTCGGTGCAGAGTGTCTTTTTATTTTCACGTTGAATTCTGAAAATAAAGGAAAAGGAGGAATAATTTCTTTTTCGTGGGGAAAAAAATCGCTTTACAACATTAGATTAAGACATATTTTTGGATTACCACTTGGATTGATGTATATTATGTTTCCAGAGATATTCTTGTGGTACATTCTGTACCATTAAATTATTATACAGGGTGTCCTGTAAGTGACTAATGCGGTCTTCGTCTCATCAACTGCCCGTCGTAGAGGTTTAGTTCCGATATAAAAAAATGCTTAAAGTGTGTTCAAAAATTACCCTGCACCAGTTTTGAGAGAGAGAGAGAATACAGTGTGTCACAAAATAAAAAATCCAAATTTTTATACGGTCCCCCGTCCTCTAACTTTCAAATAGAAAGCTGTTGCCATGTCTCTCATGAGGACAAAAAAATCCAAGTTTCTAAGTGAAAATATAGTGTGCAACAAAATAAAAAAAATCCAGATATTTTTGCGGACACCCTTTGCTCAAGAACCCAATTACAAAGTTGTTGCCCTGTCTCTTCTGAGGCCAAGTGCTAAGTGCAATATTTGCTGAAATATTTGAATTCGAAAAAACTAAAGGAAGTTGGGAAAAAATAGCGTTAATTACGGGTAAACTGTTTTATCCGCAGGTAACGCTGTTTTCCCCCAACTTCTTCCGTTTTTCAAATTCGAATATCTCAGTGAATATTGCACTTAAAAACGTGGAATATTTTTTGTTGGCATCAGGAGACCGAGCGCAAAATCTTTGCGTTGTATGTAACTGAATTCCTGATCACAGTGTGTCCGTATAAAAAGTTAACATTTTTATTGTAATGGCTATACAATCCTTTGCATTTTGGCGTAATGGGGAGAAAGGAGCGTCGTCCGTTAGCATTTGCTGTTCTTTCATAACTTTTCTCCGATTTTTGAATTCAAAAATATCTTAAGGAATATTGCACTTAGAAACATGGGATTTTTTCTGTTGGCCTCAAGAGAGACAGGGCAACAACTTTCTAATTGGTAGTTAGAGGACGGGAGGACCGTATAAAAAATTTAGGATCAGTTCTTTTATGTGCTTTGTCTCCTTATTTTTCTACCAGTCCAAGTATAGTTTTGTATTGACAAGTGGAGAGGACATTTCTACATGCAGTCCAAATTATTTCTTCTATTTAATTTTTCTCCCCTGTTTGTTTTTTGCAGGTCCGCTAATTATTTATCTCATTTCCACTGGTCCGCGAAATTGTTCAACTACTTCTACGCGTCTGCAGTTCCTAAAATATGGAAGAACACTGCTGTACAAAATGAGTCTCACATTATGACTCGCGTTTACTAGAAAAATAAAAATGAGCATTCTGCCTTAATACGTAATTTTTAGAATATTGTCTTTTTTTCTCACAATATTTGTTTCTAACATTGAAATTTACTGAGAGTGTTCCAGAGACAGAGAGAGTGCTCAAAATATTAAAGTGAAATCTTCCGAGAGAATTAGCTAATACGAATCCACTTTTACGAGGCTCAGAGAAGACTCGTCGAAATTCAGCCAACGTTGCGCGTTTATTATTTTGTAGCAGCAGAAAAGCGACTGGTTGATGGTTGTTAACGCTGGAATCATTAACGTTGCCTCATTAATTCTTCGTAAACAACGCACACTGGTTATGTCCCGACCCGTTTTCGGTGTCATTAAAATGCGTGAGAGAGAGTGTGCAGAGGAGAGGCTTTTCCTTTTCACCCATCTGCTTAGCGGCCATGGAATATTAGTATTATACTTAGTGATTAGTATGAAAAGCTCGCGGTTACGGTTGCTTTAACCATCGTAAAAGCCAAACGTTGCGGCCGCAATTAGTGGTCCTGGCTCGAACTATTATGTTCCGGGAGGCTTTGTTGTAACTTTGCTTTTGTGATCACGCGACTCTCTGTAGCAAATGCAAAATGCAATACTGAATTATGGAGTTGTTGAAACACGACTATTAGGTATTTCTACGAGCTCTTTCGTGAATGCGTTCGTTCACGGGTCTCCGGACACAATTACCAGCGTTTTGTATCCAGGAGTGAGGGGGGCGGAGAGAAGCGACCATCTTCACAAAAGTGGGAATTTCGAAATTCTGAAGGACACTAAAAAGTGAAAATTGCGTGCGGTTACGGTTGTTCTGTCAAACGGAGACAGACGCTTTAGCGTAGCTTTGTTTACGATTAGATTATTCATGTCGAGCTAACGTTAATCTGATGCTTTGTTCGTTAGATACGTGGAATTATTTATGCTTTATCAAATAGTACGTAGCTTATCCAGGAAAACCGCATTTTTCCTCTCCTTTTATTCCTGCTATGAAAGGAAAACACAAGTGCATGTTGAATTATACTCAAACGGCTGTATTTTAACTGAGTCATACCTGTTAATAATGTAATAAACTGTATGTAAATATCCTGGGTGTATTTCCATTAATACTCATAGTACAATAAAAGTATGTTATAGCGAGATCGGCTTATAACGAGAATTTCGCTATTATGAATGATATATATGAAAGAGATTGCCGAAGAGCTAATGTTAAAAATACAAAATATTCGGTTATAGCGATTTGAAAATTAGGAAGCTTTTGTTATCACGTCAAAAGAATTATCGGAAACTCTCTTACGTTTCATCGTGAATCAAACCAAGAATGACACTTATTATTGTTCATGCTTCTCGTAAACATCACTCTGGGGTACTTTTAACAAAAAGATTGTCATAGAAACGGCAAAGTCCCCTCCCCCCTATCGTACACTGAGGCTTTCTCCCACTATAGACACGGGATATGTGACTATTTTATTGGAATTTTGTGTCTCCCAGTGACATAGTGACCACAGTCATTGCCAGGGCTTATATGATCAGAACTTACCGTTTAAAGTCGTTTCCGAACAGCTGAGCAATTCATGCAAAAAAAAAAACTTTACCATCATCAGGAAAATGTTAACGAGCCCTTTCAATGCATCAAATGCACAGCATTTCCATTCAATCTGGAAAGTATTTCACAGTTTCAAATTCAGCAGTATTTATAGATTGCAGTGGCCAAAGCTCTTCGACGATTTTTTTTTTAAATTTAATAATTTTCTATGTAAAATAGCGTATTTCAAAATTGGGTTGGTGTGAAACAGCTAAAAAAGCTCGGAGATACACATTTAGCCCGCCGGGAATGTGTTGAAGACTCCATGTTCTACGGTTTCTCTTAATTTAGAGAAATTTCATTTTCAGAGCGATTCTATTCCAGAAAAACTGTATATTATTCGTAAGACCTTTCGATAACGGACATCCATTGGATCAAAACTTGTGTCCGCTAACGGGGAGGTACTATATACAGTAGAGCCCCGTTAATACGACTTTAATATTTATACATTTATACGGCGTTTCGCTTCGGTCGCTATCGGTTCCTGTATGTTGCTGTATGTAAAAGTGATACTCCGATGGTTATGCATAATCATCAATCGTCTCGATAAAGAAAGTTTGATTGCATTTTACTACATTTATATGATTTTACTGGCGATTATGTATAATTTTCTAATAAAGTTTGAAAGTCTGATATTAATAAAGAAAAGATTAAAAACTTTCTCCTCATCATTAAACCCATTAATTATTTGTACATGTACATGATACTCGCACTACAAATATTTTTGAATAAAAATTTATATATGTCCATAATAGCATTATCAGTTATGTTGGCTTTCGTCACACGTATAAACGTGCACAAACAAAACAAACCTAACATTCGGAATCAGCATCCTGGACCATAATCATGTTCAGTTCATCAAGTAATTAATTGACGCATTATCATATTTACCAATACGAGCTTGGGATTATACACAATCGCCGTCGAATATGCTAAGTTCTCGATTTATGAACGAAAATTCACAGAGTTCGGAAAAAAAAATTAAAGTTTGCCTAATTTTTTACTGTCCGCTATCGACAGTGCCCACCATCAACAAACATTCCTCCGCTCTGTGTCCATGGGAGATATAAGCTGGTTACCCCAAGGGGTGTGAGCATGCTGGAAGAACAGCAGTTCTCGACAGTGTCCGGGGAGTGTTTCAAGGGCGGTCCACTGTATACGTAATAAATACGTTGAAAAAAGCATAAATTCAGAGTAATCATCGCTGTCCAAAATATAAGCTTACACATCCTTTTCCCGTCGCAAATGAATATAATCTGAGCCCTTTTCTTTCTGTTCCGAAATCTTTTGTTTCTTATTGTAATTTAGAAACACCTTATTATATACATCTTGACTACGAATATCATTTTTCCCAGCGGGGAACGTGCATTAATTAACTTAAGGTTATTTAACAGAGAAAAGACGTTATAAATGGGATAGAAAGAAAAAGAAAAGGGAAAAAAAAGACATCTCTCTCGTGTCACCTTTCAGCACTAAAGAAAACAATGATCGTATTTATTTATTATTATTTTGTTTTTTACGTTATAACGAGCTCGTGTTGGCGTATCGCGAATATTACTTTCTCCTGTTACAATGTGAAAAAAAAAATTATGACTTTTTTTTTTAATAGTTTTTGTTTCTTCAATGCATGAAAAGTTTTTAATAATTATTTATTCTTTGTCCCTCGTGGAATTATCTTCAGGATATTTTTTTTCCTCCTACTAAAAATTTCATTATGATTATGAAACATTGTTTCATAAAAGACGAGAGAAAAAAACGAAAGAGATAAAAAAAAAATTCTTTTGATTTAGCTTTGATTAAAATATGAAATTAGGAGCTTAAAATACACATTTCATCGCTTTATTTTCTTAATTTTTTTTTCTTCTAACTTATCATGCAATTATTAGATTTTTTTTAAAGCTACTAACACATATAAGTAGATTAAACTTCACCATTAATTATTGTTAGTGTTTCGAGTTTGAGAAGTTTGATTGTTTAATACTCAGAAACTGCATTTATTATTATTTTTAATCTTATTATTAACTAAATAATTTTCTTTTAAGATTGTAATGTTGATTAAAAATTTGTGGCCAAAATACGTTGGAATTATTGAATGAATTCGAAAGGAGTATGCAGCCAGATCTTATAAAAATTCATTTTTTTACGCTGTCGAACTTCTTATAATGTCATTTCGCAGGTGCATCGCTTTAAGCTTCGTGCAGATGTACAGTCAAACTTCATGAAAAAAGTTGATTTTAAATGCTTTATAAGTTTTAATTCGAAATCCTTTCTCTTATATGCCCTTGTGTATTCAAATTATTTAATTACACACACCCAAACTTGGGGATATTGGAGCATATTCAGGTTGTCCCATTAGTTCGAAAATAGTTTAAAAATTCATAAAAATATCAGAGGAATTGATTCGGAATGCGGTTTGCGAAAAAGTTATTATCACGGAGGGAATTGTTACTTTTTTTTACATGAAAACAATAGGTCAAACTTTTTTGGTCAATAGAGGGCGCTGCAAAAATCAAACCACTGTAAATATGCAAATCAGAGTCTTAAGCCACGTTTTCTTGGAAGCAGTTTTCTACAGCGCATGCAGCGTGAAAACTCTAATTGGTCGAAAAAACCTGAATTTCAAATTTATAACCAATCAGCGTTTTCACGCTGCACTTAGCGCCGAAATTTTACTACTAGGAAAACCTGGCTTTATAATAGAAATGAATTACCTTTTGAGTTTGATAATACAATTGAAATATATTTCCGAGAAACGCGTATAGCCGTGTCCTTTTTGGAATTTTCGGCTTTATAAATTGCCCTCCTCCTAACCAGAACATGACCTGCTGCTCTGTCTCTCAACGAAGAGATAATAAACTGTCCTATAGATGTACCATTAACACCTCATTCGGAATTTTTCTGTTGCGGGATAAGGACTTCATTGTGATGTTGACATTGGTTGGGGAAAAAGAACTATTAGTAAAGTTGTTTTACCTCAGCCACGAATCACCTGCTAAAGCTTTGCAAGCGTTTCGGGCACAGAAGAAATTGAAGAAAGGTTCGGGTCCAGTCCTGCCAGTCTGGTTTACCGCCACCCTCTATCAACAAAAACTTGAGGTTTTTTTTCATTACCAAAACAAATCTCGCTTCGTGAGGGTATCTTTTCGCAAACCGCGTTCCAATATACCAATTCCTTTGATTTTTATTAATTTTCAAACTACTTGCGAATTTTTGCGACACCTTGCAAAATAATTATGCAAACATTTTTTTGTACTGAAAACTTGTTTCCCAACGCAGCTGTACATGCTGCATATAGCATGAATACAGTCATGCTTATAGAAACACACACCTTTATGAAGCTGATATTAACTTATTCCTGAGAAGAAAAAAAAATATTCTCTTAAACAAAATAGGATTCCAGACTACAAAACAAGAAATTCAACGGTTTTTTCTCAAGAAATTTACTTTTCATAAGTGTGTTAAAATTGATGGGGAGTAGTACAGAGAGTATAAACAAGCTTGCCACTATTTTTCGTGAGAGCTATAGCGAAAATTTCCTCTACGTATTGTTAAAACTCTCTTACGACGTTCCTCTTAAGATCAAAGCTCTTCCTTCTTGCAGGTTTCATTGTCTGAAACCTTCAAAAATTTTTATCGCCTGAGCGAGAAACCCCCTCGCGAATATATGCAGTATTAACCGCTAAATTTCCCACAAACACCTTATGGTTGCCCATATATGAAGTACCATAAATCTCGTACACGTGGGAACTTCAAATGTTGCGAATAAAAAGAAAAAGGAAAAGGTACAAAATGGCATTTTGATAACAGCAGGAGACAGAGGTGATAAATTGCCTGTTTGTGTATTGTCAGGAAAATTCTCCTGTAACTATCGATTCCCATTTGTCAGCTATTTTCGGTGTTTTTCTTCTACCTCATATCCCTTCTTTTCAAACACTCACCTAGATTTCCGTTCAGATACCAAGAACACGGATCTGATATTGACATATTCGAAAATCTGAACTATTTTTTGTTTGTCTTGAAGGAAAAAAAAAACATTCGTTTAGGTAAAAAAAAAACCGTTGTAAGATTTTTTTCTGCCTTAGACTAATGTGTTTTTACAATCATATGGATTCACAAACTTTTCATCTAGTGGTCCATGATTCGTGCAGAATTAGGGTGCTCAGAATAATCTGTATGAGACGGAATTATTTCTTCACGAATTAAATAATAATGAAAAATACTAATAAAATTAATTTTAATGTTTAATTGAGGAACTTTTATATTCGCAGAAGGGAGCATTTCCGAAATTACTAAATTTACAGCAGAAATATGTAAAAAACGTTTTTCTCTCCGGAATGAGCTTGTCTCACAAAAGTGGAAAATAGGCCAACAGATAGCATACAGGATAGCATACAGTGGTATAAGTATATTTAATATTATGTTTCTTCATCAACGTTAAAGTGAGTTATACATATTTAAATTTTGTAAATGTTCCGTTTTGTAAGAAAATTAATGAAAATGTTACCTTTCGATTGCAATTGGGTGGCTGGTTAAGTCTGGAAAATTGGAAATTTCTACGACTCTGTTGGTTCCAGAAAGTTTCACGTAACCAAGGAAGGCACCCTCACTACTCTCTCGTGAGTAATGTAAGAAACACGATTTTTCTACAGCGAAACCTCCAATAACGAACATTCCCATTAGCGAACATCTCCACTAACGGAAGCTTTTTTGAATCACATTCATGGGACTCAATTTAGTTTACTACCCATTAATGGACACTCCTCGTTACCGGACAAAATTTTCGGTTCCATGGGTGTTCGTTATCGGAAGGTTCTAGTGTTGAATGCGACTTTGAAAGCACTTATGAAAAATATGCCGTTTTGAAAGGGGAAAAAAAGCCCCTTAACACCAGTAGGGCAACCGCTTTGTTAAAATTCCTTTTTGAATGAAAAATACCGAAGTGAATGAACAAGTTGGATATGTTCCTACTTTGGTGGAAACGAACAACTTTACACTGTAATTTTTACCAAAAATATTTCCGTTCGAATGAGTTCTGCGCATAATCCGACATAGCTCATCCTAAAGATTCAGAAACCGTCAACAAGTACATTTCGGGAAAAAGTGGAAAAGTTTCCTTTCGAAAATAAGCTCCCTTTCAATTCGTAGCTTTCTGCATAGTCATCAATGTACTAAAATCAATATGTATACACAGGGTATATACAATCAAAATTCCTCTGTTCTGAGCTGTCTACAGCCTGAATTATACTATATAACACCATTTTTGTCATTAGTTAGCTGGCCATATTTCCCAATCATTTACGACTGAAGGAGACTGAATACAGCAACTTCATGCTCTAAACTTTGCTTTTATGGTCAAGAGAGCGATTTGTTTTGTTATCTCGAGAGTCAAATACTTGAAAAGCAGGACTATGTGAAGTGTAAGAAAATATCATGAAAATATTACGCGATAAATGATAGTTTTTTTCCTAAAATTGCCAGGTATTTATTTCCCAAATCGTTGATACCAAGATCCTATTTCATTTGTTAATGAATTTGAGAAATAAATTCCAATTGAAATCTAGGAATCTTTGTTTTACAACTTATAAAAATACTTTTATTCGTTGATCATTAATATTTTCATTGTGATTTTTCAATTCATTCATTATTAGACTTTGATCCTGATGAACAATAATAAGTTTTCGAAAGAGAAATCAGCAATTTATAGCGATCGTATAGTTTTGAATTTTATTTCTAATAATATACTCTTTATCATACATGGTGTCCAATAAATTCGTAAATAGTTTACAAATTCGTGAAAATTGAAGGAATCGGTATATTTTAATGTGGATTTTGCAAGAAAATGTTCTTCGCTCAAAAATATTTTTTTTCATACATAAATAAAACGCTGCATGATAGCAAATCACAGAAAAGGAGGACTCGAACCTTTCTTCAATCACTTCTGTGCCCGAAACGTTCGTAAGGCATCAGCTAGCAAATCGCAACTGAGGTAAAACAGTTTCACCAATAGTACTTTACCTACCAAAGCTAACACCACACTAAATTTTTTTCCTGTACCAAAAATCAATCTTCGTGAGAATAATTTTTTCGGATATCGCATTCCGAAATATACCAATATTCTTTCAACTTTTATAAATTTTTAAACTATTTATTTTGCATATTTATTATCATCAACATTATTTTACATATTTTAGAATGAAATAAAAACGAATTTTAAAATTAGATTCACTTCTCAGACTATGCTTTTGCTCTAATTTATCATATTTACCAATACGGAAATGTGATTATGCATAATAACCGGCAAACGCGATTAATTTAGCACGATTTATCATGATTATCAACGACGCTTGGGTATTATTCATAATCACCGGGAAAAAGTGATAAATAAAATTGGGGGCAGCATCAATGAATTAGGGAATCGCGAGAGTTTCTCAAAAATAAAAATGTCGAAATAAGATATTCATTTTCATTTTAAAAATATGTCAAAACTAAAAGATGCTTTTACTCAGCTGAGCTAATTACCACATGTCACGCAATGTAATTTGATCAAATTCTAATTGGAGAATAATCAATACACATACCAACTCTGTATATATCAAGTTGGTGCTTTTACAGGGTGACTCAGATAATATCACCCGATTTCAAAATTGCATATTTCTTAAAAATTGAAAACAGAATGCGCGCGATTAGTAGAGCCCGGAAGTGTTCAGGCAAAATGCCATATATGCGATTTCTTTTTTTGCCTATTTTCAAACGTTTATATTGTAAAAATTCCATTTTTGAATTTTTCATGCCGTGAATTCCAATTTCGGTATTATTATAGTTTTAATCCCGTGAATTTTTTTTAGAAGCCATATTTTGCAGAACTTGAATGTTTTCAGCATTGGGAGCTTCAAAGAATTTTTTTTTCAATTCTCAACCCTTAGTAGTGCCGTAACTAGGCAGGTGCAATAGGTGCACCAACACAGGGCCCATTTGGTGGGGGGGGGGGCAGAATTTGCCTACATGCAAATTCACGCACAGGGTACAGAAATGGCTAGTTACGGCACTGACCCTTAGTATTATATACTGTATAAGCATAGATGTAATTGATCTTATGTCTATGGTATCAATACTCGGTCGATTTCTCTCTAGATGGAAGTGTATGAATTTTAAATGTGTTCCCACAACAACCCGATTGCCAAAAATCTAATTTTCTTAATTGCAGGTGATGGGATGAAGGAGGAATTTTTAAACTTCTCAAACATGTCAGTTTTAAGTAACTAGTAATCGCAGGTCAAATGTATTGAGTTTTTGGTTGAGAAATTGAAAGAGTTTCCACGAAAATGTGTTGCTTCGGCTGCCAAAATAAAAGGTTTTTACTCTCGTCGTCTGCTGACTGTTCACTTGAAACATTGATTTTTGAATTAGTCAATATTATAAGAATATGGTCATCTCTTCTTTTTTTGAAAAATTTATTTTTTGTTTGTTTAAGTTGTTTTTATATAAAATTTATTCTATTTGTAACAATAAATAGGAAATTTGATGCAGTCCAATATCGGTTAGTATAGTAGTGCTGGTCACAGTTTACATTCACTTTTGCGCTCCCTTTCCAGGCCCTATATTCCCAGGGCAAGTAAACATTTCGACCGGTCATACATTTTTTTATATGCCTATATATTCGCTTTGATCCATACATAATTTTTCCAAAAAAACACTACATGTTCCCAAAACTTTAACGCTGATGTTTTCGGAATGTCACAAACACACCCACAAGAGACATTCAATTCCTACTTGGATGATTTTCCACAAAGATGTCCCACGCTTTTCTGTTGGCCTCATTTGTTTAAAGTGGATCCCGCTTATGACGTTCCCACTGTACGTTTCCCCGCTTAGTATGACTTTTTTTCGTTGTTCCAACTTTCATTAATATTCATCAAAATTTCCCGTTTAAAAACAGAAAATAATATATCGAAAACTTTTTAAGAAATAATAGTTTTTTTCAAAATAGCTCATGTATAACAACTGCACCATCAGCGAGTACAGTGACGTCAGCATTATCGCTTGATGAGCCCGGGCGTATCTTTAGATCAGGACCTTTTGCATATCGCACAAGCGCGCTGACCTTTATACGATAGAGAGGCAATCACGTTACTGCGCTTGTTTTAGGGAACAAAACAATGGTTTGGTATAATTGTCTTTCCCGGTACGCCCTGGGTTCGATTCCCGGTGAAAATAACGGCACTTTTTTTTAAAAGTTAACTTCGGCATAATGTTCAGATAACCTATTGATTTCACGGACTGAGTTCGGCTAAAACGAAAACATTCATGGCTAACACCATCCGGTCGAAGCAAAGTTACTTCAAGGCAACCACAAGTTTCCTATCTTTCAGGATCCTTTCTGAAGATAATCAATACTAAGAGTTGTGCAATTTTAATAACAATTCTGTTGTTCTCAATGCTCAAAATGACTAAGTCGTACAGAACATGGCCCTGCAGTTTGCCCATGAAGTTAAAACAATGAAGAAAAAGGCATTTATGGCAGGAAAAATTTAAAAAGGCATTTTTAAAAAATAAGTTTGGAAACGGCAAAAAGCGGTATTTATGACCCTTGGTATCAGGTATTAAGACATTAGTAAGAGAGACAAAATTAAAGAGCGTGCTTATGCAGGCTTCCATACGCTTTTGATGCTTTTGCAAGGCAGCTCATTAGCTTAATTATTGCTGAAATGCTCTCTTTCATGAAATGAGAGCGCACCTCATTTCAACTGTAATCACATGACATATATATATTTGTATAGGGATATTGAAAATTTGACTTTCGCTCCAATGATAGGGTAGCATCCACAGTCGCAATTAGCATGTGAAATAAATGTGATGATGATGCATGTATTTGCAGTATAATGAATTGTCCGCCGAAAAAATTAATTTTTCACTGAAACTATTCTCGCAAGCCTATCGTATCAACTCTCGGCCCAATCTCTCTCTCTCGGAATTACCCCATAATCGTAGTTAAGCTCAACTCGAAACTTTCCGTTAACGGTGGGTCCCATCCCACCTGCAGCAGGGATAGGATTACCACCACCTTGTCCACACGTTGGCGACAAATTCTAGTATGCCATTCCTCACAAGTCATCAGGGCAGAAAGAGATTGCCCCAAGACGACACAGAATTCTTGAAGAGAGATTGCATAATCCACATTCGCAAACGTTGGGTTTCCTAGGCCCATCGTTTGGTGGCAGAGATTTGAAATTCTAGGCTTGCTCACGTGAGTGCCCAGGAGCAACTTTACAAGTGCGTCCTGTGGCGGCAACTAATTTGAATATCATCCCCTTTTTATAATCATTTTGTTTGTTATCACTGCGATTGTTGAGATTTCAACAATGAAATTTAGTATAAAAACGACAATATAGTTAACAATGAGCCTAACGAACCGGAACAACAACGTTAATATTCTTACAACAGTATACTGTTGTGATGGAAGAAAAGATTGGATTTCGATGTAAATCTATTTGCTTATGCAGAGAGACATTTATCAATAAGTTTTACCATTACCTGAAAAGACTACTTTCCTTTTTTTCCATGAAATCATGTCAGATACCTGTGATTATTTTCATTGATTTTATGAAATCAATGTGATTCTGATGGGTTTCAGGTAATATCAGATAAATATCACTGTATAAATCTTGTGAATATTAATTTAGTAAACTGGATATACTGATACCTTGGCTAATGAAGATAATTCCATCCAGAATGTCATTCGTTAGCCGAAACACGATTTCTCATAAGTTTATACGTAAATTTGTTTTTGGTACTACCCAAAAATAAACACTAAGAGGCATTTTGAAGAAGATTAAAACTAATTGAAGCATTAGATGAGAAAGCGATCCACTGTTTTTTTAATAAATGCACTTTTTCTTATCTTAATTTTTATTTTCACGTGAAAGAGCTCGAAATCTTTCTGAAAGAGAGTTAGATGTAATTTGCAAATTCTCCGAATCCGTATTCATTAGCTGAGGTAGCAATGTTGGGAAAGAAAAGGTCTTTGTTAGCCAAGGTACCATCGTATTTTAAACAGAAAGATGCCTTTTCCATATTATACGCATATTTATCACAATTTTTTCCAACTGGCATTATTATCAATATCTGAAAATTAATTACGGAAATATATAAATATTATATAAGCAGGGAAATGCAGGTATCAGTACCTCCCCCTTATTGAATGTGTCATCAGTACCGCTTGGAAGTTTAGGCACATAGAACGGTCGAAATCGGCAGGCAAAACAAGCGCTGAAGATGCCTATAATATGCACTTGAAAAAGGCATTTATAATTAATGGAAGAAATTTATATTTCAGACAAAAATTCTCGCTGACTTTGTGAAGTCTCGAGCAATCTGGTAAAACACATGCACCTATATGTTCGGGAAAAACGCCAAAATTTACAACATTTATCGTAAATTCGTTATTTTAATTTTTTATGAAAGGTATTTTTGTAATTTCATAAGTTGGTCTGCTATTTTATGTTTAATAGTCCATGTTGATTCATCAAGGAATAGTATGTTGTTTAGGACAGAAAAATTAGTTCGTAAAAACGTGCAGTGCGTAAATTGGAGTTTCGTAAAATCGAGCGTCGACTATACTATTTCGCTGGATATTTTTACCGATAGATGACAAAACGTTGATTCTGCACGTCAATTTAACGTTAAACTTAACTGTAAAAAAATAAATAATTAAATAAAAGTTATGTCATTGAATCTAAGATACTCATAGTGGTTAGGAAAAGGAATTTTTTATTCATACAATAAGTAATGGTTTAAAATAGTCTAGACTCCCTCGATACTTCTTAAAATACAGGGCGATTCAGAAAAACTGGAAGAAAACTTTTAAGAGGTGATAGCACACACCAATACAAACAATTGTCATCAAAGAATGCATGGTCTAACATGAAACGCAAACGCATTTCGAAACGGCCGCTACGCAAACATTAAAACGGCATTCCTGTTGAAATTTATGGGGGGGAGGGGGAAAAACATCATGCACGCAAATGTGACCTGGGAAAGAAAGAACCGTATGAAAATCTGCGTCACAGTGAATAAAAGGTGTGGAACCAGTATTAGTTCTCTATTTCTTCCGATGAATTTCAACAGGAATGCCGTTTTAACGATTGCTGAGCGGCCGTTTCGAAACACGCAAGTGCGTTTGCGTTTCACGGCAGACCATGCATTCTTTGATGACAATTGTTTCTATTGGAGTTTACTATCACCTCACCTCATAAAGTTTTTCCCATCTTTTCTGAATCACCCTGTATTTTGAAAAAACTAGTTATCTGAGATAGGAATGAAAATTTTTTTTGGACATATTTTTCGCTTTATAGGACAGTGAAAAAAATGAATTTATGCTCTTAAAAAAGAACAAAAATTCATTTTTTTTATAGAGAATTTTCGGAAGTATTTAGGGCTTTTCGGAAGTATTAAGTTATTGTACATGCATATACATATATTATTATACATACTTAACAACCGTCTCAGTAAGAACGATAAATTCAACACTTACCTGAGATTATGCATAATAATGAAGTGTCGTTTGTAATTATAATTCGATAAATATGAAAAAAAAAATCCAAATGAGTCTCATCCAGAGCTATTTCAAAATTTGCGCTCATCATAGTAATACAATTTTTTTTTTTTGTAAATCAACATGAACTATTAAACATATAACTTATGCGTGTGTTTAATAGTTCTTATGTTTATTAACTAATGAAATGAAAGAATTACCTTTCATTAAAAATAAAAACAACATCGAATTTACGATAAATGTTGAAATTATTTTTTCCCGAACACATAGGTGCATTTGTTTTACCAGATTGCTCGAGATTTCACAAAGACTGCGGGAATTTATGTCTAAATTATATATTTCTTCCATTAATTATAAATGCTCTTTTCAAGTGCCTATTATAGGCATCTTCAGCGCTTGATTTGCCTGCCGATTTCCACCGTTCTTTGTGCCTAAACTTCCAAGTGGTACTGATGACACATTCAATAAGGGGGAGGTACTGATACCTGCATTTCCCTGCTTATATAATATTTATATATTTCCGTAATTAATTTTCAGATATTAATCATAATGTCAGTTGGAAAAAGTTGTGACAAATATGCGTGTATAATATTTCTAAAAGGCATCTTTCTGTTTAAAATACATACGCCGACACCTTGTGTAACGAAGACTTTTTCCTCTCCCAACATTTGCTACCTCAGCTAATGAATACGGATTCGGCCAATTCTCGACGCATTCGAATTAACTCCCCTAACATAATACAGCAGCTTTGCGAGGATAATTTCCCCCCGATCATTATCAGAATTCCACTTTTACTCTAGACCGATTAAGTAGTGTCTGAATCAGAATTCGCAAATTACATCTAATTCCGTTTCACAAAGATTTTGAGCTCTTTCACGTGAAATTAAAGATTGAGGTAAGAGAATGCTTTTAAAAAAGCGGATCGGTTTCTCATCGCAGCCTTCGATTAGTGCCGCTGTGGTGGTCGAGTGGTCATGGTGACGGACTCTCATAATGGTTGGCTGAAGTTGGTTTTCTGTGGTTCCCAACTTCAAGGCGCGAATGCGAGCCGATCTTCCCATTAAAACGTCTCGCCGACGAGAGCAACTGGCTTACAACGTTACAAATATTCACAATCATTACACTTCACTCACAAGTTGAAGTATAGATTGCAGCACTGAAATATAAGACACGAAACTAGCTGGACACTCAGACTGTTCCAGGCTCTGCCAAGAATCTGGGCTGGAAGAGGTCTCGGTAACGGGATAAGTCCGGTGGCAGAGCCCCTGGCGGTCATTCATTAATGCCTTCGACTAGTTTTTATATTTTTCAAAATGACGCTTAGTGATTTATAAAAGTTATCTTTAATTTTTGGGTAATTTAAAAAAAACAAATTAAACACATTTTCATATAAACCTATGGGAAATCGCGTTTCCTCTAACGAATGTTATTCTGGAGGAAATTATCTTCATTAGCCGAGTTATCGCTGTATCCAATTTACTAAATTAATATTCACAAAATTTATACACTGATATTACTTGCAAACCATCAGAATCACATTGATTTCATAAAATCAATGAAAATAATCACAGGTATCTGACATGATTTCATGAAAAAAAGGAAAGTAGTCTTTTCAGGTAATGGTAAAACTTATTGATAAATGTCTCTCTGCATAAGAAAATAAATTTACATCGAAATCCAATCTTTTCTTTCATCACAACAGTATACTGTTGCAAGAATACTAACGTTGTTGTTCCGGTTCGTTAGGCTTATTGTTAACTATATTGTCGTTTTATACTAAATTTCATTGTTGAAATCTCAACAATCGCAGTGATAACAAACAAAATGATTATAAAAAGGGGATGATATTCAAATTAGTTGCCGCCACAGGACGCACTTGTAAAGTTGCTCCTGGGCACTCACGTGAGCAAGCCTAGAATTTTAAATCTCTGCCACCAAACGATGGGCCTAGGAAACCCAACGTTTGCGAATGTGGATTATGCAATCTCTCTTCAAGAATTCTGTGTCGTCTTGGGGCAATCTCTTTCTGCCCTGATGACTTGTGAGGAATGGCATACTAGAATTTGTCGCCAACGTGTGGACAAGGTGGTGGTAATCCTATCCCTGCTGCAGGTGGGATGGGACCCACCGTTAACGGAAAGTTTTGAGTTGAGCTTAACTACGATTATGGGGTAATTCCGAGAGAGAGAGATTGGGCCGAGAGTTGATACGATAGGCTTGCGAGAATAGTTTCAGTGAAAAATTAATTTTTTCGGCGGACAATTCATTATACTGCAAATACATGCATCATCATCACATTTATTTCACATGCTAATTGCGACTGTGGATGCTACCCTATCATTGGAGCGAAAGTCAAATTTTCAATATCCCTATACAAATATATATATGTCACGTTATTACAGTTGAAATGAGGTGCGCTCTCATTTCATGAAAGAGAGCATTTCAGCAATAATTAAGCTAATGAGCTGCCTTGCAAAAGTGTAAAATAGGTAAAATGGCCCAAACGATTGCTTACGCGGGAGTGGTATAAGAATATTTAAATATTATGTTTCATGTGCATGGTTGAAGCAAATCTCGCCGAATTATGTTTACTTGTAGGTGTATGGAAGCCTGCATAAGCATAGGTAATTTGGTTTCTCTCTTACTATTGTCTTAATACTTGATACTAAGGGCCATAAATACCCCTTTTTTGCCTTTTCCAAACTTATTTTGTAAAAATGCCTTTTTAAATTTTTCCTGTCATAAATGCCTTTTTCTTCATTGTTTTAACTTTATGGGTAAATTTCAGGGCCATATTTTGTACAACGTAATCATTTTGAGCACTGAGAACAACAGAATTGTAATTAAAATTCCACAACTTTTAGTGGCAGGGCCGACGAGCCCTGCAACGACATTGCATTTTTATAGCGTAAGAACGGTCGAAATCGGCAGGCAAAACAAGCGCTGAAGATACCTATAATAGGCACTTGAAAAAAGCATTTATAATTAATGGAAGAAATTTATATATCAGACAAAAATTCTCGCAGACTTTGTGAAGTCTCGAGCAATCTGGTAAAACACATGCACCTATGTGTTCGGGAAAAACACTAAAATTTGCAACATTTATCGTAAATTCGTAATTATCGTAGTTTTAATTTTTTATGAAAGGTAATTTTTTAATTTCATAAGTTGGTCTGCTATTTTATGTTTAATAGTTCATGTTGATTCATCAAGGAATAGTATGTTGTTTAGGACAGAAAAATTAGTTCGTAAAAACGTGCAGTGCGTAAATTTGAGTTTCGTAAAATCGAGCTTCGACTATACTTCGATGGATATTTTTACCGATGGATGACAAAACGTTGATTCTGAACGTCAATATAACGTTAAACTTAACTGTAAAAAAATAAACAATTAAATAAAAGTTATGTTATTGAATCTAAGATACTCATAGTGGTTAGGAAAAGGAATTTTTTATTCATACAATAAGTAATGGTTTAAAATAGTCTAGACTCCATCGATACTTCTTAAAATACAGGGCGATTCAGAAAAACTGGAAGAAAACTTTAAGAGGTGATAGCACACACCAATACAAACAATTGTCATCAAAGAATGCATGGTCTGCCATGAAACGCAAACGCATTTTGAAACGACCGCTCCGCTAGCGTTAAAACGGCATTCCTGTTGAAATTCATCGGAAGAAATAGAGCACCATGCCAATGTAACCTATAGAAGAAAAAGAAACCGTATGCGAATCTTCGTTCAGAGAATAAACGGCGCGGACGCCAGTTTTCTGTAGTTATTCCAGAGTGCAACTGTTCTAACAGTTGTAACATACGGAATATATTGGTACACTTTAGTAATACTGATTCCACGCCTTCTATTCACTGTGACGCAGATTTTCATACGGTTTCTTCTTTCCCAGGTCACATTTGCGTGCATGATGTTTTTCCCCCTCCCCCCATAAATTTCAACAGGAATGCCGTTTTAATGTTTGCTTAGCGGCCGTTTCGAAATGCGTTTGCGTTTCATGTTAGACCATGCATTCTTTGATGACAATTGTTTGTATTGGTGTGTGCTATCACCTCTTAAAAGTTTTCTTCCAGTTTTTCTGAATCGCCCTGTATTTTAAGAAGTATCGAGGGAGTCTAGACTATTTTAAACCATTACTTATTGTATGAATAAAAAATTCCTTTTCCTAACCACTATGAGTATCTTAGATTCAATAACATAACTTTTATTTAATTGTTTATTTTTTTACAGTTAAGTTTAACGTTATATTGACGTTCAGAATCAACGTTTTGTCATCTATCGGTAAAAAATATCCATCGAAGTAGTATAGTCGACGCTCGATTTTACGAAACTCCAATTTACGCACTGCACGTTTTTACGAACTGAATTTTTCTGTCCTAAGCAATATACTATTCTTTCAAACGCCTTTCCCACTTACGAACCATTTTTCACGTCCGTACGGGTTTGCAAAATCGAGCTTCGACCGTATTTAGCTTTAGAAAAGCATTGCACAAATTTAATAAAAAATTAATAATTCTTTTGTTTGATAAAACTCTCAAAATGTCTCGCAAACTTTACGAAATTTCGCACAATGGACCAATTTTTAAGCTAATTTTTCCCAACAATTATTGAAAATTTCTCACGAGTCAACATCACTTCTTCAGTGATGTTTCCCCTATTTACAGTCACGCACCAGTGTCCAAGATCGCGCCGGAGTGGTGCAGTGGTAAGATGTGAGTCTTCCACCATGGGTTTGAATCTGAGAGAACATCGTAAACAGGTTCTGTACTTACCGAGCCTCTGGCACCCGCTAATAGAGGGAGCTTTAGTTCAAAACTCTTCAACTTGGCCCAACAACTCGGAGTACAATGCTTATAACATCCAATGGGGCAGAGCCTGGATCATGTCCGGTTTTACAATGTCCAAGAAGGGCAAGGATTTTTACGCTATAAAAATGCAATGTCGTTGCAGGGCTCGTCGGCCCTGCAACTAAAAGTTGTGCAATTTTAATAACAATTCTGTTGTTCTCAATGCTCAAAATGATTACGTTGTACAAAATATGGCCCTGAAATTTACCCATAAAGTTAAAACAATGAAGAAAAAGGCATTTATGACAGGAAAAATTTAAAAAGGCATTTTTACAAAATAAGTTTGGAAAAGGCAAAAAAGGGGTATTTATGGCCCTTAGTATCAAGTATTAAGACAATAGTAAGAGAGAAACCAAATTACCTATGCTTATGCAGGCTTCCATACACCTACAAGTAAACATAATTCGGCGAGATTTGCTTCAACCATGCACATGAAACATAATATTTAAATATTCTTATACCACTCCCGCGTAAGCAATCGTTTGGGCCATTTTACCTATTTTACACTTTTGCAAGGCAGCTCATTAGCTTAATTATTGCTGAAATGCTCTCTTTCATGAAATGAGAGCGCACCTCATTTCAACTGTAATAACGTGACATATATATATTTGTATAGGGATATTGAAAATTTGACTTTCGCTCCAATGATAGGGTAGCATCCACAGTCGCAATTAGCATGTGAAATAAATGTGATGATGATGCATGTATTTGCAGTATAATGAATTGTCCGCCGAAAAAATTAATTTTTCACTGAAACTATTCTCGCAAGCCTATCGTATCAACTCTCGGCCCAATCTCTCTCTCTCGGAATTACCCCATAATCGTAGTTAAGCTCAACTCAAAACTTTCCGTTAACGGTGGGTCCCATCCCACCTGCAGCAGGGATAGGATTACCACCACCTTGTCCACACGTTGGCGACAAATTCTAGTATGCCATTCCTCACAAGTCATCAGGGCAGAAAGAGATTGCCCCAAGACGACACAGAATTCTTGAAGAGAGATTGCATAATCCACATTCGCAAACGTTGGGTTTCCTAGGCCCATCGTTTGGTGGCAGAGATTTAAAATTCTAGGCTTGCTCACGTGAGTGCCCAGGAGCAACTTTACAAGTGCGTCCTGTGGCGGCAACTAATTTGAATATCATCCCCTTTTTATAATCATTTTGTTTGTTATCACTGCGATTGTTGAGATTTCAACAATGAAATTTAGTATAAAACGACAATATAGTTAACAATAAGCCTAACGAACCGGAACAACAACGTTAGTATTCTTGCAACAGTATACTGTTGTGATGAAAGAAAAGATTGGATTTCGATGTAAATTTATTTTCTTATGCAGAGAGACATTTATCAATAAGTTTTACCATTACCTGAAAAGACTACTTTCCTTTTTTTCATGAAATCATGTCAGATACCTGTGATTATTTTCATTGATTTTATGAAATCAATGTGATTCTGATGGTTTGCAAGTAATATCAGTGTATAAATTTTGTGAATATTAATTTAGTAAATTGGATACAGCGATAACTCGGCTAATGAAGATAATTTCCTCCAGAATAACATTCGTTAGAGGAAACGCGATTTCCCATAGGTTTATATGAAAATGTGTTTAATTTGTTTTTTTTAAATTACCCAAAAATTAAAGATAACTTTTATAAATCACTAAGCGTCATTTTGAAAAATATAAAAACTAGTCGAAGGCATTAATGAATGACCGCCAGGGGCTCTGCCACCGGACTTATCCCGTTACCGAGACCTCTTCCAGCCCAGATTCTTGGCAGAGCCTGGAACAGTCTGAGTGTCCAGCTAGTTTCGTGTCTTATATTTCAGTGCTGCAATCTATACTTCAACTTGTGAGTGAAGTGTAATGATTGTGAATATTTGTAACGTTGTAAGCCAGTTGCTCTCGTCGGCGAGACGTTTTAATGGGAAGATCGGCTCGCATTCGCGCCTTGAAGTTGGGAACCACAGAAAACCAACTTCAGCCAACCATTATGAGAGTCCGTCACCATGACCACTCGACCACCACAGCGGCACTAATCGAAGGCTGCGATGAGAAACCGATCCGCTTTTTTAAAAGCATTCTCTTACCTCAATCTTTAATTTCACGTGAAAGAGCTCAAAATCTTTGTGAAACGGAATTAGATGTAATTTGCGAATTCTGATTCAGACACTACTTAATCGGTCTAGAGTAAAAGTGGAATTCTGATAATGATCGGGGGGAAATTATCCTCGCAAAGCTGCTGTATTATGTTAGGGGAGTTAATTCGAATGCGTCGAGAATTGGCCGAATCCGTATTCATTAGCTGAGGTAGCAAATGTTGGGAGAGGAAAAAGTCTTCGTTACACAAGGTGTCGGCGTATGTATTTTAAACAGAAAGATGCCTTTTAGAAATATTATACACGCATATTTGTCACAACTTTTTCCAACTGACATTATGATTAATATCTGAAAATTAATTACGGAAATATATAAATATTATATAAGCAGGGAAATGCAGGTATCAGTACCTCCCCCTTATTGAATGTGTCATCAGTACCACTTGGAAGTTTAGGCACATAGATCAGTGGAAATCGGCAGGCAAAACAATCGCTGAAGATGCCTATAATAGGCATTGAAAAGAGCATTTATAATATTTGGAAGAAATATATAATTTAGACATAAATTCCCGCCGACTTTGTGAAATCTCGAGCAATCTGGTAAAACAAATGCACCTATGTGTTCGGGAAAAAATAATTTCAACATTTATCGTAAATTCGATGTTGTTTTTATTTTTAATGAAAGGTAATTCTTTCATTTCATTAGTTAATAAACATAAGAACTATTAAACACACGCATAAGTTATATGTTTAATAGTTCATGTTGATTTACAAAAAAAAAAATTGTATTACTATGATGAGCGCAAATTTTGAAATAGCTCTGGATGAGACTCATTTGGATTTTTTTTTTCATATTTATCGAATTATAATTACAAACGACACTTCATTATTATGCATAATCTCAGGTAAGTGTTGAATTTATCGTTCTTACTGAGACGGTTGTTAAGTATGTATAATAATATATGTATATGCATGTACAATAACTTAATACTTCCGAAAAGCCCTAAATACTTCCGAAAATTCTCTATAAAAAAAATGAATTTATGCTCTTAAAAAACTGTCCTATAAAGTGAAAAATATGTCCAAAAAAAATTTTCATTCCTATCTCAGATAACTAGTTTTTTCAAAATACAGGGTGATTCAGAAAAGATGGGAAAAACTTTATGAGGTGAGGTGATAGTAAACGCCAATAGAAACAATTGTCATCAAAGAATGCATGGTCTGCCGTGAAACGCAAACGCACTTGCGTGTTTCGAAACGGCCGCTCAGCAATCGTTAAAACGGCATTCCTGTTGAAATTCATCGGAAGAAATAGAGCACCATGCCAATGTAACCTATAGAAGAAAAAGAAACCGTATGCGAATCTTCGTTCAGAGAATAAACGGCGCGGACGCCAGTTTTCTGTAGTTATTCCAGGGTGCAACTGTTCTAACAGTTGTAACATACGGAATATATTGGTTCACTTTAGTAATACTGATTCCACGCCTTCTATTCACTGTGACGCAGATTTTCATACGGTTTCTTCTTTCCCAGGTCACATTTGCGTGCATGATGTTTTTCCCCCTCCCCCCATAAATTTCAACAGTTATGCCGTTTTATCGTTTGCGTAGCGGCCGTTTCGAAATGCGTTTGCGTTTCATGTTAGACAATGCATTCTTTGATACGGTTTCATACGGTTTCTTTTTTATCTCTAGGTTACACTGGCATGGTGCTCTTTTTCTCCCGATGAATTTCACAGGAATGTCGTTTTAACGCTTGCTGAGCGGCCGTTTCGAAACACGCAAGTGCGTTTGCGTTTCATGGCAGACCATGCATTCTTTGATGACAAGTGTTTGTATTGGTGTGTGGTATCACCTCTTAAAGTTTTCTTCCAGTTTTTCTGAATCGCCCTGTATTGTAAGAAGTATCGATGGAGTCTAGACTATTTTAAACCATTACTTATTGTATGAATAAAAAATTCCTTTTCCTAACCACTATGAGTATCTTAGATTCAATAACATAACTTTTATTTAATTATTTATTTTTTTACAGTTAAGTTTAACGTTAAATTGACGTTCAGAATCAACGTTTTGTCATCTATCGGTAAAAAATATCCATCGAAGTAGTATAGTCGACGCTCGATTTTGGGAAACTCCAATTTACGCACTGCACGTTTTTACGAACTAATTTTTCTGTCCTAAGCAATATACTATTCCTTCAAACGCCTTTCCCACTTACGAACCATTTTTCACGTCCGTACGGGTTTGTAAAATCGAGCGTCGACCGTATTTAGCTTTAGAAAAGCATTGCACGAGTTAAGGAAAAGAAGAAAAAAATTTTAAATACATAATTCTTTTGTTCGACAAACCCCTCAAAATTTCTCACAAACGTTAAGAAATTTCCCACATGGACAAATTTTAGCTAATTTTCCCCCACAAATATTTAAAATTTTCTCACGAGTCACCTTCACATATTCAGTGATGACTAATCTACATATTTAGAGTCACGCACCAGTGTCCAAGAAAATTGCGCCCGAGTGGTGCGGTAGTAAGATGCGCTTCTTCCGCCATGGGTTCGAAAAAATCTGAGAGAACATCGTAAACATGTTCTGTACTTACCGAGCCTCTGGCGCCCGCTAATAGATTGAGCTTTAGTTCAAAACTCTTCAGCTTGGCTCAACAACTCGGAGTACAATGCTTATAACACTCAATGGGACACCAACACCAAACATGGCCCCTGCTCTGTCCCTTGCGGGATATAAGCAGTTTACCTAGCGGCTGGGCCATGCTGGAAAAACTCTTCGAGTATCCGGGCTCAGCGGGTATCCCCGACTCATGCCACGGGATTCACCCCCACCGGGCATCCACGCCACTCCACTGTTGTCTCTTCTGGCTGGAAGTCCGATAGCTGAAACGAGAGCACAAAAAGCATTCATTCATACATACAAAAATCTGCGATATTATAAACAGTCTTAGTGAAGGATAAAGCGAATATATATATATATATGATTCCACAGAACAGTATGACAGTTTCACAGTTCTAAGGAACGGAAGGGACTGAATGTGATGACAGTCGTACTCTATGGGACAGAGCCTGGATCATGTCTGGTTTTACAATGTCCAAGAAGGGCAAGGATTTTTACGCTATAAAAATGCAATGTCGTTGCAGGGCTCGTCGGCGGGAGTTTGATTCTTTATTGAATGGTCGTAAATGTCTTCCAGTTTGGTGGGGGGGGGGGGAACGTTACGTTTTTGTGATGAACGGGGAAGAAGAAGCAGAAAGAGCTCTTATCAGAGGTGGGAACTGAAAAAACTAATCTGAAGCCGAGCTGGAATAGCGGAGAAAAATTTACTTTCTATCAAAAATTATCAAATATGCAAAATGTGTCTTAAAATTTTGAAAATATGCTATGCCACGTAAAAATAACGAAATATGCAAAAAACTATGCAAAAACATAAAAATCTTAGTCCTAATATAATGACCGATTTATCTCATTTACCGATAAAGTACATACAGGGTGCATAGCAAACAGTACGTATGGCATTTAACTGTAGAACTGTTGACCCTAGATGCATACTTTCAGTTAGAAAATTTTGTTAAATAACGTGTAGCCCTCAGATATGTCACGGATGTTTCAAGGGGTTGTATAGTATTAAAATTTAAAAAATTTACTTTTTTTTCAGTCACCTTATGCCCCAAAACCCAATTAGAAAGTTGTTGTCGTGTGTCTCGTGATGGCAAAATCGACATTTCTAAGTGCAGTATGCAGTGGTATTCGAATTCGAAAAACGGAAGGAAGTTGGGGAAAAAACAGCTGTAAATGCGGAAAACCCGTATTACCAGCATTTAATGATGGCCTTTTTCCCCAAATGTCTCCCGTTTTTCGAATTCGAATATCTCACTGAATAATGAAATGCGCTTAGAACTTTAAAAAAAATTCAATTTCTTTTTGTTGTTGTTGTTGGCAATGATAGAGTTAGGGCAGTAACTTTCTGATTGGGTTCTTGGCCACACAAAGACTGTATAAAAAGTTAATTTTCTTGTTTCAATAACTATACAACCCCTTACAACATGAATGGCATATCTGAGCACTACACGTTATTTGGATATTTTTTCTTAAGAATCCAGAATCAACGGTTCACTAGTAAAATGTTATACGCCCTGTTACCTATGCACCCTTTATACCGTATTATAAAAGATTTACTAACATTAAAGAAAATAGTTTATAGTACGATCTATTACTCTATTTCTTCTTTACCAATCAGCATCATGATGTTTTCTTGCAAAAAAAATGATAAAAACAAATCCGACGGAACGTACTATTTTCTAGATGGTGAAACTCACCCTTTATCTTCAAGTACGCACTGAAGATAGAAAATGGCAAAAAAAAAAAAAAAAAGGATTGGGAAATCGAAACACAGACTGTTTTCCGTATTTCGCTCTCAAGATGTTCTTAGAAGAGTTTATGGCTTGGAAACAATATCCCATTTCAATGGAATCATTCTTCTTCGATGTGTCTCGTAAAAGATTGCGAATATATTTTCTCTGTTTGGTTGGCATTTTTACTTTTTATTTTCCACAGTATTTTCGTATATTACATACACATTGTTTTTTTTCCTATCGGATGCATTGAACTCGAAACGATAAAAATGAAATTTTGATTTCTAATCTTTTCTAAGGCTCTCAAAAAATTTCACTATTTCGAACATATGTTTTGGGAACTGAAAGAGGACTAACATATAACGATTTTAAAACCTTTGAAATATTTTTTTAAAGGCTTAAACCTAAGCTATACACATACAGTTTATAGATGTGTATTATTTACAGATAGAAGGTGGTTATAAATAAACTGACACCACTCAGACATACATATGTAGCGCCCATTCTGATGGAGGTATTTTGGTGAAACTTGGTGAATTGGATATAAGGACCCTGAGGCAAAGAAAGATTCAATAAAAAATAGTTAATTTTTGACCACCAGTTGAAAAAGTAGTGCTTTTTATCGCAGTTATATTTTCCCATGGTCCAAATAACGTATATACCAAGTTTCAATGAAATACGTCCACCACAACAGGCTCTACATATGTCGGAGTAGTCAGCAGAACAATTAAGCTGAATAGTGAGAAATTGAATTACCATCTTGAATTACCAATTGAATACCAACTCTTAACTGACTCTACTAAGTTTAATTATAGTGATACTCTCTCAGTTTAATTACACTGGCACTGCTCCGACGTATGTACCGCCCGTTGTGGTGGACGTATTTCATCGAAACTTGGTATTACGCTATTTGGACCATGGGGGAAAAGATAACTGCGATATAAAAGCGCCATTTTTCACCTAGTGGTCAAAAGTTGAAATTTTTTTTGTCAAATCTTTCTTTTCCCTATGGTCTATGTACCATGTTTCATCAAAATTCCCTCATTAGAATGGGCGCCACATACGTCTGACTGATGTCAGTTTAGTATATATAATCACCCTGTATTATTGATTTTTTTCATGTGTACAATCAGTTTTGATACTCATCGTATAATAATAAAAATAATTTAAATTTTTAATCGAATGTCTATTGTTGAGGCTTATAATATTTTAAGGGGAAAAAAAGAACAATTATTTCATATAAAATGTTTAATTTACATGACTTTTGTTTTAGTTATTTTTACCACTAGTATTTTCATCCGTTTTTTTAACATAAAATAAAGAAATTCACTTTTAGGTATGAAAAGTTTACGTATTAAGGTTTACAATGAGTTATTAATAATTAGGATCGAATGAAATATATTACGGAATATATTATCAGAAACAATACCCTCCTCTTAACCATATCATGTCTCGTTGCTCTGTCTCAATTAAGAGATTCTAGCAAATGGTCGAAGAAGACCTGGGCCGTGCTGGTCTGTTTCTGTGTAATCCTAGTTGCGCGTGTACTGCTGCCATCTCCTGTCAATTTTTCTAACTATGAATGAAGCGTGATGATTCAATAATTGTGTCGTTGTAGTTTGCCTGTTGCTCTCTGCGGAGAGCGTTTTCCACTGAAGGATCGGCTCGAACATATGAACCACAGAAAACCAACTTCAGCCGATCACCACTGTGGCAACGGTGGGGTTAGAAACAATACTCAGAAATTAAAAAATAAATTCCAGGGGGATTAATTCTTTGTTTCTTTTTAACTCTACTGAATATCAATACCATAATTTTCTCAATTAGTGATAGTTGAATAACTAATTCATAAAAGAAGAGATGATCTACGTCGCGAAAGTTGAATTTGTATCAAGAGTACATTTGTGCTCATATATATGAATTTATTTTTTATAACATGAATTTTCATTTAATTGAATGCAATTGAATTTTTAGTATCTATTCATAGTTGAAATTAATTTCTTTAATTAAAAATTAGCATGTACATCGTTATATAACCAGATTCACAAAGTGTTTCATTTTAAAATTTCATAGTATGCAGATACTTATTATGAATACATATTCTAGTTGTTTGTCAAATGCCTTCCCTTGGGTTTTTAATTTTTCTTTTTTTTACACTTTAAAGAAATGCCTGAAAAGTGAATTTTTTTTTTCTCGAATTGGAATCCATTTTTTTCCTCAAAATATTTGAAATGTTTCGTTAATTTTTTTCGTTTACTAAAAACAAAACGCATTCATTTCAAAGCAACAAGCAGAGATTCTTAAGCACAAATGAATGAAAAAAACACCACGAAATTATGTTTTTTCCCTTCTAACCTAAAACTGAAAATGTTTTTACATACAAAAAAAGACGATATAATTTTTCTTTTTAAATTTTAAAATGGTTGCAAACAAGAAAAAAAAAAGAATTATTTTCATAGCGGAAAAAAAATCATTACGAATAATGACACGAAAAGAAAAAGATAATTTTTTTGCTGCAACGAATTATTTGGAAACAGGAAAAGAATAAGAAATGGAAATGTAAGGTGAAAAAAAAAAATTGAAAATTCTGAATTATTTTCTCTTTTAGTTTCATGCATAAATTTTTTGCTTTCGTTCTTCACGAGCAACTCATTATACTTTATTTCAACAAACTTGTGATAGATTCAAAGACGGAATTTGCGAATCGGGTTTTTTCATTTTGTTTCTATTTCAGTAAAACTGGGGTTTTTATCTCTGCATGTTTAATAATTACCAATTTATGTGTTCATAAATAAAATACGTAATAGGAATTCATTTTTAAACTGTAATTAAGACTTATTGTATTTCCTTAACGTTGCAGTTTTAATTCGTTTCATGACTCTTAATTTTTGTATTCGGTGGTGGTTTTATCTGTTTATGGTTGATGCGGACGGATTATAATAGCGATGTGACATGTAATCTGATTACAGTGCTATTCATTTGGCAAAGATTAACCACCGCAAGCCCAAGATTATAAAATTCCATAAGCCAATGGCACTTAATTGAGATTGGATGATATAACAATTAACACACACAGTTCACTTTTTGTTTCTACATTATTATGTGCTGAATATTATTTTGTAAAGGGGTATGTAGCCTTCGTTCTACTAGCAAAGGGAGTCTTTGGCTTTATGGGTTCAATGAACACAAAAAAGGTTACGAACCCCTACCATAAGCCCTTCAAATGAAGTCGTTTTAATACCAATAGATTTTAATAATTTTTCATCTCGGCTGTGCCGGAATTGTTTTTCTGTAACGCAGCAGTGCCCGTATGCGAGTAGAGTGTCAGTTAAGTGCTATTCCTCAAATCGGAAGCGAGAAACTAGCTTCAAATCATTCATTTCTATAAGTCAATTTGTGCAGGTTTGTACAGGGTGTTCTGCAAGTGCTAGTTGTCTCATCAACCATCCGTCGTTGAGGTATGATTCCAATTTGAAAAATGCTCAACAGTCGTTGGAAACATTACGCTGTACCAGTTTTGAGAGTGAAGATATAGTGTGTGATAAAGTAAAGAAATCGAAATTTTTATACTGTCCTTCTGTGCTCCAACTTCTAATTAGAAAGTCGTTGCCCTGTCTCTCCTGATGCCAACCAAAGAATTCCATGTTTCTAAGTGCAATATTTACAGAGATATTCGAATTCGAAAAACAGAAAAGTGATGTAATTGTAAATTTAATACGCGCAGCTTGAGTGATCTAGAACAGTGCCGCGAACCATTTAAGTGATCTAAGAATGCGCCACAATCCCGTCCGTAAATATGCGCGCGTCACTTAAGTCATCTAGGAATGAGCCACGAGACACTCAAATGATCCGGAAATGTGTCGCAGGCCGTTTGAATAATATGGAAATGTGCCCCGTGTCGCTTGAGTTATCTGTAAACATGTAGTAGGTCACAAATGATTTTTAAATACGCCGCGGGCTGCTTAAATGCTCTGGAAGTACGCCGCATGATACTCAAGTGATATGTGGGTCACTTAGAGATCTGTTTATATGCTATTAGGGTTTTTACAGAATTATGTTTTAGGTCGTGGGGCACACGAGACGGCTTCTATGGTGGCATTTGGCCCACGAGCCATGGGTTAAGCATGTATACCTCAACGGGAGATTGAGTGCTCCCCGGGTAAAGAATAATTCAGCTTTCGAAGCCAATTGTGTATTCTATGATATTTGGAAAACAACAGACTGGCATATGTACTCACATCTCCTAGTCACTCAGTTTGTATCCCTTCCGCAGATATGTTCTTTTCTCGATGTAGATTTCTTTTTCGATACTTTGGTCCTATCACATTCAAAGATATGTTTTATTTTTCTCCAAAACTCCTTCAGAATATTCCCGATGTATTCACATTGTTAAACTGAAACATGTTCCTCACTTTTCTTACTTTGTGTAGTTTTGAAACTTTACGTATAAGCTCTTTGTATACTCCCTTGTAACTATGTATCTATGCATCTTGCGACCGCAATAGTCACTCTTTTTTCCTATATAGTTACTCATGGACTAGGAAGTGCGTAACTCTTCCCCTAGCCGTTTGCATTTCACATATAGTTTGTAACTGGATTTTTTTTCCCATCTGTTTTCATGTAAAAATTGTGTATTGCATGATACTCGGAATGCAACGGACAAGCATATGTGTGCTTTGATTTTTCACACCTTCTTGACTCTTCCTGCCCCTATCATATACTTTTTTTACCCCGGCGGTGATCTATCGGTTAGAAATTCTTCGGAATATGAACTGGGTCGCCGTTTCGGTAAGTAAGTAAGAAAGTTTTCGAAGCCCTCTCTATATTCGGGCCACAAGAAACCGACAATGGCGTCGGAAGAGGCATCAACAAACCAATTCTTAATTTAGGAAAGCGAAGAATGAGTTGACAACAATACACTTGAAAATGGTTTGAATCATGGTGAACAATTTCAAAGAAAAAAAAGAAGCATGATTTCATATAATGAGAAAATACGTGCCACACACAAAGTTCTCTTCACATTTTCTCTTTCTCCCGTCTCAATTCCAATTCCATTGCTGTCCTATTGAGAAGTTTTATTAGCTTTTTATTTCCTTCTATAATCTTGAGCTTTCCGCTCACGTTCGGATTTGAGTATCTTAGATACGTCGGCACTGGGGGGTCTTTGGATCCTTCCTTCGGCGCGGAATAGCAGATCAAGATGATACCATCAACAGCATGTACCGGCGAACACACTGCTCAAGAATAACGAAGATGGAGAGAAAAAGAGTTGTACAATAACGAAAAGAAAAAAAAAAGCATGGGAGTTCTTTGATAAAATAAAACGAAAATAGAAATTGAAGTTTCCCGACTGAATACATATATCTCATATTTGAGCGCGCCACTCGTACAGAAAACTCCCAAAAAATACGAAGTTTCAATTTTCGAAATCGTCCTTTCATTCATTCGTCTTGCGGATGTGAAAAATAGTCTTTGCTCTGGTTTCGAATAGAAAAATGTCTTTCTTTTTTCCTCCCTCTTTTTCTTAAAGGAAGAAAACTTTTCTTATGTGAGATTCGTTTTCTAAATTTTGCTCGTCAGTTAATACAGTCAAGGGCGTCTTTACCATTGGCCCGGTGGCGTATACACAAACCTTACATTCCTAGATACATTATAAGGGATTTGGCTCACCGTGACTGGTCATAATGAATGATGAACCAGTAAGTCACTCATAGTGGAATGCGTGGTGAAATTTCCATTTGGCGAAGTTTAAGTGGTATTTTTCCCCCTATTGTTTTATTTTCTCACGTGATTGCAGGTGTTTTTTTTCGATTCTTGATTTAAATTTCATTATATACATATAAATACAACGCCACAACAGGCAGATTGCCCAACGAGATGGCTGACTTAAGAACATCATGGATCCCCGAGCCTTACCTACTACTGCTACACCACACATGCACACCCCCCCCCCCAGCGGAACCCCCAACAAATCGGTACATGCGGGAATGTGCGTGTAGTGAAACCTGACGTGAAGTTTTTTGTTTCTCTGTAATGCTTGTTATGTGTAGTGCTGCCATCTGCCACCAGTTTTCCTAACTATGAGTGAAGTGTTATGATTGAATGATTTATCTTTGTAGGACTGTTGCTCTCTGTGGCGAGACTTTTTAACGGGGAGATCGGCTCGCATTTGCGCCTTGAAGTTGGGAACCACAGAAAACCAACTTCAGCCGACCACCACTGTGGGGTTTGAACCCGGATCCTCGCATCGCGAGTCCGTCACTATAACCACTCGACCACCACAGCGGCGAATTCATTGTTTTGTTTTATTAATTTCAAAAAGATGAAAATCAAAATTCAAAATTTTTGACATCCAGAATGGATGAAAATTCACAGAATTTGTGAAAAAATAATAATTCCTGATTTTATGAAGAGATTCAGAACTAATGAAAGAAATTATTATTATATACCGTGAGTGCAAAGCCCAGTGCGATCACACCTGTCGCACACCCCTAAAAGGGTGGTTCTGAATATATTACAGCCCACTCACCGCGAAATCGAATATTACGAAGTAACGTTTATAATGATAGTATCAAATAATAGTTAAAATCTCGCTTATAACTATGCCTGATCCGATGATCCGATTAATCAGTTAATCTGGTCGATAGTCGTTCGATTGTTGATCACAGAAGTTTTAGTTGAGTTAATCGATTCGATCGATCCGATTTGAATTCGATTAAAGTTTCCAGAATAAGTTTGTCATTAAACTTGATTTGTTTGACGAAACTGATTAAGTTGAATAAAATGAATAAAATATATTTTTATAGCATCAGTTTGATATTTTATAGTTACGTAAAACATATGAGTCGATTAATTAATAATCAATTTTTGATTAACCAGTTAGAAATTTTAATTAGGGCTAGTCCGATTAATCGATTACTCGAGTCGGTTAATTGATCAATTGTTAATCGCAGTTAAAAAATTTAGTTGAGTTAATTGACTCGATCAATTCGATTAAAAGTTTTATTAAAATTTTGTGAAATAACTTGATTTTTTTGAAAAAAACCGATTAAACGTCCTATACCATGTTCTGTATACAATATTTTGGTTAAGTGATCACATTTAAAAATATTTGAATCAATATTTTGATCAAATTAGATTCAACGGAAACTGATGATTTAAGTTTCAAATTGAGTTTGATGGGAAATTTAGAAGACAAAACCAAAATTTATTGTCCCCCCCCCCCCCCAATATGAACACATCGTCACATTTTTCGTATTCTTGGAAGCGTCAGCTAAACCTCCTCACAAGTACCATTCGAGAGGAATTTATAGGAAAATAAGCAACAGTATAATCGGAAGTAGTTTCGAAATCAATGAATAATAAACAAAAATAACCACTGGGGAAGACGAGTATCTTACCAGTGTACTACTCGGGCATTTATTTGATATACTAGAGCTAATAATTTAGTGATATGGTCATATTCTGTTCCCCTTATGGTCATAGAAATATAAATATACTCATTTTAATGGATAAAGACTTCATGAAAATTTGTTGAACAGTGTAATAGACGTGAACAAACATTCCGATATGATTTGAGCAAATTTACAAAAATTTGTCAGACGACATGCTGTATTCGCTGGAAGTTTTCCGTTTTGATGTTTTGTGTAGTTGAGAGTTTCCATTCATCATTCTTATATGATTCGTGAAACCATTTTCATATAAGCAGTGAATCGTCTAAAAGTAAAAAAACATGTATACATATATATTTTTTTTTTGTACGGTGCGTGTTTTATTTGTTGTTTGTCTGTTAAAATGGTTACTACGCTCTTGAAAAAGATAAACACTGAGAAGAAATCTTTTCTTTCCCCAAAAAAGAAAGGTCTCGAGCTCGGTTATTCCATCCATCAGAATGACGTCAGCGGATGGAAACGCGATTCATCACAGAAGATTCCAACCATACTCTTCTCCACGTCTCAGAAAATGGATAAAATTCTAAAAAACCAACAAGAGAAATGATAGATGAGCGCGTTGTGTTCACGTTTAAATGAAAAGGATTCAAATGATGATGATGTTATCGTTTTACTCGTGACCGAACAAAATCAATGGCGTGTTTTACTGCAAGCTCCATTGATTTTGCATAAAGAACAGTTCATAATTTGGGAAACAAGTTTCACGTATGCTCTTACATTTGTATAACTATATGATATGGTATATTTTCTCTTGGTATTGAGGAAGAAAAGGGATTCGAATAATATATAAATGTCGCATTAGAATTTATTGAATAGATTTCTATTCCCATGTGACTGTCAATCATATTTTTCTGATGCTTTACTGAATGCATCTTGGACGGAAAGTATCGAATTTTGATCTGTCGTTGATATAGCATCGTGTTCTAGATAAAAAAATAAATCGAATCTTTTCCGAAACGCACAAGATCCTTATTCAAGGACTCCTGATGAAATGAAATTTTCCGCAAGTCATTAATATAAATCCTCTGTTTCCTCTACGAACTGTCTAGTTATGAGTCACGTGTAAGAAGAAAAATCGAATGAAAAAATATTTAAAAAAAATGAACTATCCCCTTGATATGTTTTTCAATAACTTTGTTTTAAAACCGGAATTACTAGTTTAAGTAAAATACTAAAGTAATTTCTTTCGTTTATATTTTATATCAACTGCAATATAAACTACGTTTCTTTAGAAGTGAATTAATCGAATATTCTCTAGTTGAGATATTCAACCTGAAATTTTTTGTACTTTCATCATCAAAATTATTTTTCGAAATTTTTAAATGTTCAAAATAAATTATTTTTTGAAATTCTTCTTTTTTAGGGAGTAATGATTTGTTTTAATGTATTAAAAAATACAAATGTCAATATAATATAGTTGTGGTAGAGGCATTTGTGTTAATGAAAAGTTATTCATACTCGTGTATGTTAAATTTATTTCCCTCGAATATTCGAAATTAAAACGAGAATCATCAAAATCAAATCGTGAATATAACGGTAAAAGTACATTCAACTCACTTAACAGAGGTGGCGATAATTCGATAATAATTCAAAATCCATTCATCAAATTCGTAATAATCCCAATTTGAGCATTTTCTACTCAACATTAATATTAAATAAAAACTCATAAACGAAAAACAAATGTTCTGCATGGCGAATTTTCTTTATTCATTAACGAGATTCTGTAAACACAACTATTTTGGTGGAAGACTTGAGAAACTTTACGACAAATAGTAGGTACTAACAAAATTATATTTCCCAAGAAAACCCAACCCAAACATCCGCCGGAACGTCTAGTCACCATGAATTTGCATCTCATATGGAGAAATTTAATTGTTTGTAATTCTTCAAATAAAATCAAGTGAATTACTTGTAATTAATTAACTTCATGAGCATTAAAATATGGGAAAAATTATGATATACATTTCACTCAAATGAAACTTGTTATCAGGGTACGAATTTACGAATTAAGGTTCTAAATTAAAGCGCTTATATAGTTTTTAAATTAATTATAAGTGATTACAAATAAGTGATTTTGTGATACATAGATTTAAATTCTAGTTATAAAGCAAGCATTTTTGAGTTCAGCTATTATATTATATACGTGTTGGATGTCTTTCTTGATTATGTATCTAAACCTGTAATCGTTCAATCTTCGGACTACGGGTAGAAAGGAGACATTTCTGTAAACGCTAAATTACACGTACATTTGCTTGGATAGTATGAAAAAAAGCTCGCTGATATAATCGTACAAATAAGCCTATCTTATATTATAGCCTTATTTGGCCTTGACCATGGATTTTATGCATTGAGACATTGAAGTTATGAGTCTCCAGCACATATCTGGATCAGACCTCAACCATGAATCCCATCGACGCTATTGCAGAGCCGATAGCAGCTGCTTTGCAATTCATCAGCTTTTTTTTTTATATTAGTACAACACTACAATCTATCCTTTGACAGGATTAGCATCAGATAAAAACATCAGATCTCACGAAACCAACGAAGTACTGATGTTTGATGGAACATTTTGGAATTCTTGATCCAATATGCGTTTTCCGTCTTCAAATATTCTTCAGGGGCTGAGTTATCTTACACTGTCTATCCTATCAAGAGAGATTGGGGAGTTGTATTAATAAAATAAAAAGCTAATTTAAAATAGAAACGATGGGATTCATAAGTTGAGACCCAATTCAGATTTGTGCCATGACACAGATCAGGCTTGCTAACTATATAATTGTAATTATTATTATATATATTCAATTTCTTGGCGCACAAAATATATGGTCAAGACCAACACAGTACAATCTATTCATACGATATCGCATACGATAACACGCGTTTTCTCATATTGCCCAGCAAATACACAAGTAATTTTTCGTTTTTACAAATGTCCTGTTTTTCTGCCCATAATGCGAAGATTTAACTCTGTTCTAGGTTATATACGCAAACCAGGAAAGACGTATAACACGTATTCATCATGTTCCTGTAAATTTGCATAAAAATATTCATATAATAATCTGTTTTAAATCAATAGTTTTAATATTTTCAAGCAAATAGGAAAAAGTAATTTGATATTTCAGGACGCATTCAATCCACTTTATGCAATTTTTTTGCCACCGATATATTCAAGAACAACCTCACATAGAAGATGAAAATGCATGTTAGTCATATTGTAAATTTTGATTTTGTTAACTATTATTTTTATTGCTATTTCACCACACATCAACTCCGGCCATATTGCTGTATGAAATTTACTGCCGTTAACAAGTTGGATTGGAATTGAAGGTGCCATCTATCGATGGTCATCTCAAGCTCTTCTTTCTAACGCCCATTTCATGAATTGCGCTCGTAAATTTCTAAGACGTCCCAATTTTTTTAAACACACGTGTATATAATTTTTAAGCTATAGCATGTTAAAATGTCCCTTGTGATATATTTGTTAATGTAAATTCTTTTCATGATAATAATTTCGAGCAAATTCAACTTGTAAAATATGCAAGCAAAAATTACACATCATCACGATCTAATAACAGATTTTATTGCTACCATTTCACCCCATGAATGCGTTATAATATTTTCACAAGTTTAGCGTAACACGTATATTTATTATAACGAATAATACTTCATATGCAAATGGCATTGTATAAGTGTCATCTTATAAGCACACAAGGGATATATATAGATACAGTATATACATCGCTTTCGAATACAGAATAAAGAAAAACGGATGCATATATTCTGAAGTATTCTTTTTCGTCCACGAGATGGAACATCCGAAATTTCCTTCTACGCCTTCGGAAAAATTTCCTTTCAGTTTTATTCAAATGAATACAGGCAGAGCGAAGTAAATCGCGTCAGGAAACGGAAATTTAAAATTCTAATATTCTCTGTTTCTTTCTTAGAAATACACACAGACGCGTACTTGAGAATGAACACATATATACAAAAAAAAATGGCATTTCAGACGTTACTGTGGCTACAACTCCTTTGAGAAAATGAGGAATGGTGCTTACTGGAACAAAACAGAATATTCCTTCTTCTTTGTTCATCTTCAAGCAAAATATTTTTCTCAAGGATGCAGTACTACTTTAACTACAGTTGCATAATGTAGTACCTATTTTTTTTTCCTTATAGTATCGTTATTTTTCTAGAAATTCTAAAAACAAATATGGAATTCTTCGATTTTTCAAGATTAAAAAACAATCTTCGTGTAATTTTAGACTGCTTTAAAACAACAGGAGACTTTTCTTCGAACATTTCATATTCATAAATAAATTTGTTAATCGCAATGCCTGTAAAATGCTTTAAAGATGCATTCAATTTTCTATTTTAAACTAATGCAGAAAATGGAAGCGAAAATCTATAAACATATATATGAAGCGCTTATTTCAGAAACCGCATAAAGGCATGCATAATTTGAAATTTGAGATACTCAAGAAAAATGTTCTAACCTAACTAAAAGCAGATATTTTTTTACGAAAAAATTCGTGAATGCGAACGACGGTTCTGTACATAAAATGGAAACTTGATAGATTCCTTAAGGTTCGGGGGGGGGGGTTGAAAAAATTTCCAACCTCTGAAGTTATGAGATTTCTGCAATAAAATAAATTTGCAACACTGTTTCACAATTTATGTGTGATATTAATAAGTTCAGTTAGGACTAAAAGTCAACAAAGCTGACTTTTTTGAATTTGATTTTATTTTGATCAATTAAACTTGTAGATTTTTTGTAGAAATAAAATAATCATATGTAACATCATTCACTATTCTGTATAGTCAGAATCTTTTCGTATTTACACTTCAGATGTCGGCCAACTCCAAAACATGTCATAGAATTCAGTATAGTCTGTGGTACAATCAGCAAGCTTTTGTTCTTGTTGATTGGGTAGGCTTGCATAGCTGGCGGTTCGGGAGGGTAATTATTATTTCTCAAAGAAAATGTTACGTACTCAAGTCATTAGTTAATGAACGTCCGTCTTGGATTCCACTTTTCCAGGTAAACCGTGGCTGAAAACAAAGTGTTCGTACGTAAATATTTTATAAATGGGATTCTTTTCTCCTTTCGAATGCTCCTTCGTAACGTTTCGTCAGAGTTGACGGTTTTCTTGTATGATTATGGCCTCCGCTTTTCAAAGATACTTATCTTGTATTTTTTTGCTTTCCACACATTGAGTAGAAATTATTCCAAATTTTTACCGGTTTTAACAAGTTTAAGTCAGTTCTCAATCAGTTTTCAACCAAGTTTAAAACACTTGGCGGAACATTTGCAATTGATTTTGTCAGGAAGAGTTTTCTGAGTGATTGCCTTACCTTTGCAAGTTGCATATTATTCGCCCTAAACTCGTGATTTGTACATTATATTACGCTTTTACGTGCTTGGATTAACGACTTCTTTTCTTCAGAGTTTCCTCGGCTGATTGCGACGATACACTAGACACTTTTTTCAAACTTAGAAAATAGAGAACGTGAAATAGTCACTAGAACCCTCAAAACAAACTTTCAAAACGCAGAATAATTAGAAATGACCTGTTTTATATAGCCCTTGTAGATCTCATAAAGCCCGCCAATGATTGCAGTACTGCCAACTCTGTTAAAAGTTTTTGGCGTAGAAATTGCCTAAATAATGTCACTCTTGGGGGATTTCTGCACTAAACGAATATTTCGGGGACTAAAAATGGGGTTATACATACAAAATGTTTTTTCAGATTGGGATTTCGCACCAAACAAAGCGTCAATCAATCAACTACGAGAAATCAGTATTAACTCAATTTCGAATTTTTTGTCAGCTATGGGGATTCCGAGATTAATTATTCATATACAGTAAAACTTCGATTAACCGTCGCTCGTTTAATCGTCAGTTTCTGTTATCCGTCATCCTCTAAAGAAATGCGTGAGCATCAACAAACAGACATCTTTAAAATTGTCCACGGATTACTTTTACATCCTACTGTATAGAGCTGGAAGTGACTGTAGGCCAACTACTACTACTAAACCAGACATGCACCTCGTCCATATTCCTCTGGGGAACCTCTAACGAATTGGTACATGTTGGAATGTGCGTGTACGTGTAGTGAAACCTGGCGTGAAGTTTGCTTCTGCGTAATGCTTGTTACGTGTAGTGCTGCTGTAGTCCAACTGTACGGTGCCGGAAGTGACTAATCGTCGTTGGCGGAGGAGTTGAGCTTGATATGTCTCGCCACAAGACCTCCACTAACCCATCGCCCTTATGTTACAAACTGGTCTCAGTCGTGACAGAGTTGTTAATTAATGTTATCAAAGTGCATCGACTGGTCTGAAATGCAACAGGAGACAAATGCAACTCAGATCCTTTTGAATACGATACTTAACATCGCCGAGCCTTAAAGACACCTGGAGGTGACAGATTCTTTTAAAATACGTTCTAACGTAGGTTTATAGTATTACAATACATTTCTGTACGTTACTACTCTTACATTGAAGTTTACATTGATCGTTCTGTAAAACTAAATACAAAATATGTATGTATTATTCCCTTTTAAAGGATTTCATTTTCGTCCCAAGCCCGCACTGAAATCACGTCACTGTACTAAATTAAAAGATTTCTGTTATACGGCTATTCGATTATCCGCACAGCCCTGATCCAGACGGTGACGGTTAATCGTCAAAATATATATACTTACTCAACAATTACGAATTTTGTTTTTATAAATTTATATAAAACTTCATCGATGATAAAAACAAATTCCTCAAAAAAAAAGTTTGAAATAAAAGTTGATAAAGACAAACATATTTGTTTACAGGCTTATTTCTCTGAATTATTTTTGTAAAAGTATCAGAAACAGAAATAAGATTAGGATATAAGGAAAGAAATTTCGATGCTGGAAGTGAAGCTAGAATTTTCTGAGATTGTATTTTTTAAAACATTATTTTGAATAAAAAGGAAATATTTCGTACTCTAAAGAGATTTTTTTAAACATTTTATACACAAATAAACCGTTAGTTGCAAAGTCTGTGAAAAAATTTCCAAATCTTTTAAACTAATACAAATGATTCAAATGAAATTATATGAAAATATGATAAAATTCAGTCAATTTTTTACACAAGTTATAATTATTTACTTCATTATGTTTGAAATGAAAATTTCTGTTCGAAAGACAATATACCCTACATACTCTTTTTGTAAATTTGTAAATTCATTTTCCCTACTGGAGTTTTTAGACTAGAAATTTGTGGAAATAAGAATATCTAATTCTTATATTCTAATATATACAGCAACCATTTCACCGGAATTCTTTTAAAAATGCAGGAAAATTAACACTAAATATAATAAATTTCAATGCAAACAAATACTAGCACACACACACACGATGAAATTTCATCAGATTTAATCGTTTTCTTAATTAAATATTCTGAAGACTACAAATATTTTCCTACTTCGTTTTCTTAATTTATTTCCTTATTACATCGTTTGGTAATTCAACACGGAAAAGTAACATTTTTCTATTCTTTTCCGAAACATGAAAAAAAAAAATACTTCCCCCATGTAATTTTAGATTCTTATGAAATTGCTGTAAAAAATCTATATGAAATATGGAATTCTTCCAACTAATACGAATCAGGCAAACAGAATTCTACTGAAATATAGCTTTTTTTTCCATTATTTGATGAGCACAAATCATAACAGTTTACTCTTGAGTAATTAAAATAAAAACTTCTTAAAAGACAAATATTATTCTTCATGACTTCCAATAAAAATTTCACCAGTAATACAAATGAAGATAAATGTATTTATTTATTTGTAGATGATATTTTGCCAAAAAAATGGAAAATAAAAATGGAATACACGGTATGTATGTGTATAAATGAAATAAATTTCAATGTTGGAAGTAAAACTGGAATTTTTCTATCAGATTTAGACTTGAGCGTTTTCTTTTCCGATTATTATTTTCGAATATAAAAGCAATATTTCTTACTTGAAAGTCTTTTTGAAGAAAGATATTCTTTTTCCATGTAGTAATGTGTTACAAGACACTCTATTTCAGGAAAAGAAAAATTCGTAATTTTTATCACGTAAATAAAAAATAGTTTCCGTTGAAACCTCAGATGATTTTAAAGTAAAACTCTTTTTGTCTTGAAAAAAAAATTCTGAAAGAATATTTTCTTCCAAGTAATCATCATCTTTCCAAAACATTCTAAACAAAATATCTAGAACAGAAATCAGCAAAATTTAGGAAAAAGAAGTTCCAGAAAAATTACAATATTTCAAGAGATAAAAGAGAAAAACCTATCTTATTTGACCTACTATTCTTAACATGTATAAAATGAAAAAAATAATAATAATAGCCCTTTTTTTCTTAGTAATTTTAATTTTTTAAATTGATTGGAAAAAAAATTCTTTCAATAGAAAACAGTAAGTGTTCCGATTTCATGACTTGAAAAAGTAATGTTTTTCGAAAATTTCAGATTATTGTAGTGAATCGATTTTTTTTAACTCCTACATTATATTTTGATTAAAAAAAAACCCATTTGTCAGGGGATAATTTTTATCTCTATCAAAAGTAAAGAGACAAGGAACTGTATATTTTTGTATGTGAAAACAATTGCAATAGATGATAATAAAAAAGAGTAACTGAAAATAAACATTCTCTTTGCGACAATACGAGTACTCAATTTTTCAATACTTCGAACGTTTTATGAATAGTTATCGTTATTTATCACCATTATCCATTTTAACCTTTTTAATTACCATTTTTTCATCATTGATTATTCTTCATCGTGTTATTAACCATTTTTATGACAGTTTCTATGTATATATAAATATATATATAAATATAATATTAGTCATAATTAGTCATTCTCGTAATAATTGATCATTTTCATGCCCAATTAATTATATTCGATTTACATCATATTTATTACTTGATTTCAGTGTCATTTTATTATTATTATACAACTGATAAAAGTTCATTGCAATTTTGTATGATTTAATAGCCTGTTATTCGTTGCTAATTTGCTCCAAATGCTGTTTCACACGTAGAGGAATAATTAAAATAAATATTTATTAAATGACATACTATATTTTCTAAATGATAGTATAATTGTGTATCATGTTCGTGATTAAACATGATAATGTCTTAGATATAAATTTTGATATTTTCGAAATTGTGAGACAGATATAACTGTTACGTGAGGTAAATGGGATGAATCTGGTTATTATGCATAACAACCAGTTAGTATGCATAATTGCCTACCAGTTTGGTAAATTTGATAAATCATACTAAATTCATCACATTAGCCTGTTATTATGCATAATCATCATTCCGTATAGGTAAATATTATAAATTGATCCCATTGCCATACTAAGATTTAATATTCAGATGACCGTTCTTTGCGAGCAGAGTCTGAACCAGATTTAATGTGAGCTCTGATTCAACGAACTTTTCCAAACACCCCTGAAACAACTCCTATAATTAACTCCTATTTCGCGAATCCTGAAATCGGAGCTCGATATAACGAACTCCTATTCAACAAATTTTACGACCGTACCCTGATATAAAAAATTGTCATTTAAAAAATTTTACCATCGTACCCTGATATAACAAATTTTACTATCGCAGCCCAATATATATATAATCGTCTCTCAATCAACAAATTTTACAATAGTACCCCCCCCCCCTCCCCCGATAAAACGAACTGTCATGTCACAAATTCTTCGATTTATCGGAATTTTACAAGTTTTTGTGCGTATAGTAACCTCAATATAGTAAATTCCTATTTGATTCTACAGTCAGACCCTGATATAATTAACTCCTATTTGACGAATCCTACAATCAAACCTCGATATAACGAACCCTACTTGACAAATTTTACGATTGATATTAAGGAGAATTCTCACTTAACAACCTTAACTATAACTCAATCACCGGTAAAAGTGATAAATTTATCAAACTTACCGAGACAATCGGTGATTATACATAATAACCGATTTATCACATTAACTTATCACTGATACAATTTTCAAAAATTAATTCAAGTTATTTTTTTTAATATTTTCATTTCAGTACATTTTTTGATAACATATAATGTATCTCTCAAATATTTATTTTTGCACTTTTATCGAAAAATATTTCTGAAGGATACATTATAGTATCTGGGTATAGATGATTTATTTTTTAAAATAATGGCATTTCTTCTATTTCTATATAAAAAATAAAATGTTTCCAATATAATCTCAAAAGAAACGTTGTTTCAACTCATATAATCGATACGAGTTTAATTTTATATTTTCCTCGCCCGTCTTTTTCTTTAGTCAACATTATTTATCGCGGGACTCTTGTGTTTGCTCAATTAATAGGAAAAATGTCTTTATTTCGTTCTAATCCTCTAATACTTAGTTTTTTCCCTATAACTTTCTTTTATATTATCCTTTTCTTTCTCCTTCCTTTCGATGTTTAGTTATACTTTCGCTTTTTTCACAAACTCACACAATTTTTTATGTGCGCAAAAAATATATATATATATATATAAAGGCTCAAATGAGCGGGAAAAAAAAGAGGATACGGAGACAGTAAAAAGAAAGTAATGGATATAGCTTTAAGTATTGTTTGAATACCCACTAGTGAAAAGTGTAATTTATCATTTGTAAGTAGTGAAAGAATCTGCCAAGGGAAAAAAATGATGTAGTAATGGCGAGAAAGAAAAGAAATTAAAACTCTGAAATGGATGAAAGAGCAAAGAACCTAATGTGTAAAAAATTGGGTATTTTTTTTTTTTGCTTTCACTTCAAAAAGAATTACATACAGATCTTTTAATTGACGCTCTCTTAATTCTGAATAGACGCGTATAATTACACACACGAGCGAAAGCATTTCTTTTTCATACGTAAATGCAGTCGACGCTCGTTATAACGAAGCCCCCCATCGTTCCAGGGAAAACGGACATTATATTTGGAGGTCGTTATATCGGGAAGAAATGATGTAGCACAGTCGTTATGTGAAAAGATTTGGGTCTTTTCCTGCCGATCGTTGTAACCGAATGGTCACTACAACGTTGGGTCGTTATAGCGAGCGTCAATTATATATGTGTAGTGTTCGAAATACCATTCACCTTTTTCGATCGAATTGTTGGCAGTACTGCAAGATTACTTGTTATCCATCTTTGTTCTTGGATTCTATAACAGAAATTTATTTACAGGACTTTATACTATATTATTGTCTATTTTCAAATTCTTTCAACTTTATGGTTTCAACTTAACTCTAAAATCGCAAAGGTTGCGTAGATGGGGGATCGTCTTTATTGTGCTCTACAGACTATGAGGGAGATTCTTTTGGAGGAAATCTGTTTCACCACTATTTATGGCAATGTTTCTGAACTTTTATGAACCGATTGTGTAAATATCATTCTCCCGATTGACGCAGTGGGAAGATGCTCGTCTTGCACCACGAAGGTTGCCGTCAGATCTTGGGAAAGATCATAGGTAACAAGTTATTTCCTTACTGAGCCTAATGCGACCCCCGATAGATGGCGCGCCTACATTTCCGACTCCATTCGAACAGTAGTAAATTTCTGTATGATGATATCACTGTAGTTGGCGAGCGGTAAAATAGTAATAGTGTGAATATCATTAATATTAGTCGAATGCAATTGAATAATTTTCATAAGTTTGAATTAAATTTTCAAGTCTGTCTTTTGACTGTTTAGATCAGTTATAGGCAAAAAAGAAAAAAAAATTGGTGGGTCAATATAATTTATTACAAATCTCTATTAGGACTCAAAATATACTACCGCCTACTACGTATTAGTGTTTTAAAATCTGCGGCGGCTGGCAATAGAACCTCTAAGTGGGCCTAATCTGCCCCTTGGGCCGTAGTTTGCCCATCACTTACCTAACCCATCTCCATGGAGAATAAATTGGGAAATGCTGATTTTTAATATTATTTTCGTAAATAATTTTGAGCCTAAATTTACATTAATTCTTTTTTTGACAGCATTCTTATGACATTGTTTTGATTAAGGATTTTTCCAAGTACTCACCCACAAATGCTATCAGTTACGCGTACAGTATTATAACTTTTCTTAAGGAAGGATTGAGTCATGTCGCAGAGGCATACAACGTACGTAGAAGTGTGCGTCATAAAATGTGAGTGATACGTGTTTATAAGTCAAAACTTTTAGTCAATAGTTAACTTCAGCTATTGCTTAACTAATTTTGTAATTTGGTTTAAAAATAAATTATTAATATTTATTACTGTTTTCGTACATTTTATTCCAGTTGTAATTCAACAGAATTATTCGTTAGAGCTGGGTCTTCCCCCGTGGATTACTTGTGGATCTTGGAGAAAGTGACCTGCAATGTATAAAAGTTTGTAGACCCTGGAGTAAGAGAATTTTTCAATTACTATCATCGAGAGGAATTCGTTCGAGTACAAATATGCTTCAAATCATTTGTATTAACATAGTATTTTAGAAGATACGACTAATAATTTCTTCAATACGGAAACTATTAGTACCAGTTTGCTTTTATCTAAATATTTTAACTCACTGAATGGTTTTAGAGAGAGACAATAAAATACGAAAAATCTTCAGTAGAGGTAAATTAGAAACTTGAATCAGTTCTGTGACTGGATTGTTCTCTTTCATGTAAATGTGAGGGCTGGGGTTCATTCGCAAAACGCATTAATCGTCATCACGTTCTGTCCTTGTTTCACTGTCAAGATGTGATTGTGCAGCCGTATGCGAGTCAATTGTATCCAATTATTCTAATTCTTCGAATTTGAATAATTAAATACAATTGATTTGCGAGCTTATCCATCTCATTATAGAGACTAATGAAGTGAAAATCTCCGCCGTTAAGTTTCACCAAGAATTCTGACTTGAGAACAATGAAGAGCTCATTTTTCCTCTAGAATTTGGATCTTTACTCACGTTTAAAATCAAAGAACTGATAAATTTCTACTAAATATATTAGCATTTTTATTACTGCTCTGTGTTTCGTTCGTCTAGTTCTTCATTTGTTTCATCGCCTTCAACTAACTATTTAAGATCAACATCCAAATCATGAAGGAAAATAGAAAGGGATAAGGCTAGAATCAATTCCGTAAATATCAGTTTCAATTCAGTGCTCGCAACAGAGAACAACAGACCTACAAACAGCACAAATGCAATTCAATCATAACACATCACTCACTTCGCTTCTGAAATATAGGTGGCAGCACTGAAAAATCAAACACAACACAACATACGCACTCAGACTGTTAGGTACACATACGTTTACACTTCAGGCGCAACACATTAGGTAGTAAATCGCCCATAGATGGTGATAGACCTGAGTTGTGCTCGGTTTGAAAGAAAGAAAAATATTATGTATATTATGCGTAACAACCGGTTATTATGTACATGTGCCAATCGTTTTGGGCAGTTCAATAAATTTATCACCGGCTAATATACATAACACCCAAGCATCGTAAATTTGATAAACACTAAAGAGATTGCCACGTTTACTGGAGATTATGCGTAAAGCCCGAGCGTCATTGAAAATTTTGATAAATACTTGGAATTTATCGCCTTTATCTGTGATTTATGCATAACACCTTAGTGTAATTGAGGAATTTGTAAATAAGAAAAATATTCCAATTGAGTCTAGTATGTGTGATGAATATAGTTGGAACCCCCCCCCCCCCGATACAATGATAACAAATTTTTGCGACCGTGGCGCCGATATAATGATACAATACATGTATGAATTATCATATATAGTATCATATAATACGATTTATCATGTTTACCAACGATGCGACGCTTGGGTATTATGCATAGTCACCTATAAAAAACTGATTTTTTAGCACTTGTTAAATTTACCAACGACGCGCTTGGGTACCACGCATAATCACGGCTGAAAGTAATTAATTTAGGGAAATTAATTAAATTTATCAACGACACTTTGGTACTATGCATAATCGTCAGTAGAAGTGATAAATTTGGGGAAATTAATCCAATTTACCAAAATCCTTGATGATTATGCATTATTATTATTATTTATCACATTTACCGTAACATTTGCCATTGGTTAATTTCTGCGTTAGAATATTATCTACAGTTCTCACTGTAATCGAATTTGTCGTATTTTTTGGCGATGGAATCAAGAGACAAACGTTTCTTTCTTTCTCTGAACATACAACGTTAATAACAACTCCGACGTCTCCGATAACTAATGATTCCGAACACTCGCAGCTGAAAGTTAATAAGATTCGATACTGAATACATGCATGTATAGAAAGAGCGAGAGAGAGAGAGATGCGTATTTGTGTGTGTGTGCATAGCAAAGCGCTATTGTATGCAATGATAGTTAGCAGTAGTAACGGCAGCGTGGAATGACGTACAGTGTTTCTAACTAGATTCGCCGGTGGCAAGTCGAATTCTCTAGACAATGAGCAGCGAATTCCGAGTAATTACTGTTTGCTCATATTTCTCTCTATTCCGATCAATATATCTTAAAGACACCTTCCCCCCCCCCCCCTGTATTCCTCGATTTCTCTTGACGATGTCAATTTCAGTGTGCTGCCGTATCTTTCAACAGGATATGCCGGAATTTCCAAGTGGAAAATTTCTGGTGCGTAAAGGAACCAGGGTATCGTCAGAGATATACCCTCGCAGTCGGATCGGCTGAGATATCATTAACTAACACCGTTCTATTCTCAGTTCTAAATAGTGTTACGTATAAGAAGTTTGATGGACAAGGCCTGGGTGTTGTTGACTTGAAATCCTGGAAAATGACCAAAAAAAATAAATGCCTTAAAATCTAAAAGAAAAATTCCCCAAAAATGTTATTAAAATATCTAAACAGATTTCTTCAGAACCTGAACCAGTCATTATATTAGCTGGAGATCAAAGAAAAACATTCTCATGCTATCTACGGAAAATCACATTCATTCTCAACATTAGATTTAATCAAAAATTTCTGAAAAAAGACAAGATAAACTTCTCTCAACATCAACAGATGTTATTGGTGATATTTGGAGTGGAGATCTGATCTACTCAGTGTTAATTTCGCTTCAATTTGAGATGTTTCTGTAAAAAAATCTGGACATCAAAATTTTCCTATAGGCAATAAGTCCGCTTTCTGCCCTATTTTTTTCCCCCCAAATTCTTTGGTAGCAAATTGGCCCACCCCCGCTTTTAGCACACTGACTTTATTGATAGCATCAATAAGCTACATACCTTTTTCTGCAATGACTGAATGATCGAACCCCCCCCCCCCCAGAATGCTGAAGATTGATTGACCAGAATCATGAAGTACGTCATGAGTTCTCCAACATTCCCAACGCGAAACAAAACTTAAGAAATCCTATTGCATGCAACATTCTTACGGATCAAAATCATTCAATACGAAAAAGTTTACAGATTTCAAAGTTCTCCCAATAGCACGTACATGCAAGTTCTATACCATGTGCTGCGAAGAATTGAGGGACTAAGTGAAATGTGGTGGGGGAAAATATGTGACTACTTTCAGAATCCAGCAGAGCTGTCCATAGAACCAAGGCCATCTTAAACTACATAGGTATGACACACAGGGCCTTATATCCATGGGGGGGGGGGCCCACACGATGAGATCCGGTACAATAATTTTCAAATGTAAGCTGTTACTTCCAGTCAAGTATGGGGACTCCCAGGACATCAATTTTCCCGGGCAACCACGATGTTGAGACGACCCTGCATAAAACCCCCACAAGAAGAAAGCTTACTAAGTTTACTTACTCCAGAGTAGATGTTGACCAAAGATACTGTGTCAGAAGGTTAGATTTGTTGTGTAGGTTAGTTGGATCGTCCCGTATTTTAAGAAAAACGTATTTTTACCATATTATTCGGCTTTTCAGAGGGATAATGACCTACCCTCTGGATCCATGCCTGGCTCATGGTGCCAAAGATCGATCTTACCTATAAACGTTTTCTTTCATTATAAATGTAGTTTTTATTAAATTCAATTCGATAAGTAGAATGGGTCTCTCCTGAATAAGGTTAGGGAGCCCTGGTTAAAACAAGAGAGCCACGAGTAGAATAGAAAATACAATTCAAGCGAAGCCATGGGTTGAAAAAGGTTGAGAAAGATCGCTTTAACTGGTACTTTTACATTGCACAGGGAGCCAAAATGAGTGCATGCCCCAACTGACAAAGTATCTAGTTGTGGCCCTGCCTGGTCATACACTCGACAAATAGGAAATAAGTAGGAAAAATAAAACGGTGAATCACTCATGTCCTGGTACCGGGCAGCGAACCAGTGGTTTAGAAACACTGCTCTAGGCCATAATAATTACAGACTTAATCGCAACATCTATCATCGATTAAATTACGTGATACTGTGATTTAAAATAGTGTAAAGATACTTCATGATAAATTTAAAAGCGAGAAACAGAAACTATCTTTGGAAATGCGAATTTTGTTGAGAGAGTTTAAATTTCAAAGCTGGCTTATGGCATAAGACCGCCAGTGAGATGACATGATTTTATAGAACGATGTGTCAGATGGTGTCGTCTAACCACACAGTAGTTAACTCTGGCTTTTTCTCCTTCACCCTCTGAAGTAGTGTTTCGCAAACGTTTAACATTCCTATCATTTCAAGTCTGGTGTTTATATACCTGCGACGCCCTCAGGAAAATTATAATTGTACAAATCAGCTGAACTCTGGTTCTTTCTAAGCTATTAGATAGGCTCATGTGATCTTCACCTCGACGCGAAGCACGTTTTGAAAATTATTGCCCTAAAAAATTAGCATGACTCTGGGGAATATTTCCCTAATATTAATTAGCATTAATAATTTCTGATACGCTAATGACACTTGAATTAATTCACTTAAGATACCCATGACGTGCGATTATGAATCATGGTGAAAAACAATGTCCTGTCGTTAAATTAGCAAGTCATTATGACTGGATTATTATAATTCATATATTAAGGATTATTATAAACCTTATATCACAATTTCTGTGTTATACCCAAAGTACTTGACTGTCATTAGATCAACTAATAAACTACTGTTTAGTCATCTACTAATGTTCCTAAACTGTCGTAGGCGTATGGGACGGGCTACTCAGGGGTAGGCGAAAACATCGAGTAAAGAAAAGAAAAAAGTACAAATATCACTTACAGCTACATATTTTACAATGAAGAAGGCAAGTTTTTCCTAAGTACTTCAGGAGCAAGCAAGCTTTTTCACGCATTTCTGAAGTGCGCTATCTTCAAAACGTTTCTGCAGCGTACACAAGCTTTCTGCACATTTTTGCAGAAGGCCTGCGCAATATTTATATGCATTTCTAGAGTGCACTGCCTCCTATGCGTACCTAAGAGTAAGCTGCGTGAAGTTCTTACGAAATCCAAGAAGTAAGCACACTTTCTACGCAGTTCCAACACGGTATTTGTTGCCTAAAAGTTTAAGAACTACTGCCCTAAAATCTGTAGAGAGTTTCCTGTTTTATAAGATTAACAAATATTTATACCATTAACTCGGATGACAAAAATAAAATCCACTTTTTATCTCTAGACTTTTGCAAAATTATTTGTTTTTTTACGCAAGAAATGAGAGCTTTAAAAGGATATTTATTTTCTAATCGCATTTGGCAAGGCGTACCGCGGGTATGTGTGCATGTGACGGATAACCATCGTATCTAAAATGTGAGAGAATTCCTATAATGTGTCTGCCGACGATTAAACTCTCGGTGGCATAAATTTCCCGTGTGCACCTATCAATACGATATTCCTTCGCGTCCTAAAAACGGTTTAACATCGATCCACGCATCCAACCTCGTTATAATGAAATGCCATTTGTACTCGAACGAGTGAGCGAGTACAGATGCTTTTTGAATCAATATCGTGGGGGGGGTCACGCGGTCATCGATTATATTTCTATAAACCCGTTGGCGTCCGTAAATGTGGGAATGCTTTTAATTTATTGCATTCCGATAGTTCGGCCGCAGATAAAATCATTCGAAAATTTATTATAACGTTTTCCTCTTTGCGAACCACCCGTTCCCCACTTTCAATAATTTGTCACGAAGAACGATTGCGACAATCGTGCGATTATCGTGCGCCGAATATTTATTGGTGGCTGCGGTTCGCATTAATTTTGGTCGATAACGACTGTGTTAGTGGTGATAGTTGCCATTTGCGTCGCTTTTACTAGTCATTTCAACGTAACATACAGCCCCCGTATACATCATCACCTATATTAAGTATAGAATGTGATTAAAAAAACTGAACGTTTATAACTGCAACAATACAAACTGTAAAACTGTAGCGGAGACCGTTGTACCTTACGACAGTTGTACCTACGGACATTTTAAAATTGAGGTGGGGATGTATAGTGGGGGATTCCTAGCGGAGGAAGTTGCTCATGAAAAGCCACCTCGTGGAAGACTCAAGGTAAATACCAAAGTGTCCAGCAATCGATTGACAGTTTTCAAAATGGATAGCAAAGAAACGGTGACAGATATATTAAAGTCATTCTTGCATAAGTGTGCAAGGGCAGGAATTTCAGATACGTCATTCATGTTGCAAGGGGATGTATAGTTATTTAAATAAAAAAAATAACTTTTTATAAGGGCACCTTGTGTCCAAAAACTTAATCGGAAAGTTCTTGCCCTGTCTCTCCTGATGCCAACAAAAACATTTCACGTTTCTTAGTGTAATATTCGGAGAGATATCTTTGGCAGTTAATTATTTTCCCACATTTTTCTTTCCCCGACGCCACACTTCTAAACTAGGGATATAACCCATAACAGAGATAACAAAAATACATTTATTGTGATATATATATTTATTTATTTCCTTTATCTCACAGGATGGAACAAACAGAGATAAATGAAGATAATCCGCCATTTAGCACTGAATGATACGTCAATGTCGGGTCGGCTGAGCGGTCTGCCATTATTCTGCACTGTTATCTGTTGAGGGCATTCCTTCGTCTTACGGCGATGACGAATCGGAAAACGGCTTAAAGGATTCAGTTCGGCCTAAAGGTTGAAGCCATGAACAAAAAATAGCCAAAGAAAACAAATAGACCACCAATGGTAGAAGCTGTAAAGTAGAATAGAAGCTTGATTTGTTTAGCTGATCATTTTTCTGGAAACATAATTTTAGTAGTAATAACCCTGTTTCCTTATACACATATATGAGAGACTCATAACAAGTGAATACATGTAATGAAAGAATTCATTCTAGAATTCACGAAACAATTTTTCTGTGTGTGCAAGGCCGGCATTACACTATAGAAGTTTTAGGCAACAGTTATTTTATAAAACTTGAAAAATGCAGCCAATAAGTGCATCGGTTACATTGGAGTGAATGTAAACGATGCTCTTATTGGTTGTTTTTTCAAGTTTTGTAAAAGGTATTTTATCAAACTTTTATATTGTAATCCCGGCCAAAGAGGAATTAGAGACAGAGAAATAATATTAAACTCAATATAATATAATAAAAATAATAAGTATATTATTTCTCTAATTACTTCCCCAACAATTTTCTTTAGTTTTAATACATTGGGTGTGTCCCATAAATTGGAAAATAGTTCAAGAATTCTTAAAAATCGAAGGAATTGGTTTTGTTGAATGCAGTTTTCGAAAAAGTTATCCTAGGAAAATGTTCTTTTGTAGAAAAAAACGTTCTTTTATGTCGATAGATGGCGCTGCACAACAAAAAACATTGGAAATATGTAGATCAGAGTCCTATAGAATGCTGGATATATGATTAACAAACAGCTCATTTCTGAGTTTTCTTGTTGTGGTGTGGCGATTACATCAGGTTTTCATTGGGGTGTCGATATTGAATGGACAAAGTACTATTGGAGAAGTTGTTTTACCTCAGCCGCGAATCTCCGGCTGGAGCTTCATGAACGTTTCGGACACATAAGAGATAGAAAAAAGGGTTCAGGTTTAATCACTCCCGTCTTGATCTTCATCTCATTCAGCTCCCTCCGTCCACAAATTCTGAACTAATTTTCTTTCAGTTCCAAAAAAGAAATCCCACTTCGTGATAATGACATTTTCGCAAACCGCATTCAAATATACAAATCTCAATTTCTATGAATTTTCAAACTATGAATGTATAGAACACCCTGTATTTTCCCATGTGAGAATGCATTTTCAATTCTCATATTCCCATTGATGAGCTTGAGGTCTTCAAAGAATCATGAAGCATCTCGCAGTGAGACGACCATCAACATTATTTACAGTTTTGAATAGTTAATTAGCGACTGTAAAAGATCCTAACGAGATTCTGACTCAATTCTATTCGATAATCGGTGTCTCAGTTTTCTCTTTAAAGAAGCTCATTTGTGACGTCAATGTCTGCTGTACGGAATCGATAAGAACTGAAAAAAAGAAATTTGAATAACGCATAAGATAAATGTCGCATTCCTCCTTTTTTTTTAGATAAGAAAAATACCAAAAATATGTTTAAGCACAAAAACTAGTGCGTTTATCTTATTTTGGCAAATTTTTAGTATCAGCGTACTTGATAACAAAAAATTTGACGCTGAATTACTTTGCATGAAATATGAATCTTTTCAATGAAAAATTATTCCATTTGATGGATACGTTTTCTTCTTTCAACATTTCGATTGGAATTGCTTCTATTTTGTATTTTACTCATACATTCTTGAATCTGTTCCAATTGATTTTGTAACAGGAATTTTTGTATTCAACGTCTTGCATTCACTTCAATGACTTCCAATTATACCGAATATATGTTACCGCCAAAGCCCGCAATTGGCCAGTTTCGTTGTAAATTGATTTGGCCAATGTCCGAATTTCGGGCTTTGGTCAGCCAGTTCGTGAAATGGCCGGGGATTCCTGGCCAAAGTCCGATAACAAAAGACATGATTCGGCGTTATAGCATTTTTTTCGAGATAACTATGACCACGTTAGCTATGGCAACCCATCGTATCGCAGTCCCGACAAGGTAATCTTTTTTTTTGTTTTTAATTTGACAGTAAAAACTATATGCTTATATTATAATGATTTCTGTGTAGTTTTTTTTTCCCTCAAATTTCTCTTTTGTTTTCTCTCATCACATGAAGACATCCAATACGGCTGCTATATACAGCCATTGACTATAAAAAAAAATGGATTTGGTGCCTACCGAACCGTCTTACTTCACCACATCGAACTTTGGCCAGAAATCTCCGGTCACTTCGTGAATTAGCCAGCCAAATCTCAAATCTGTTCTGAAAATCGGACTTAGGGCAAAAATATCGGCCAATTCGCAAATTTGCCACACTTTGGGCTTTGGCATGCTCACACAAAATATAATAATATTCATCCAGACTGTTTCTTGTCGGCGCGTACTTATGGGGTGACACCAATTATATTTGGATGATTTAAATTATATATATACATTTATTCCTTTAAAAATAATCTGTAATTCTTTATAATTATATTTATAATTATAAAGGATGGTTTTTATAACGTGATGATTAACAACACTTCAAAATGTTAGTTACTTATCCCAAAACTGAGTATTCTATATAAGGGGTCATTCAAGTATTACGTCAGCATCGATGGGGGAGGGGGTTTCCGATTTGCTGACTTTTGATGGCAAGGGGGGCAGGGTTGGATAATGCTTACGTCATCAACCACCCTTTATGAAAATATGAAATATTTTTAATGGCATCTTACTCGGTACGCCAAAAACGAGAAGAAGGAAAATGGCCTAGTGCGACAAGAATTATCAAGTGAGCTGTGTTTTATTAAAGTATCGAGACTGGGTTCTGTTCTGGACATACAGTCTAACTCTTTTGCATCGTTCCAGAAAATGAATTCGCTAGAGCATTGAACAAATTCTATGAACACTCCAAAACGTGCATGGCCAGAGAAGGTTCCTATAATGACGACTGACAAAAGAAAAGAATATTCTTCCGACTATATTTTTTAACAGCTCCAGTTCTGGAACACCTTTACCGTACAATTAGTTCCCCCCCCCCCCCAGAAAAATCATAATATCAATGCTACATTTTAAAAATTGTAAAAGAGATGTATAATTAGCGAAATAGAAAAAAAAAACTAAGGAATTCTTAATCTATGAGTTCCGAGATGAGTGTTACAAATCCACTTACGGCCGGGGATTCTTGAATTATAGGTCACGACCCAAACTTGATTCGCAGGTACGAATGAGTCGTACAAATCAACTTACAAATGTACTTATTGCGTCACTGGTTTCATTAATTTCAAAAAAACAAGCAAACTCGTGGATCGCGAAGCTTATCTTGTTGTTGACTGGGTCACGGCTGAAAAAAGATAAAGAATCCCTGCTATAACCTATAACATTCACGACTCAATCACGAAATTCTTTAGGTTACGCTGATAAGTGCCACCAGAGA